>NC_135369.1:144614156-144924335 GCF_049243985.1 Paroedura picta
GTAGAACTAGTTAGAGGATTAATTTCAATTTTCTTCAAGAGAGACCATCTGCAGTTCCTATTCCCCCATTTCACTCTTTACCTAGTTCAAAATTATAGAGATAACTTCTGTAATTCGCTCTATGCAGGCCTACCCTTGTCTCTGACCTGGAAATTGCAGCTGGTACAAAATGCAGCTGCAAGGGTCCTCACTAGAACATCTTGGAGGGCCCGCATCCAGCTGGTACTGTGGCAGCAGCATTGGTCACCAGTCTGCTTCCAGATCAAGTTCAAGGTCTTGACCTTCAAGACTATATGTGGCCGGGTCCCACTTATCTGAAGGACCACTTATCTGCTTATGCCCCCCGCAGAACCTTGCACTCCACAGGTAGGGATTTGTTGGTTGTCCCGGGCCCCCAGGATATCCGCCTGGCCTCAACTAGGGCCAGGACCTTTTTGGCCCTGGCCCAACCTGGTGGAATGAACTCTGCCTTGCTTCAGTCTTGTTAATCATTCGTTTTGGAACTCATGGTGGTAGTTCTCTGTATGAGACACAGCACCCATTCAGCTTGACTTTAAATAAGTAGGTGGTGGGCCAATCTGAAGCTGTGCTGAATTTCAGTTCATCTAATGGAAATTAAAAGGCTAGATGTAAATTAGAAGTCACTTCTAAGACTGTTCTTTTACATGGAATATACAAATTACTATTTTGGTTCTTTCTCTTGTTTAACATCATTAGGACTGGGCTGACCCAAATGTTACAAGACAAATTGAAGACACGGTACTATATGCATATTACAGTAAGTATTGTAAAACTGTTGTGTTCCTATATATTTGTGACCTATTTTCTATGTGCTTACAATGGATTGGATCCAGACGAAGTTTTGGTCAATGGAATGGAACTTTCTCGTCTCTCAGTTCCTGCTATAGCCTACTGATCTCTATGAAAGGCTACTCCAGGGAACTGGGGACCATGAGGAATAACATAAGGAGGGATCTGCAGTTGGAAGAGGAAATTAGTTTAGCTATGTTTTGATTTCACCTTCATGGAATTTGTGGCAGAGAAGTAGTCTTGGATGATTAAACATATCTTAAAGATTCATTCATTTATTCATTCGATTATTTGTTTATTGATTGATTGATTGATTGCATTTGTATATCACCGTCCCCTAAGACTCAGTTTTAAATATATATATATATATTTATTTATTTTAATGTAGCATTAATGGCATCTTATGTGAGTTACTTAACAACATTGGAATAACAGTGAGAGCAAAATGTGTTTTGAATATAGGGTTGGATTCCACAGAGTGATTCCACAACAGAAAGATTTGTGATAGTGAAGAGCCCTCTGAAATCCTGTTCCTATCCCCCACTAATAATATTTGGAGGGGATAATGTGGGGCTGCAGCAACAGAGGGAAGGCAAGATAGTCACTCTGTACTGATGGAAGTCCTGCCATCAGCAGAAATAACCCAACACATGCATGTGTGTGTATGTATCTTACTTGATACATGTGTTTAGTTTGTACAGCCAGACTTTCAATTGTTGGATGTGCAGATTGTTTGTGAGATGTGTAAGTGATGTACAGTTCTTACTGTGTAATAAAGGATTAGTATTTGCAGTTATTTCTGTTGAATGCAAGCTAAGAATATGAAAGGATTGTATTGGTCATACTATACTACAAGGTTTTCAGACTTGTACGGACTTTTTCTGACAGTTGCTAGAAATCAGGGTTTTTTAAAAATCTTGCTTTCTCCTCGAGTGGGGGAAGTTATCCAAGCTGGTTAGGTCACATCACCTCTCACTCCAGGTAGGGCTATGCAGATTTTTGGGTGACTCTGCTGGGGTGGAGTGAGACCACCCCTCCAGTCTTATAGCCCTGCAGTTCTAGCACTGCATGTCAGCTTAGGCTCTGTGCCTTTTTAAAAAACTGAAACAAAGAACAGTTTCAAATTGTTTTACTGAGATGGAAGACAAAAAGACCGTGAGGACTGCCTCTACAGTGGGATCAAAGAAATGAAAGGAGGCAGTCAAAGAAAAGCCTCTTCCTCCCAGAGCTCCAGGCGCTGGAGCGGACCCACAAAGGGATCTGATGCTGGCAGCTGCTGCTATGGGCAGATGCAAAATTTGAACACAAACTGGTCCAATAAAGAAGAAGAACGAAGAACAGGATTGGTGAAAGGCATGCCTTTCAGCTTAAAATACAATGTTACAAAAAGCATTAGTGATCCCAGCACCTGGGGTTCCCAGAGAAAATATGTAAAAACTCTCCCTTTGTAAAAGTGCATATTTATCCTATGGTGTTCAGGCAATATGAATTATTCTGTTCCAAAGAACCGTAGGTCCTCTGGATCATGATGCTATGTCTCAAAGTGCTGTATTAAATGGGAGAGGTCCTCCATGATTCTGACCTTGAGTGGGTGAGTGGAGATTTCTATATAGAGGAGTTGACATGGCCATAAAATCCCATAAATGACATCTTTAGTTAAACAATTGATAAATGGATTAACACAAATCTTGAACCCATTTCCCAGGGTTACGGAACTGATTGATGGTTAACATGACCTTGCAAAACCCTACACGATCCACATTGAAAATTGTCCTTAGAAAGCTGTTTTAAAGGGGCATTCCGTGGAGCTGTTTGGGGGGTGAGCAATTCTTTTATACTGCAGCTTCTGTGGCAAGCAAAAAGTCTTACATCCCTGAATATCCAAAACGAGAGGCCAGTATTTAAAAATGATTCCCTATTTGTGCTTTACTTTGGGAATTTTGGATTTTCTGTATTACAAGCTCTGTAAAAATATGTAGTCTTCTGAATTAATGTACATGCTGCTATGGGCAGAGCAGAAAGATTTTTGGATTTCACTCTTGCTGCACCACTGCTACAAGCTGCATAAGGACCCCTGCAGCAGGCCACTTGGTGCAGACTGTAGCTGGAGTTGCTTGATGGGTCCCAGAAATGTCTGGGTCAGCAGGCTTGTGCACTCATTGGGCAGAGAAGGTGATCAGAAGCTTCGAATCTCTCCCTTGCTGTGCTGCTGACAGAAGATGAGTGAAGACCCCGGCACGTTCCCCCAAAAGAGCAGTGGGACAGGATGCAAGCCCAAGCAGTCCTGAGTGCTGGGAGTGGCATGACAGGACAGAGGCCTTTCCTGGGCCTTCTGACACATGCAGAAAGCCAATAGGGTGGCTGCACCATTTTGCCCACCTTATTTAACCCAACCATGGCAGGCTGGTTGATGCAGGCCTGATATCAATGCCTCCATTTCAACCCATAACTCCAAATGGGATTCACTGGCATCCAGCCACCAGGGGCAGCTGTTTCAGTCATGACCAGAGTCCCTTGAAAATGTCTGAGGGCAGAGTGGGTGGTTTCTGGAAACAGCTCTTATTAACAAGTGTTGTCAAAAAATAATAAATCTGTGCCTTACCGGAGGGGGCCAGGGAGGATTTCAAGGCTCCTCTTGTTGATGCCTCAGTGGCAGTCCTTCATTCATGGGCTGTCTTGTCTAAAGACAATGTCCTGAAAGACTTTATGGACAGGGAAAATGAGACAGCACTCAAAAAGTCTCAGGAGGAGCCCTCCCTCACAATCAGGGTGTCAGGTGCCCTGCCAAACTTTATCAGAGAAATAAATTATCTTGGGAAACAGTCTCATTCAGGACAGGGAGCTTGAGGTCATCTCTCTCTACCTTGCCAGGCATTGTAGGATTGACTAGCAGGTTTCTATTGATGCGGAAGGAAGAGTGTTACAGCTAGTATTGAGCTGAAATGACAATTATAAATAGTGTCTTTCTGAGTCCCACACTATCAATTAGCTTTGGCATATAACCAGCTTGGATGACTTCCTCCACTGAAGGACAAGATGACATTGGGTTTCCCTATAACTGGAGTAAGGTCTCAATACTTTAGGAGAGGTGAACAAAGATTTTCATAGCCCTGCCTGGAGTGAAAGGAGGCATAAACTAACCAGCTTGGCTGATTTTGCCCCGCTGAAGAGATAAAACCTTCAGGTAAGTCCAGTGTTTCATTCCGCTGCCTTTGTGGTTGGCTTCTGCAGCTCTCAGAAACCTGAGAAAGCACGAGATAGTTTTCAGCTTTCTCCACAAAAATGGCTAGGAACTTGTAAAGTATTCCAAAGACATAGTGGCAAGTGAAATATGCACTTGTTCAGTGTGCTTTCTAAATTTTCATACCCAAAAAAGAATCGTCAATGACAATCCAATAAATAATTATTAACCAGCATCCAATATGAGTCTCTTGTGGCGCAGAGTGGTAAGGCGGCAGACATGCAGTCTGAAAGCTCTGCCCATGAGGCTGGGAGTTCGATCCCAGCAGCCAGCTCAAGGTTGACTCAGCCTTCCATCCTTCCGAGGTTGGTAAAATGAGTACCTAGATTGCTGGGGGGTAAACGGTAATGACTGGGGGAGGCACTGGCAAGGCCACCCTGTATTGAGTCTGCCATGAAAATGCTGAAGGGCGTCACCCCAAGGGTCAGACATCACCCGGTGCTTGCACAGGGGATACCTTTACCTTTAGCATCCAAGCCTGCTGCAGTCTCAGTGCAGCGGGTGCTAGCGGCAGGGAGTTTGGGGGAAGGAAGGCAGGTTGAGTAGCAGAGGGCTGTCCCAGTTCTGCAGCCACCTTGCAGGGCAGAAGGTTGGAAAGACTGCTACATGGAGAAATGCAGCGGGGCTAGCAGGAGAGGGGTGGAGGCAGGGCTAGGGAGGCTTGGAGAGGGCTTATGGCCACTTGGCCATGGCCCCATCCCCAGGCGGGTGGTGGGCGTACTCAGTTGCTGGGTAGCACAGGGGCCTCTGGACTGCCGGGGGCTTGCAGTGGCCGCCTATACCTGCCTTGTAGCAGCACTGGATGTCCACCTCCCACGATGGGCTTCTGGGGCATTCTGTTGACTGGCGGGCTCTCTGCCGCCACGGCCTCTGTGGTGGCTGGTGGTGTCCTGCGGGCTGGGTGAGTTGCGTTCTCACTGCTGCTGCCGCCTCCCTCATACCTGGTGGCGTCCCGCGGTCTGGCTGAGTGGCCCTGTCTGCCACCTCTGCCCTGTCTGCTGCCTCCACCTTCTCCTTGCCGTGGCTGGCAGCTGCACCGAGGGCTGTTGGCGCGCTGTGGGCTGGCCCCTTCTCACAATGGCTGCTGCTGCCCACTCCCTGTTGCTATGGCTGGCAGCTGCCGTCAAACCTGGATGGTGAGTGAGGCGAGTGGCCAGGCTCGGATGGCGGGAGGTGTAGGGGAAGGGCAAGCTGTCCGCACCCTGTTTGGCCCTATTCCAATTTGGACACTCCGGACATGCTCCACCCCCTGGCCAGTTTTGCAAATATATAGAGGAACCATGGATAAGATATACTGTCTGTATATTCAGAATATTATCAATGTCCAGCCAGAATGGGTCTTTCTTCAGCTCCAAATTTTCACGTCAGCTAATAGCATTCATGTTTTCTTTTTTAAACACTGTAGTACTGTTTATCCTGTGGCCTATCAGAGTATTTAAGGGAAACTTGAATTCCAGGAAGATACAATGGCCTGCCTTAAATAGCTGGATTGGTGATCAATCAAGGCTAATACTGTCAATGATGCCAAGGCCTCTAGTATCTCAACTGAAGATCTTGCTCTTCTCTGATTGGAAATAAAAGGACTGAATATCCAATAAATGTCAACCTTGTGTTTTGCTGCTGAATTTTGTCCCCTTGACTGGGAGTTAGAATTTTCCTGTGTTATGTTCTCATTTGGCATTAATTGGAATCCTCCCCCTTTTCAGGTGGAAACAGGCATATCAGCAGCAGTTTAAGTTATATGATTTTCTCCCCCCCACACACACACACACCTGATGCCTGAAGTTCCTCTAAAATTTACAGACTAAATAAATTGCAGTGAGATGTTATTTTGTATTACTAGTGCTATGAGTCCCTCAAAAGAGACTTGACTATAAACTAGTGGTTTCTGGCCTTTTTTTGAGTATGAGAAGTTCTCTCTCTAACTATTTTTCATAGACACAGACACACAATACTGTTTATGCTAGTAGCATCCATTGAGAGAATAAAAATGGCAAAATTCTGTTTATGAATTCAGTAACATTTAAATTAATTTTTATTTTATTAATCACAACAGTATTATTGTTGTGGTTTATTATCACTACTACTTACTACATTTATTTCCTCATATCTTGAGCCTCATTGCAGATTACAACTGAGGTAAAACATACAATTGAAATATAAAAATAGAATTTTTAAATAAATACATTATATATTAAAACAACATTTGACTAATTGCCTGCTCTTGCTGTCCTGAGAAGGAGGAGGTCATAAATGTGTGTATATAAATATATGTACATACAATTGAAAAATACTAATATATATGTGAGGGATCTGCAAGGACTTGCAGGGGAATCTCATTTCCCTTCTCTACCTGCTAAATCTCCCTCCTACCCACAAGCCAACCTACCTTTAGCTCTTGTGTCCAACTTTTCATCCTTCCCTCCCTCAGGCAGATCTTCCACTCCCTATGGGCATTGCTCTCTAGAATTTCCATGGCCAGTAGGAAAATAACATAACAAACCAAAACCACCAACAATGATGAGATGTTTCTGGGACTTCACACCCTTTCTTGAAATTACCATATCCTTAGAAAGGACTGATGTTACTTCCATGTTTTTCTCAGAAGCGTTATCTTGCCTTTCAAGAGTCAGTATTCACTTCAGATACACAAACTGCACATCCATTAAGCAGACTAGATAGATTATTTCTAAATAGAAGCTGAATTTAAAAATGCCTTAACTGGGGAGGGGTGTGTAAGTTGCAATTGGGAGGGAAATATACTTTGGACGCATTCCTTATTGAGTTCCATTGCTCCAGAAGTTTTAATGCTGATTCCTGAAAGCCTCCTTTGCTTCCCTTTGGTCTTCATAAGAAAACATTGCTTATGAACAGTTGAGAAACGAGCTGTATGATGTTGCCTTCATCAAACCGCTGTTTTGGAAATGGATAATAATGGGTGGGGAGGCTGCTGTTTGTCAGGGAGACACCCCCTGCCTGGGAGCAACATCTCCTCTCCTTCTCTTACCAGGCTGCCATAGGGTAGTTCAGCGAAAGATATCACAGGCTGGTAAAGTTCCCTGATGGCTGGATGATGCAGATCTGGGCTTAATGGGGCTGGCAGAGACATGGAGAGGGGCTAGGGAAGCCATTCAGCAGAGGCTCTTTAAAGGGCCATACTGGTTCAGGCCATTGGCCAACCAGTCCACCAGTCTGTCGCACACTGGCTACATCCAAGGTGTCATCATGAAGTCCACCTGTGGATCCAGAACTCCAGAAACCCTCCCACTGTGGCCACTTCAAGCCCCCGAAATACAGAGCATCACTGTGTCAGACATAGTGTTCCATATACCTTGCAGCTAATAGCTGCTGATGGCCCCTCTGATCCATGTTTATCCAATCCTTTCTTGGATACTTGTAGCTGCCACCACATCCTGTCGCAGTGAATTCCATGTGTTAATTACTCCTTAGGTGAAGAAGTACCTTCTTCCTTTTCTAAACCTTGTACTCAGCAGTATCATTGTGTACCCAAGAGTTTTTGTATTGTGAGGGAGGGAGAAAAGTACTTATTTCTCTACCTTCTCTAACCTATGCATAGTTCTGTAAATCTGTCACGTTACCCCTCAACCATTGTTTCTCCAGAGCTCTAACCTCTTTAACCTTTCTTCATCAGAAATGTTCCATCCCTTTAATTTTAGTTATCCTTTTTTGCACCTTTTCCAATGCTGACCAGTAGGGTAAACGGTATTCCAAATGAGGCCACACCATAGATTATAAATGTGCATTATGATACTGCTTGATTTGTTTTCAATTCCCTTCCTAATAATCCCCAGCACAGCATTAGCCCTTTTCTATATTGCAGTTGTACACTGAGTCAACATTTTGTGTTCAAGATGCAGGCATTTCCAGCTGTCACTGTAGACAGGAGGTGGAGCAGCTGTCCTTGCAGTTAGGCAAGCAGCCTTGATGGGGCTGATGCACACTTGGGGCCCTAATGCTAAGTCTAACTGAGTTGGGGCTCAGATCAGGCAGACTCAGTTGGGGAGGTGGATGGCGGATGAAGCCCAGCTAGCCCAACAGCCATGGAGGCGAGCACAGGTGGGGAAAGGCAGAAACCTGCCCAAGCCAGATGGTTATGCAGACTCCTTACAATAACTCCCAACCTGTCTAGCCTACAGCCCAGACTGCCGGTTGGGAAGCACTGCTGTAAAGTATAAATGTAACATGGTCTGTGGGAAGGCGGATAGACCTTCACTATAAGGTCTAGGAAGGGCAAGAGTGCTGCCTGTCTGGATGTTTTTTAAAAACAAAAATTGAGGGCAAAAATGTAAAATGCTGCAGTTATGCCCCTTGAAAAGATGTCTGCTTTGGACCTCTATCTTGGACTAATGTTACCTTCTGAAATTCTAAAATTAATCTGGGCTAGGACACAGTTACTAATAAGGATCATCTTCTGTTCTCACTGAACCAGACTGAAGACCTCTCTAGTGCATTATTCTATCAAGCAGCGGACAGCCACAATTTTTCTAGAAACCCTTCAGGTTGGCAACATATGTCCCCATCTGCTGTATTTCTGAACATCTTAGGCTTTAAAAGCAGGTTTTTCATACATAAATTGACTTGGCTTTAGTAATCAAAAATGTAGTAAAGTAAGCAGCATCTCAACATTACATGAAATCAAAGCAGTGTTGTAAAATGTTAACGCTTAGCCTGCTGAAAATCTCATACCTGCAATTTAATTATCAATAATGTCTGTATTGCATAGGAATAGCCAGTAAAAATTATATTTCTCTACTCTGACCTCAGTGAAGTTTTAGAACCTGACTATTTATGTGAATTGGAGCACATATTTTTCTGTTCTATCCTGTTGAGCTCCCAAGGAGATTGCATTAATCTGTAGTGTTCAGTGTACTTAAGTTTGCTGTATTCAGTACAGCCAGTTTCCTGTAAGTTTGTCATTCCTAGTGTGTATGTCAGGAGGAGAATGCTTTGTATAGATTGCCTGTGGTAGGGATCCCCAACCTTTCTGAGCCTGTGGCCACCTTTGGAATTTTGACGCAGCCATGAAAGGTCCAAGTGTAAATAGGAAAACTTTGAATAAAAGTTCCTAACCAGTGCTTGATACAGTTTGATAAAGATGCTCTAGAACTGTGTGTGTATATCACAGGTATGCACACATATATTAAATTGTCAAGTTTACTGTAGCCGTATTAAAGGAAGCAATGTGCAGAACTGATGCTGTTATGTAGTACTGCCTCCAGATGGTGGTAGTGATTTAAGTATGAACTGAAGGCATGACGCTCTTGCAGTTTTAAATGTCAGATTAATGAGGTAATTCAGTTGGACACCCTGTTTTAAGCTCAGCCACGATCTAGCAAAATGGCTAGTGGAGAATTAGGAATGACAGCGATATATTAACCAAAGCAAACATTTCTTTACATAATTAAAAATAAGAATTGATCTTAAAAAAAAACCCTCTTAAATCCAAGACATAAAACTATGCTTCAGGCTTGCAATATTAGTTCTATGGGCATTTTCTTCCTATGTAATCTTGAGTGAAATAGGGATGTTCTTGAGATGGATCTGTCTCAGATATTACCAAACACATGTTACCAAACACATGTCGACCTCAAACAAATGCCTGGCGGAGGAACTCCTTTTTGCAGGCCCTGCGGAACTGTTCAAGTTCAAGAGGTTCTCCTGCGCATTCCTACCCATCGCCTTCTTAGGCTGCTTCTGACACACACCCTCTTACCTGTGGTAGAGTGAAGAATCATATGGAATCATTTTCAGACAGTATTCCTGGTTACATTGGAAGGTAGTCAAAATGTGAGAACAGAGGATGGCATTGGTGGCTTGCTATGACTAGGGATGTGGAAAGATCATTGTTTTGCATGTGCTGAAGGCCTCTCTGGCAAGGGAATTGTTGTTCACTGTACCCTGGTCTAGAGGACTCGGGTGTTCTGGATCCGGATTGCTGCTAGTTGAGTACCAAATTATTTAGTAACATTTCTATCTTGCCTGTTAGCATAAGACACTCCCAAGGTCGTTTACAAAATATAAGCCTAAGTGCCATATAAAACAAAGCACACAATTTGTTGAATAACAAGCCAGCTTGGGAATTTCTTCTTCCCCTAAGAGCATTGTCACCAAGGTAAGAGGAAACATTTCTAGTATATTTTTCATTGCCAACAATGCTGCTTTCCTCCTATGGCCTTTAGCAGAGATTATTTCATTCACCTTTGGGAGTTGATCTGTTCTTGGATCCTGTTGTCCTATACAGTGATATCCTTCTTGGCCATGTTTGTGAACCTGTAGTTGTGAACCTGTCCTGTAGAACAAAAAATATTAAGTTGCATGTGATCGTCAAGCATAGTTTATTTTTGTCAGTCCTTCAGATTGTTGGACAACACCTTCAGTGTTAATGCTTTGATGAAGTTTTGAATCTTGAAACCTTATATCCCAGAAATCCTGTTTATCATTGTCTTATATCCCAAAGATGCATCTGTTCCTTTTGTTCTGATCTAGGTCTCTTTATAACACAACTTCAGATATATATCAGGACAATACTAGTTAAAAAAATTGAACTTTGCTTGGTATCATCTTCATTAAGACTGGAGCACAAGATTTGCTTTGATTATTTTTGTACTGTCAACCGTAAATTCTAATGTTCAGAATCATAACAATCTGAAGATTCAAGGGATGCTTAATAAATTTCTGTTAATGCATTTTAAATTTGATACTAATGCTAATTGGCCAAATCAAGTTTTATGTGCAGTTTTGGAACTACATAGTTTAAACTAATAATTTTACTGCAGGTATTTTTTAATCCTCATTATATCTCCTTTTAATACACTTAACACAATTATTTAAAATTTGTCAGGGTTCACAAGTTCTCAAGCACTTCTGTAGAGATCAAAGAAGCTGTGACTGACAGTGCTGTATGGTGAAGTCATACTCTAATTTGGAACTGAATATGTGTGAGAACACATAATTAATCAAGATACCTATGAGACCAGAGAAGTACATTGTTATGTTAAAAACAAGTTAGTTCAGAATATGTGTATTTTCTCCTTTCAAACTTTAGCAAATGGGATAAAATTCCAAGAAGACACCCATGCCAGAAATTCTGACAAACACATTATGCTCTTGTGCTTATGGGCTTGCTTGTTCATTTTGGTAGAAGAACACAATTTGCCTGTGTATTCCTTGTACAGTTAGTATGGGACTATCTGTGTCCATGGCTGCATTCAGACATAACAAGCCATGGTTTGATTTAAACTCCAGTTTGTGTGATGTCTTAATGAACCGTGGTTTGTTAGTGATTGCTAAACTGGGATTCTTACCTTCATTTTATCCTGAAACTCAGATATAGAAGTCTCAGGATCACTATCATAGCCCTTTGCATACAAAGGGAGAAGGACATATCATTAGGAAATTTTGCTGATTGAGCTGTTTTCAGTTATGATTCTTTCTAGAGATACGCTTCCTTTTTGCTGCTTCATTTCCATACAACTAGTGACACCTCATCAAACAAGTATGTGGTTCAGAGACTTCAGCTTCTCCTAAGGCAAGAGTCCCCACAATATGGCTTCCGTGTGTACCAGTGCCTTTTCTGGCACCCTCCAAGTATTTTTACAAAGTGGGCAGTGTCCGGTAGAGCTTTACCCACCATTGCACTGATTGGCCACTGGAGAGTTGATTGAACTCCCATGCATTAGGCTTGTCCCGTGCCGGTCACAGGGTAGGAGCCGGGAGGTTCCCGACAGACTCCTGTCCAAAAAGAGATTTTAAAAGTCTATCAAAAAGAGCAAGGGGGACGTGGTGTCTATGAAAACATTTTTTGTCATAGAGTTGAAATGTTCACGAAATCTGTGATGTAACTAGACATAAAGGGGAGGGGGGGAGACCAACTGTAGGTGAAGAGAAGGCTTATTTTTCCCTAGGCTGTTCTCTTCAATCATCAGAAAGGCCAAAGCTGAGAGTGAGCTAAGATTGGCCAGGGAAGCCCACTGTAACAAGAAAAGATTTTTCAGTTATGTGAGCAAATGTAAAGGAGGCAATAGGCCCACTGTTGGGTGCAGATGGACAAACTCTAACGGAGGATGCAGAGAAAGCAGAAAGGCTCAGCGCCTATTTTACATCTGTTTTTTTCCCACAGGTCAAAGGGTTTAAGCACATCTAGAGATGGCAGTAGCCAAGAGATAGTGTCTGGGTGGCAGGTTGACATGGACAGAGAGGTTGTAAACAGGCATTTAGCTGCACTGGATGAGTTCAAATCCCCTGGGCCGGATGAAATGCACCCGAGAGTGCTCAAAGAACTTTCCGGAGAACTTGCACAACCCTTGTCCATCATCTTCGGGACCTCTTTAAGGACTGGAGATGTCCCGGGGGACCGGAAGAGAGCAAACGTTATTCCGATCTTCAAAAAAGGGAGGAAGGATGACCCAGGAAACTACAGACCAGTGAGTCTGACCTATGTTGTGGGGAAGATAATGGAGCAGATAATAAAGGGAGCAATCTGCAAACATCTGAAGGACAGTTGGTGATCCAAGGAAGTCAGCATGGATTTGTCTCCAACAGGTCCTGTCAGACCAACCTGGTTTCCTTTTTTGACCAAGTAACAGGTTTGCTGGATCGTGGAAATTTGGTTGATGTCGTTTACTTGGATTTTAGTAAAGCTTTTGATAAGGTTCCCCATGATATTCTGATGGATAAATTGAAGGACTGCAATCTGGATTTTCAGATAGTTAGGTGGATAGGGAATTGGTTAGAGAACCGCACTCAAAGAGTTGTTGTCTATGGTGTTTCATCAGACTGGAGGGAGGTGAGTAGCGGGGTACCTCAGGGCTCGGTGCTTGGCCTGGTACTTTATAAAGTATTTATTAATGATCTAGATGAGGAGGTGGAGGGACTACTCATCAAGTTTGCAGATGACACCAAATTAGGAGGACTGGCAAACACTCCAGAAGACAGAGACAGAGTTCAATGAGATCTGAACACAATGGAAAAATGGGCAAATGAGAACAAGATGCAATTTAATAAAGATAAGTGTAAAATTCTGCATCTGGATCAGAAAAATGAAAAGCATGCCTACTGGATGGGGGATACGCTTCTAGGTAACACTGTGTGTGAACGAGACCTTGTGGTACATGTGGATTGTAAACTAAACATGAGCAGGCAGTGTGATGCAGACCACACCTGGAGTACTGTGTGCAGTTCTGGAGGCCTCACTTCAAGAAGGACGTAGGTAAATTGAAAGGGTACAGAGGAGAGCGACAAGGATGATCTGGGGCCAAGGGACCAAGCCCTATGAAGATAGGTTGAGGGACTTGGAATTGTTCAGCCTGGAGAAAAGGAGGTTGACAGGGGACATGATAGCCCTATTTAAGTATTTGAAAGGTTGTCATTTGGAGGAGAGCAGGATGCTGTTCCCATTTGCTGCAGAAGAAAGGACGCGCAGTAAGGGGTTTAAACTACAAGTACAACGATATAGGCTAGATATCAGGAAAAAGTTTTTCACAGTCAGAGTAGTTCAGCAGTGGAATACGCTATCTAAGGAGGTGGTGAGCTCCCCCTCACTGGCAGCCTTCAAGCAAAGGTTGGATACACACTTTTCTTGGATGCTTTGGGCTGATCCTGCATTGAGCAGGGGGTTGGACTAGATGGCCTGTATGGCCCCTTCAAACTCTATGATTCTATGATTCTTCATCCCCTAGCTTTTAGAGCAGCTGTCCCAGACCATCGGTAAACAGGTTCTTATATAGGAAGATAGTATTTGTTTAGTGGTGGGAGAAGAAGCAAATAGGAGATTGACCAGGATTTATAGACAAATTTTATATCTGGCGTACTAACTTAGATTTGTATCGCAAATTGTTGTTTAAGCACATTGGCTTCTTTTGATGTCTCAGTGTGGATCCATGCCTTTATTAATCACAAGGTTATAATAATGGTATCCCTAATACTCTTTTAGTAGAACAGCGTGCTTTCTGTGTTTTTCAACCAGCAGAAATTTAATTTTACTAATAAAAATATCTTATTTTCAAATCAGTTTTGATAGTGTATTGTGTATGAGCAAGTATCATTTTGAGAGTACCTTTAGTAGAGATAAGTCAGAATGATGACAGAACAAAGGCTGCTTTGTTTCCCTTTCATATATGAACTGTAGTTTGATGGTATCTGGATTTCTGGTTTGCTCATAAATGTTTATCTTTATTAAACACATTGCTATGAAAAGCTTCACACTCAAATATCAGACTGAAAACCTTGTTTTATAACTTGTAATGTTCTCAATATGAATAGCTGGGACGAGGCCTCTTTTGATTACCTGATTTATATATATCACGGTTTTGGGGGGTGAACTCATTCTCATTTCTGGTAGATAACACAGGAAGTCTTATATACTTGCCTACAGTTATAGGGTCACTGCTATGTAATACTGTTAGATAGTGTGAATAACTATTTTATGGTATTTCTTGCAACATACCTTATTGAATTATCCAAGCTATGTTCTCATTGTTTCTGAAATGCTACATTCCTATAACTTATGTACACAACAGTAGCAGAATAAAAAAAAAATGCATGTTTCTCCCCCTGGGGTGAGAACATCTTGTTTGGTGAGTTTCCACCACTGAATGAAGGGAAACTTCAAGTTCTTCTTCCGGCCACCAGTTAGAGCTCACCCAACTTCCTCAGTTCGGTTTCTGCCTTGGAGGGAGAGTAGCCACCTTTCTGTTCTTTATCTATTTCTGTTCTGACCGGGCAGTGATATCAGCGCTCTCTCAGCCTCACCCACCCCACAGGGTGTCTGTTGTGGGGAGAGGAATGGGAAGGCAACTGTAAGCCGCTTTGAGCCTCCTTTGGGTAGAGAAAGGAGGCATATAAGAACCCTCTTCTTCTTCTATCTTTTACACTGTGGCTAAAGACAAACCTCATAGGGTTTTGCTTCCCTTAATTCTCTGTGATTCTCTATAATGATTTTAAATCCAAATGGCTAATCTCTAGTGAGGGGGAAATAGCTAGTCCTGTTTTTTCCCCTCTGAGATTTTAGGATTGGGTTTCAATCATGTTAAGCATGCCATTTAGCCAGAGAATTATGGACATGGAACGACAAATGGATCTCTCGAGATCCCCTGAGTTTTTTACATCTCTCTCTGTCTGTCTTGTCTTGTGCATCTGTCCAGGGTCACATAAACCAATGTATACCATACTTTTGTTCCTTAGAGCGGAACAAAGGAGTTTTAATTCAAAAGTCTAAGTTTGGTTTTTAATAGGCTAAAATTGTTGATTGTACAACGCTGTAGTAGTAAATAAATCTGAATTACTAATTTCATAACCTTAAAATGTTTTCCCCCAGAATGTAACAATTGTTTCATTTTCTTCTCCTGTAGCGCTGTATTCCATCATATTATTCTGTGTGTTCTTATGGATTCCCTTTGTCTATTTCTACTATGAAGAGAAAGATGAAGATGATGGTGACACATGCTCAGTAAGACTCTTGCTATAGTAATTTTGACTATCTAGCTGGACATGTAGCAAATAAGATTGTTCAGATTTCTTCATTCGAATACCAGTTGAAATGAAACAACATCAAATGTTTTCTGAGTACAAAAGTAAAATCTTATGCTTTATAACTGATCTGATTCATGCATGTCTATAAGCTCCTTGAAGCTCTTAAGATAATGAATTGGAATCTGAGGTCCTTTGGAGACCCAAAGCAGATGTTGGTCATGTTTTGCTTAGCTGCCCTTGGCGTAGAACAGTGGTCCCCAACCTTCTTATCACCGGAGACCAGTCAATGCTTGACAATTTTACTGAGGCCCGGGGGGGGGGGTAGTCTTTTGCTGAGGGACGTTGCTGCCACCACCTGAGCCCCTGCTCCGCTTGCTTTCCCACCGGCATCCCTGACTTCCCGCCGCCTGCTGGGGGGTGCTGCCAGCAGCAGCTGTGCAGTGCCACACCAAGGGCCAGCCGCCGGAAAGCACCAAAGGTGAGCTGGCGGCAGAGTGGCAGGGGAGCCCCCAAGGCAGCAGCTGGGGAGGAGGAGCCGTGGCCCGGTACTGACTTATCTACGGACCGGTGCCGGTCCCCGGACCGGGGGTTGGGGACCACTGGCGTAGAAGACAGAAAGGTGCATACATTGATAGATGTTTGCAGAACTGTTGCTGTGCACCAATGTATTTCCATGTGTGTGTGGCTATAGTTTGCCTGTAGTCCATTACTGGTAACCACTATTCCTGTTGGCAATCCCTACATGTTGAGGCAGAGACAGAGTAGAGGGGAAAACCATATTTAGTTCAACAGATTATTTTCATTCTTGTTCTACAGTTCCATTGATAAAATATCCTGAAACATGTCTTATAGTGAAAGCAGCTGTGGTGACCACATGGCTGCTTGTTTTGTGACTCGGGGTTTGGCTGCTTTTTCTAGCAAGTATTTTATCAGTGTAATTGTAGAACAAGTGTGAGAATAACCTGCATCATTAAATAATGTTTCTCTGCTCTCAACTTGGCAACTTCTGGAAGCAGAAATGAAAAGGGAGCAAAGCCTATCATACTGAGGTTGTTGTGATACTAACAATAACAATAAAGTAAGTATAGCCGCTCTCAAGAAAACAAGGCTTAATAGTGGGTAAAGAATAGGCATGCTTATATAAGATAGGACACAACGGTATGTGCTGTAGGAACTCCCGTTTTTGTTTTAACTGTGAAAATATCCAGAAAGCTCTACTAGCTGTGACCTCTTTTTCTGTATCATTTCTTAAGTGGTAAGGCCTTTGCTGTTCAACTGTCTGGTCACATATCAAAGAAAGTTGACAGTTTAGCCTACAGAAATGGTGGCAGCACAATGGAAGAAAAAAATGAGTCTCATTTGATGTACTGAGAGTGGCATGAAATGTGCATTAGGCATGCTGTTGGATATTTTAAATTGCAGAGTTTATGAAAAGTTCATATTGAAAGTCAGTATTAAAAATTATAGTTCATAATCCAAGGGTAGAAATTAAGTTAAGAATCCATAAATAAATTTTTCTCTGTTCTTCATTTTGAGAGAAGAAAGTTTAAATTATAATGAATTAATAGATGGATCTCTCTATATACGTACTTTTATTTGCATTTACAGCAGGTTAAAACTGCATTCAAGTATACACTAGGATTTCTTCTAGTTTGTGCTGTCCTTCTAATTATTGGGTAAGTGAACACTTTTATATATGCACTGGGGTACTGCTGCTCATCTAACTTTTCCTGCCTGCTAATATTACCACCCTTAATGTCTGCACTTTCCCCCCACATTGATTTCTTAATATTTTACTGTACCTAAATGATTGGTCAGTAAATCCTTTCCAGATACCAGTTTCCTCCTTGTTTGTCTTCTGTAATAGGTACTTGCTTTAGGTATTTACCCTTCTTGTCTTTCTAGTTTTTGTCAATGACCAGTTTTATTTACTATTTCCACAGTCTTTTTATTTTCCTCCTTTAGAATGTGCTTCCTGCCTCTACTCATAGAATCATAGAATCATACAATTGGAAGGGGCCATACAGGCCATCTAGTCCAACCCCCTGCTCAACGCAGGATCAGCCCAAAGCATCCAAGAAAAGTGTGTATCCAACCTTTGCTTGAAGACTGCCAGTGAGGGGGAGCTCACTATCTCCTTAGGCAGCCTATTCCTCTGCTGAACTACTCTGACTGTGAAAATTTTTTTCCTGATATCTAGCCTATATCGTTGTACTTGTAGTTTAAACCCATTACTGCATGTCCTTTCCTCTGCAACCAATGGGAACAGCATCCTGCCCTCCTCCAAATGACAACCTTTCAGATACTTAAAGAGGGCTATCATGTCCCCTCTCAACCTCCTTTTCTCCAGGTTGAACATTCCCAAGTCCTTCAACCTATCTTCATAGGGCTTGGTCCCAGATCAACCTCGTCGCTCTCCTCTGTACCCTTTCAATTTTATCTACGTCCTTCTTGAAGTGAGGCCTCCAGAACTGCACACAGTACTCCAGGTGTGGTCTGACCAGTGCCGTATACAATTGGACTATGACATCTTGTGATTTTGATGTGATGCCCCTGTTGATACATCCTAAAATGGCATTCACCTTTTTTACCGCTGCATCACACTGCCTGCTCATGTTTAGTTTACAATCCACATGTACCACAAGGTCTTGTTCACACACAGTGTTACCTAGAAGCGTATCCCCCATCCAGTAGGCATGCGTTTCATTTTTCTGACCCAGATGCAGAACTTTAAAAGGTAAAGGTAAAGGTATCCCCTGTGCAAGCACCGAGTCATGTCTGACCCTTGGGGTGACGCCCTCTAGCGTTTTCTTGGCAGACTCAATACGGGGTGGTTTGCCAGTGCCTTCCCCAGTCATTACCATTTACCCCCCAGCAGCAAGCTGGGTACTCATTTTACCGACCTCGGAAGGATGGAAGGCTGAGTCAACCTTGAGCCGGCTGCTGGGATTGAACTCCCAGCCTCATGGGCAGACAGATTCAGACAGCATATCGCTGCCTTACCACTCTGCGCCACAAGAGGCTCTTCTTCTGCAGAACTTTACACTTATCTTTATTAAATTGCATCTTGTTCTCATTTGCCCATTTTTCCATTGTGTTCAGATTTCGTTGAACTCTGTCTCTATCTTCCAGAGTATTTGCCAGTCCTCCCAATTTGATGTCATCTGCAAACTTGATGAGTAGTCCCTCCACCCCCTCATCATGCTTAATCTTCAGTTAAGAAAAAAAGAAATGTTAGCTTTTAAAATTCTACTTAATGCAGATTCTTCTAGTTATGCAGCATGGCACGGGCAAGGTAGCTCACTTCCTCTTCTGTGGAAGGTGGGGTCTCATTGTGCTCCTAGGGAGACGTAGTCAGGGAGAACTTTTGCCGTGGTGTGTGAATGTTGGGCTTCACCCCCTGAGCACAGGAGATCTAGTTGGGTTTTCTGGCTCTGTTCTCCAGGGGAGGTCAGGAATAACCCCCCCCCCCCATTTCCAGAGTACAGGAGGACAGGGTGCTCTCGGAAGCTGATCTCCAGGTGCCGAGTGATTTGATCGCGCCCTGTGAAACTACCAGCATACCTTCCAGGGCTGGCATGGCCGAAATGAGCCGTTTCACTGGCTTCTGCTTCAGTCGCTTCGGGGAGCAGCAGCCAGGAAGTTCTGCAGTGGCTTCAGGCTTCTCAGGGGCCAGCAGCCATTTTCCAACTACTGCAGGAGGCTGCTCTGAATCATCCCAGATGGTTCCACTGAAGGGAGGGGCTCTGGTTCAATGTGATAGCCTGTGCTTGTGTGGAGATTATCTTGGGTCATTCTCTTGTATTCCAGATGAAAGGATTTGTGAGGTAAAAATGCCTCTGTATAAAGGGCCTGGTGAGTTCATGCCTCTTGGAGCAGATGGCTCTGATCATGAGAGACTGAGGGCCCGAGTCAATAGCAAGCCACCCTAAGCACAGTCAGCAGCCCTAGATTCAAAACTGTTTCTAATGACTGAGGATTTGTCTGCTGATGGGGAGGAGCTTAATCAGACTCCTGAACAGGACTTGTGAAATAAGTAAAGACCACATATTTTTAGCTGGGTTTCTGGCTGACTAGCTTAGTATCATGAGCAACAAAACATGTCAGTTTGCCTTGACTTAAAAAGGTTTTTATTTAGCTCTTTGGCCCATTATCTCTCTGGCTGGGCCTTCTTGCAGTCAGCCTCTCAATCAGATTACTCAGCTACAGGAATTGGGGGAGGGGGAGTTTGTTCCTGCCTCTCTGGAGAACAGAGTGGGGAAACCCAACAAGATGTCCTCATTATCTTAGGGGAGAAGGACCCTTTATGATAGGTACCAATGGTCGTTCTACTCTTTTTCTCCTTATGCCATCCTTTTTGTCTAATGTTCCATATATACATGAAGAGAGAGATGGGGATCAATGTCCTTATTGCCAGAATTTGCAATCTATCATTTGCAGCATTTAATATTCTGCAAATTATTATGTCTGGTACATTAAATATAAATGGCAGATGAAGAAAAGTGTAATGTCCTTGAACTATGATTGAAGAACTTTCAAGCTCTTAAAAACATCCTTTACAAATGCTCCCATGTTAAACCATTTTAATATATATTTCCATGCAAATAAGCTATTTTAAGTTTTTTTAAAAAATTACCAAGCAGCAAAGAAGGAAATGCCTGAGTTAGAACGTAAAGGTCCTATAGGCCCTGGGTAAACCCTCCCCCCTCCCTAACTTTTTATCCAGGAAGGGAGCAAATTTGCTGCCAGTTTGCCAAGGCAGTGGCTCCTACCCACTTAACATAAGCTGCTCTCCAGGACACTGGTTCCCCAGGACTTTCTTTGGTGGTCTTAAAGGACACTCCTCCATGTATTAGCATTGTAAATTCTATTTCCTCACTTGATTGCGGTCACATTCTGAAGATAAATCTCCATTCAGTTACTATATTCTGTACATTGTGACATGGCATAATGGCTGTTGTGTTGCTTTGATGTTGAACTTGACAGGCATTTGATTAAGTTAGTGTGCCACAAATGGCTAAAATTTACTTATATTTCTCTGCAGCTTTTGATAAAGTACCTTTTTACCAAGAAAATCTGAAGTGTATTTTCCAAAGTGATATTTTTACTGGGAAAGCAAGTCACAATACCGCTAGGATATTGATACAGAGATCTTTGTACAGGGGAGAGAAAGGCAGTCTAGTTTAGGAGATTACTCTTCAGAGTATGTTACTTTAGTCCAAGTTGCTGCTAACTAGCTTGAAGTTCACTGGCTATTTATTATAGAGCAGTCTCTCGTTAAGAAGTTTTTCAAATAAAAAATTAAATCTAACCCCATATGTGTAAGTATTAGGTTGGTACTTTCTTTCCGCTCTTGGATGTGGCAGTTGCATCTCAGTAAAGTTGCAGTTCAACAGCCTACTCTGCTTTTGGGGAAGATTGCTATATCTGTTGTCTATGTCTGGGTGCAGTTCTGAGAATAGTGCTGTTGGTTCTCAACAAGCCCAGAGTCAGTGTTGAGGTTGTTCCTTTTGTACTAAGCAGCTGCCTTCAGAAATGGTTACCTGGTTTGCTATAGGAAATGATTAACTTCAGCAGTCCTCATTCAACTCATGGCACGAGTGCTCTCTGTTTGGTTCAAAGTGTTCTCTAGCATAGCTAACAAAGTACAGGAGGTGCCTCCTTTTAACAGAAACAGCTGTAGCTCATTGTGAACTTTGTGGGTGTTGGTGACACAGCTGTTGTTTGTACAGGTTGTAAGCTAAAATGCTTGTTTTCAGTGCCATGCAAGTCTCTCACTTTAATCCAGTCTCTTTGTACTATTTAATTCTATTTTATATGCCTCCAAAGATTTTATTATTCTTTGCATTTTTTAAAAATGAATACTACAATATTGTAACAGTTGAAAGCTTGACTGTTAAACTGCTAGGATTTTTAATATTTTTAAGAAGTCAGCACTTTTTTTTCCTGTTGGCCAAAAGGAGATTGAGATTGGGAAGGGCAGCCATGAGGGAGCTAGAAAAGATCCTCAAGATGTGACGCTGGCCACCAAGATCCAAGTTAGTTCATGCCATAGTATTCCCCATTATTACATATGGATGTGAAAGCTAGACAATGAAGAAAGCTGGCAGGAAGAAAGTAGATTCCTTAAAAAAGTGGTGTTGGAAGGGAGTTTTATGGATACCATGGACTGCCAAAAAGACAAATAAGTGAGTTCTAGATAAAATCAAGCCTGAACACTCCCTAGAAGCTAAAATAGTTAAAGTGAGGCTATTGTTCTTCAGTCACATGAGAAGACAAGAGTCATTGGACAAGACAGTAACACTAAGAAAAGTTGAAAGCACCAGAAAACAAAGGAGACCCAACATGAGATGGATTGATTCCATCAAGGAAGCCCAAGCCCTCAGTTTACAAAACTGACTGTTAACAATAGGACATTTTGGAGGACATTAATTCATAAGGTTGCCATACGTCAGAAACAGCTTGACAGCATTTAACACACGCACAGGAACAATCATCATCAAACACTGACTTCTATAGTGGACATAAGTAATGTGTCTATACAAGAAGTGCTGCTGCCGATCAGAGTATATGGTGCTGACCTTGAATTCTTTGATTCACTATAAAGTAGCTTCATGCATTCTTCCCAGACCCTTTGAGGTCTGGTAGTTGTAATTCTTGATTACCTGAAAATAAATCCTGGTTCATCTCAACGAAGTGGAAAAAATGGCTCATGTCCACTTCAGCTGTTATATCAGCGGTCCCCAACCCCCGGTCTGGGGACTAGTACCGGTCCATGGATCAGTCAGTATCGGGCCGCGGCTCCTCCTCATCCTCCTCCCCAGCTGCTGCCTCGGGGGCTGTCCTGCCACTCTGTCGCCGGCTCACCTTTGGTGCTCTCCAGCAGCCGTCAAAGTGGTATGATCATGCAGACTACGGTTGGGAAGCATAGCTGTGTATATGCCAACCTGGGGCCCCTCCCTTTTCCACCCCCTCCAGGCCCATCATTGGCTATTTTATTTATTTTTATTTATTTTATTGTATTTATATATATACTGCCCTCCCTTTTGGCTCAGGATGATTTACATTAGAATTCTCATAAACAATACACATCTTAAATATATAAGATCTTTAAGGAGAACTTGCATTGAATATAACAATTTATAATTTAACATGCAACATTCAGTACTCAGTTTTTACTGCACTGTAGCTCCATTTTTCTACTTTGGATGCAGTTGATGGTGGGAGGTGCCCCTGGGCTCTGATTGATAACTTGTTTCACTTGTCTTGGCCGAGATGGGCGGGGGGCAGGTCATCATGACCATATTTGGTCACATCTCCAATAAATGTTTAACATTAAAAAAACATATTAAAAATTAATTAACTCCCGCCCATTCGGGCAACCCTTCCAGGACCATCAAGAAATCCTGTTATACAACCTGGATTGGTATGGGGATTACTGTGAGAAAGGTCATTGAAACTGAAAAGTTGATCTGAGTTAACTACACAGGTTAACTAATCTGACATTTCATCAAAGAAAAGTGAAATATATGAAGAAACTGGTATCATTTGTAAAATAGTTGGATAAGATCAGAAATCCAATTCATGCTTGATATTGAGTAGTAACACCTGGGAAAGTACTGGACCTGTTTCATAGTTTGTTGTAGTATCTTGAAGTATATTAATATTTGTACATTTCAAGCTTCCAGTTATATATCTTGTGGAATAAGTTGCATAAGCAGTAAGATGGAAAAACTATCCTTTTAATAATGAAGGGGAAGAAAACACCTGCAGGAAAGCCCAGAAAGCTATTCAAGTTGTAGCTGGGAATTGTGCATGCCCTGGGGGTACTGGATTGTTGTTCTTGAACAGAACAAAATGCCATTTGCTGTTCAGGTCTTCTTTGTTTCAAATGTTTGCCTTAGTTGTATATTCTAATATTACTCTGATGAAAAAAAGATGTTGCAAAGCTCAGTAGAACAAGTTAAACACAGTACATGTTTTTAAAATGTTAGGATAAACCTATGTTAGTAATAATATTTGCTGTGTGGTTTTAATTCAGATTTTTTTCTTTTTTGCAAACTCTTGATTTGGTCATATTGAATTGAGTCTTCAGCTTGGTCAGGATTTTATTAACAGAAGTGCTTGGGCTGGGTCTCACTGCTACCCTTGACTAAGTGCAGGGCCTTCCATCAGTGGTAGAGGCTCCATACTTAGCTCTCAGAGTATCAGGGTCCAAACCACTATATTTTTAAAAAGGTTTCCGTAAATCTCTAATTTTTCGTAATTGCCATGGGAAACAGAGATTATGGCATCAACATTTAAAACCTGTTAATGGAATAGAGAAATGCCTTGGTGAAATAGTGAATTGCTTTTTCTGTATTTATTGTGGGAGGGCGTTGAATGTTCCAGAAGGCTTTTCAGTGCTAACAGTCCCAGTATTATAAAAAAACCTCTTAGGCTTGATCTAATGTACATTGGAAGAGAATGCATAGCAATTTTGTTACCCCAAATTCTTCTTGTTACAGAGCCTTTGTGCCATTGGATATTCCTCACAAGAAAAATTCAACAGAATGGGAGAAAGTAAAATTCTTGTTTGAAGAACTTGGAAGCAGCCGTAAGAGATTTTATATTTTTGGATTTGCTATTCAGTCTTTAGGGAGTACCTGACAGAATTAGGATCCATATCACATTTTACCAACTTGTCAACATCATATGGAACCTTATAGCTTTACTGAAATCCAGATAAACTATGTCCACAGCATTCCCCTGATCCAGCAAGGTAGTCACTTTCTCGAAAAAAGTGATAAGGTGGGTCTGACATGATTCGTTCTTCCAAAAGCCGTGCTGAGTCTTAGAAATCACAGCTCTCTGTTCCAGCTGCTCAAGGGTGGGTTTAAAAAAAACATAAGGAAGAAGACGATTTTGAGAATTAGATGTACTGGGAAAGAAAGATACTGAGGCTGCTTATTCTTTAAGATACAGATTTTGAGCTAAGTCTTTTGGGACTACTTGTGTATTCCTACTCCCTTGGTAATGTAAACAACAAAATAAAAACATACTATTCTACATGTATGTCTGAGGGACTCTTAGTTTTGTTCCCAAAAGATAGCTTTCTAATCCATATAGATCAGGGAACCCTGGAGTTATGTAAGAGCTCCCCAGAGGTCACATGGCCTTTCCCAGAAGTTCTGATGGCTGCTGGGATTACCAGATGTCACTGTAGCCCACATCTCTAGACGCCTAGTCTTTTTCTCCACAATGGAAACAGTAAATGAACAATCTATTGATTTTCTGCCCCCTCCATCTTCCATGACCACTTCTCTGAAGGGGCATGTCCCCACTTCCAGGTTTCTTAGAAGACTGAAAAATATTTCAGCGATTTCTCCACAGTCAAAAAATTTTTAAAGGCAGATGTAAACGCTACTTGAAATCAAGTAGGTTAGATGCAGGAAACATTTGGCTGGATCCTACCACTACACTAAGCAAAGTTTAGGGGCTCTCTCTAGCCCAAGGGTAGCCACACTGGCTTTCAAGATGCCCATGGACTACAATTCCCAAGAACCCCTTCTAAAGAGCCTTTCTCCAGCTTAAGTAGATCTTCTGTTGAAGAAACAAGTACTTTAATTAGATGGAGAATTCTTGGAGGATTGTATGGTACCAGTCCAGTAAGTGTATATTCATGATCACTATAAGCCAGAAACATGCTAAGAGAATGTGATAATAATTAAGCTTTGCCTAACGTTGACATTCTACTGTATCATACAAAGATAAACATTTACAGCTTAAGTGCCCAGGGTAGTTAATGGGTATTTAAGTTTCTGTTTTGATTTTTTAAAATTAACATGGTATTTTGTTTCTAAAACACACAAAACAAACCGAACTTAAGCTTGTCACAGAAGGATAAATCTTCCTAAATATGAATGCCAGCAAAATATTTCTCTCGGTTTTTGTTTTTCAGATGGTTTGGCTGCCCTGTCCTTCTCTATAAGCTCTCTGACCCTTATAGGAATGCTGGCAGCTGTGACTTATACAGTAAGTCTCTGACCTTTTGATTTGTCTTCTCTCATCTAATGAAAAGTTATTATAGATAACTTGTTACTTTATCACTTACTTTGGGTTGGATTCAAAGACTTTTTTTGTCGCTGTTGGCATTTTCCACTAAGTTAAAGTGACCAGATTGTCCCACTTTTGGAGGGACATCTGGCCAATTGTACTTATGTTGAAATTTAAATATATATATATTACAATACTATTTTTGCGTTCTATGAACATTTTTGTTGCTCCATATAGACCAAATTTTTAATCAAGACCCCTCCTGGTCAATGGTGTTCCGCTTTACCAACGTTAAAATCTGGTTGCCTTACACTAAGTACAAGTCTTCTGTCAGAGGAAGAGAACAATTGTATGGCAGCTGTGCGCAAATGCGGACGCGCAGTTGCCACGCATGCGCATTTTCGCCATCAGGGGGCGCTAACATACATGCTTGAAGTTGCCGCGCATGCGCATTTTCGCCACCAGGGGCACAAATGCGCATGTGTGGCAACTGCGTGCATGCACGTTTGCATCGCCAGCATGCTGACGGCCGCACCTGCCTCTTCCTTCTCGCTGTGTGGGAGGGAGGCAGGCGCGGCTGCCGGCAGCCCGGTACCGGGCCGCAGACTAGGGGTGATGACGCCCGCCCTAGAATCCACCTTTCAAAGCAGCCATTTTTTCTAGGGGAACTGTCATCCAGAGAGCAGTTGTAATTCCAGTATTCACCTGGAAGTTGGCAAGCCTATTTCTCCTTTGCTACTTCCAGGCACCACCATATTTTCTTCTCTTTCCCTGCCTGTCCTCTTTTACCAGTTTGCCTTTTATATGCCTCCCGTATTCACAGTAATTATAAGTTTATACCTCACCTTTCTCTACAGAGGGGAAAAAAGGAGCTTACATTATTTTCCTCT
Organism: Paroedura picta; assembly: GCF_049243985.1. NCBI lineage: Eukaryota > Metazoa > Chordata > Lepidosauria > Squamata > Gekkonidae > Paroedura > Paroedura picta. The sequence continues at coordinate 144,640,623 of NC_135369.1, forward strand.
ATTTCCTCTATTACCAAACTCTGCACTCCTCAGACTCCAGACATGTTGCTTAACATGTCGAATCACATCAATGAAAAATTAGGACATGAGCCAACATAATCTTAGAAAGTATCATTCCAATACATCATTGATATGCTTCTTTGTAAATTAGCATGTCTTTCCAAAGTTGTAGCTGTTTTTTTTTTGTAGAATCATTCTACAGAGAAGACATCAGAACCAGAATTCTTTAACCATACTTATTAGAACCTACTAGTCATGATTATTGTATTAAGTCCAGTAGTCATTGCCCAGCAGCTGTAACTTAGCTAAATGCTAAACTTTTGTTTTTGGCATACTTCATTTTTACTAATTAATTTTCTTTGTGATTCTGTATGTGTGTTCTTGAATTTGGGAGGTGTTAGCTGGCATGGAGTGACAATAAAATATCATAGTTTCTCAGAAATTAGTATCCTGGAAGGGTTTTAAAGGGTTTTAAAATGAATTGTGTAGATGTGATGGGTCTTCCTGACTCAACACTACAGTCAGCAGAAGTTTGATGCCACCACTAAGTCAATGTGTCAGAGCTCAGGGTATGAAGTTGGATGATAGTTATAGATCTTTGTATCCTATTGAACTTCTCAGCAACATGGCCAAAGTCCTCTCCTGATTAAAAGCCTTTGGTGGAGGAAACTTGGTTTCATTCAAACAATCTTTTAATTCCTGTGCAGATCCTGTATACAAATTCACACATTTTTGTAGAGTCCTGGTGTCTACCGGCAGTTCATTAAAAATAACTGCATTGGTAAAGGTACTGGCCTGCTTTATGGAACTGTTAAAAGATTAATGATAAAATGTATGTTGAAATGTATTTGATGTATTCACTTCTAGAAAAGGTGCGAGAATCATAAGGAATTGGCCCTGCTTAGATACAAAGACTGTTCTTCTCCGCTCTCCGCCTTAATAGGATTACATTATGGTGACATGGTTTTTGTGTGTTAAAGATGCCTTGGATTGCTGACCAGGTGCCTTGTCATTAGTATGATGTAGGGATGTGTTTGTTAGTTGTTGGAGTGGATGATCAAAAGTCTTTTGCTGGTTTGTCTCTTCCTTTAAGGCGGTTAAGTACACAGGATTTTGTTATAATTTTCCTACCCCCTGTTGCTGTCCAAAATGCCTTTTGTTCTGTGGTTTGCTAAACTGCTTCTCAAAGCTTTTGTCTTAGAGCCTCTGTATGTGAACCCCTGAAACAGGAAAAAAAAAACTGTTCAGCTATGCAGGCTTGTGCTCTTGCTCTGGACCTCCGAAATTCCATAATGGTTGAAGACCTTAATAGAATATGGGCTTTTCATGGCAGTGTTGACAGTTAACTCATGGCATTGTTCTTTGTAGCTTTTCATGCAATAATTCTCTGTGAGCAAGTGCTATGTGTGTCCTTGATCTTTTTATATGCCCAAATTACCAAACTTGAATTTACCATATTGTGAATGGCTAGAGCTGAACTGCAGGTCATCTTTCCCCTTGCATTTTTCAGGGGGAAACAGAGAACAAACTTGAACAAATGATTCTCACAAGCATCACAAATCCTCTGTCCTTGATTTATACTGACAACTTCAACTGTCTGTAAACATGAAGCTCCACACTAAAATGATAAATTAGGGCTGGAGTGTCTTGTTAGAAGCTGTTTCACAGATGATGTAGCCTGCTTCTATACTTTCATTAATATATCTTGCATTTAAATGGCTTTATGTAGCCTCGGGTATTAATAGAAAAGCTGTCATAAGCTCTGGTTTGCTGTTTGAAGTCAAGGTAAAATAGTATAGTTCTTACTATGATAAGCAGATTAACTTGAGTCATTCCACTCCCTCCATTTTTTCATTTAATATGCCCTTCAAGGATGATTTTAATTGGGTCTGTTTTTCAGAATGTTTAATAAGAATTATTGACATTTTTGCATCTTTCTGCAAGTGTCGCTGTCTAGACGCAGGTAGAAAAGATGCAGCAGTATGGAACTGTATTTAAACATGTAGGATGCAGTTTCTTGAACCTTGTTCATTGGCATTACTTTTTGTCAGCACAGATTTCAGGATTTCCAGCATTTTATTTGTTTTAAACCCTTCTACAAATGCCACATAGGATACAATTAGAAAACATCAGCTACCTGCAGAATTGTTGGCAGAAAAACTATATTGATCATCAAGATATGTGGAAATGTCTGTTGAAAATATAAGCTGCATAATTGTTCTAAGAGCAGACAACATTCCAGAAGTGCAAATACTTTCTGTGTAGCCCTGGGAATGCCCTAATTGCCCAGCGAGGTGCTTTGAATGTGTTCTCCCACATCAAGGCCTGTTCAGATAAAATGAGCAGGTATGGGTATTTAATAGTAGTCTAAGAGACCAGTCGTACTCAGAATCCTACTGAAGTCAGTAACATGAGTCTTACTTCCAGGAAAGTATTCTTAGGATTGCACTGTAATTGTCTACTAATTGAAGAATAATTGTTCTATAGGCCATTGTGACTTCTGCAAAGGACGTGTGCTACTTAAACAAAACTTTGTCTAGAATATAGAGACATGTTTCACTATAGCATTTCTTCCATATAGAAGCTTGCCTCTCTAGAACTATGTGTCAATGCCTGGTAGATTTTTCTTGTTTTTGCCATTCTTTGCAGTGCTTTAATTTGTTGGAGCCCCTTGAGAAAGCCAAGGCAATAAAAAGTAGCAATATCAGTATTATTAAGGCTTCCTGATGCACAATTAAATTTCTTTTTGCTTATTTTTAGTATACTTCTAACCTGTCTCTGTAGAAATCTATTAGATACCCAACTGATGCAGTGCTTATATATATTTGTGCTATCCGAACAAAGAAATGGAGACAGGTTTCTATTCAGTTCTCTGACTGAAGGAATCTGGATTGATACATACTGAGGCAATATCTGTTGTTAAGATGCAGTTAGACCATTTGTGCACGGAGGCGGCCAAGGCATGCTGCCTCCTGGTTATAGATCTGCACCCACTTACCGTGTGATTTCCGTCTTCCTGACAGGAATCTCATCTCACTTTATCCTCCAGTCTTGTCCTGGCTTTTGGTTCCTGACAAGTCAGATGGCTGAGTGGAAGTCAGGACAACCTACTTCCCCTCCCCTCATTTTGGCTTGTCAATCACTGTGAGACGGTGCCAGCCACCAATCATCTTTTAGCACTGTATTCTCGCATCCTTGCTACCCCTCCAACTCCCCCCAAACATAGAAAAATACTTTTTAAACAAAAAAATCAAGGTCTGTGTAGCAACGCAGAACCGCAACAACATATAATGATTTAAAGTTTGCCAAGTGTTATTTTTGTATATTTCGTCCCATGCCTTTGTGGGGGAACTCGATTTGCAAGCCTCGAGGCAAAGGAGAAAGTGGCTGCTTTTCCTTGGCTCTGCAGCATGGATGTGAATGGTCAGCACAGCGGGGTAAAGGAAAAAACGTTGGGGAAGATGGCAGAGAATGGTGGTGCGAGCAGCTCAGAGGGGTAAGGGGGAAAGCAATGGGGGGCCCTGCCGCTTTTCCTCAGCTTCGTAGCCAAACTCCAAACAGAGCAGTGCAGCGGTGCAAAGGAAAAAGTGCCGAAGGGACCTGCCTCTCTGCCTTGGCTCCCTCCCACATGGTCAGGCTACGGTCCCTAAAAAAAAAGGAAGAAGGAAAGAAAGAACAAGTCTCTCCCCTTCAGCTCCGGTCACCCCTCCACCTAATCATGATTCAAGCAATGCATGCATGAAGGTGGATTGGGTGTAACTTCATTACACTGGAACTGCATAGCAATGCAGTTCCAGCCTTTTATTAAATATATATATACTATCAAGAAAGCCTACTGCAACCAGGAATGCAATGGGTGCTAGGACTCAGGGGACACTGGCAGGTACAGATCTCTCTCTCTTTCTCTCTCTCTCTCCATCGCAGCAGGAGGTAATCAGGGCTGTTTGTAGCAGGGAATGAGGGCTTGTTTGGGCGGCTCTCTCTGTCTCTGTCTCTCTCTCCCTTGCAGCAGGAGCCATAGCAGGCAATCAGGGCTGGTTTGCCATTTGGCAGTGCTCTCTGTGTCTCTCACACGCTGGCTTCTGCAGCGTCTGAGAGTAAAGTGGCTAGCGTCCAGGGACGGAGGGCGGGATCTGTAGGTGCAGGGCCAATCAGGGCCCTATTCCATCTCGGACAGCCAGGACACTTTCCACCCCCATGGCTGTTTCACAAATATTAAGAGGAACAATGGATAAGGATATACAAGATTCCCTCTGCAGCAAAGTTCCTTTGGCTCTCAAATGCTTATACCCCTGAAAATATTGTTGGTTTCTAAAGTGCTACCGGACTGGAATTGTGGCGCAGGGTGGTAAGGCAGCAGAAATGCTGTCTGAAGCTGTCTGCCCATGAGGCTGGGAGTTCGATCCCAGCGGCTGGCTCAAGGTTGACTCAGCCTTCCATCCTTCCGAGGTCGGTAAAATGAGTACCTAGCTTGCTTGCTGGGGGGTAAACGGTAATAACTGGGGAAGGCGCTGGCAAACCACCCCGTATTAAGTCTGCCATGAAAACGCTAGAGGGCGTCACCCCAAGGGTCAGACATGACCCAGTGCTTGCACAGGGGATACCTTTACCTTTACTGCAGACTAGTATGGCTGTCCTCCTGAAACTATCTTCATGGAAGTGCAGGTAGATGATTAAGATTTTCTTTTTTAAATGCTGGCCTGTACATACCAAGATGGGTAACCTGTAGCTTTCATTATGTTAGGAAAAAGAAGTGTGCTGCCAGTTGCGAAGTGTGCCAGCCCTTGCTCTGGACATTTCTGAGCCTTTAGTAGTCAGTAAACAGATACATGTACAGAGATGAGCAGCAATGAGCAGAAGTTCTGGACTGTTGGCGACTTTGTGTTTTTGGCATAGGCGAAAAACCGAATTTGTGTGAAATTTATCAATTGAAGTAAAATAGCAACACCAGGGAGTATACCTTCCCAGACAATATAATAATAATCAACATGTATTCATTACTATATCTTTGTTTTATTAGCCTTCTCATCTCATTTGGTGACTTAAACCAACCTATTTGGATTTAAAACTGCTGAAATTAGCACCAATTCCAGGGGGGTAGGGGAGGTTATTACTCTGCCTTTGCTGAAATAGCAATCTTGTGGGTCCTAAAACACTACCACACTTATGTAACAGTAATTGTCCGTCATTAAGACTGTTTGCTAAAATTTGCACAGACTGCAATATAATTTAGATCTTATGCATATGCTTCCCCCTCCCCTACAGTTTTTATGTATTGATATAAATTCACTAGAGGGCAGGAGTAGGCAACAAATACAAGCAAGGTATTGCATCTTAAAAGTCTTTTGTATTAGTCTAAATGTGGCTTTTTAAAGACTGAAATTACATGTTGCACATTCTCAAAATTAACAAATGGATCTGCATCCATTTTAAAACAGAACAGTTATAGCAAAGTAGTAATTGCACTTGAAGTTATCGGTTTAATTAACAAGTGTCACTTTCAGTGACTACTGCACATTTGGAGAATGGCATTATTTGTAGCTATTGGTTCTTAATTGTTAAAGTATTTACAAGCGCTAGAACAAAAAGCACAAACATTAAAACATGGCACTTCTAATCAAAACTAAGTGGTGGCTGTCAACATGAAGCCAGAAAATGCCTAACATAGAAAGCATTGCTGTTTTCATGCTGTAAGTCAGAGGTTTAGAAGCTGAAGTTACAATCCAGTTTTCACGTGAAAGGCACCAGGCCAATGGAAGATCATTAGTCAGTCTTTGAGTAAACTTGAAGCTTTTTCTTCCTTAGCTCTCAATTGAAGAAGGTGTAGTATATTATTAAAGACCTGGGGCCAGAAGAAACTGCTATATGCATGACTGTGTGCACATAGAGTATCTTATCATAATTCAGAATTATCTTTCTTAATTAAAATTATAAAATGCTATGGGAGACTAGCTCTGAAAAAGAAATACTAGGACTCCTCAACATGAAAATCAATTTGTTCACATTGAACATGGCACTCAACAGGCTTAGTCACTAATGGCATCCAATAAGCCTAGTCAACTTTTCTTCAGTTACCCAGTAAAGATGTTGTAATGTTAGCTTTTGTTTAATTTGAAGAACCAGTCAGAAACTCTGCTGGGCAAACCTGGTGCCACCCATGTTCTAAAAACCTTTGACAGGTGCCATGGCTTCCATAGGCAGCATATTGGGGACCACTTGCTGTGGCATATCTGTTAAGCATTCAGTTGATTAAATCATTTATGGTTCAAAGTAAACTTCATGTTGAAATCTATGCATAGAACATTTCTTAATCACCATAGTGTTTAAGTTGCTTTGGTCAGTTTAGGAGAGGTCCAGTTGCTTATAACATACAGATGGAATTGGGGATGTAGCCAGGTAATGGTCATTGAGTTTTGGGAGGAGGCCATATTTCTGATTCCTCATGAAGTAAAAGCCCAGATAATGGTAACAGTTATGGCAAATAATGTTGACAAAAATTAATTTGTTATAGAGTCAGCATGATCCTGAACAACTGGAGGAGTATGCTTTAGTAGTGTTAAAATTCATGTACTATCAGATGCCTTATTATACTGCTTGTAAAATGATAGCTTTTTAACGGTGGCAAAGAGTGTTAAACATGGCTACTTATACAGGGTAATCTGTACTCCACTGTAATCTAAAAATCTGCACTAAGCAAAGATAAATTATGTGATTACGCATAATACAAATAGTGTATTATTGTAATAGTCTCCCTGGAGAAGAGCCTAATGCTGGGAGCGATCGAGGGCAAAAGAAGAAGGGGACGACAGAGAATGAGGTGGCTGGATGGAGTCACTGAAGCAGTAGGTGCAAACTTAAATGGACTCGAGGGAATGGTAGAGGACAGGAAGGCCTGGAGGATCATTGTCCATGGGGTCGCGATGGGTCGGACACGACTTCGCACATAACAACAACATAATACAAATATACATGTTTTTTCAAATGTTATTTTGTGGCTCTGCTGCTTAGGACCAGAAGCTGTGAAGAACATCAAGGGTATACCGCAAAATGGGAAACCTTAATTCAGTTTTCTTCTTGGCTTCTGGTATTGTATTACCCATATACATTCTGATGTATATATTCAGTCAGAGGGGTTAAAAGCTTGATTGCTTGCTTAATGAAAGCAAAAATGTTCCGTCAGCTGAATTCTGCACTCAATACCATATTCCAACACTTGTACAGAATTATGGAACATGAACAACGTTTTTAAAACATCTGACTGGCTTATATGTCTGTGCATAGTAGATTCTTTTTTCGTACATGCACTAACTTCATACCACCTGGCTCACTTGTGCAAATTTCTGACAACTCACTCTGCTGCTGCGGTATCCTTGACCTTTTTAATTTTTGGTTTCCATCATCAAGTGACCTTCTGTTCTTCTGGAACGCAATATATCATCTTGCCTACAGCAGGCAATTATGCTTAAAATACAGCTCACTTTGTAAGTTGACAACTTTGTGTTGTGTGGATAGTATTGCTGGGGGGGAGGGGAGGTGACTGTATTTTTGTCCCTTAAAGAGTAGGGGTGAGTATCTCATTTAAACATAGTTCTAGGAGGATAGATTTCCCAGGCTGATGCTGAGGAAGTATAAATCCTCCATTCTTCTTCTGTTCCTGCCACCCTTTCCTCTTATTTTTTGTGTTCATTACATGTTTAGCATCTCATAAGTAGAGCTTCCCCTTGCTTCCTTTCTTCTGGTGGTGGAGCTGCTGTTGTAAGACTTATCAAGCCCACTACCATAGGACACACATAACCACACTGCAGGGTCAGATGCCTATGCTATGGTTATTATCCAGCTAGCAGGAGGCATATAGAGTTTGGATCCAATGCACACTTGGCACTTGAACCTCTCTATCTTCCATTTGCATTTGGCATTCCTTGAAGGCTGGTGGAAAAATAGAGCAGGGAAAGAGTAAACCAGAGGGAGAGGAAGGTGGACAAGAATGTGAAAATTGACAAAGAAAAGAATGGAAAACAATAGAGTAAACTGGAATAAAGGAGAACAAAAAAGATGAAAAGAAAAGAAAGGGAGCAAATGATATTAGGGATTGTTTCCTTACAGAAGGCTTTCTCAACCAGGGTTTTGTGAAACCCTAGGGTTTCTTGACGGTCCTGGAGTAGGTGGGAGTTAATTAATGTTTATATATTTTTAAAATTTGTTTAACATTTATGAGGTGATATTGACAATTTATGGTTCTGTCAACCTGTCCTCCCTCCCAAAATGGCTAATTATTGGTCTGGAAAGGGTGAGGAGGGGAGGGTCTCCAGGTGGGTATGTACACAGCTATGCTTTCCAACCATATTCTGCAAAATCTCATTTCTGTATTTTCTTGGAGCCTGAAGAATGTTTCAGGGGTTTCGCAACAGCAAAAAAATTGAGAAAGACTGCCTTACAGTTTGGCCATGATCAGTGAAATGTTACTTTGTTGAAATGTGAAATGTTACCATTTCCTGAAAAATCTGTGATATACATTATTTTTAGATAAGAACTTTGAAAATTAACAACAAAAGAAAAGTTAGGCAACAGGTTAGGAAATGGTGACCTAAATAGTAGCTTTTAAAAAAAATCTAGACATCTCACTGTAGCATATTTATGTAGGGTTAGAGATACTTTATTCCTCTCTCCTTACATCTCCCCTATGAGAAAGATTCAACAATTACGTGAAGCTACAAAGGGGGGGGGGCTGATTTATGAAGACTCCACTTGTATTCTGATAACACTGAAGTCAGCAGAGATTAAGAGGGCTTTTGCCAGTAAAAGTTGACCCTCCCCCACATCTATTTATTTATTGCTTTTTCATGGATCTATAATTTTTTTACATGTTTCTAAAGATGTAAAAAAGATGCCTTGGGATTATAACTTCTTGGAAGGTTGACAATGTTTGACTTCACCAGTTAGAGAATTTCTGAAAATTTATGGATTACAAAGTACAGAGGACCAGACAACAAGCGATTTGACAGTGCAGAGATAAACTATTGAACTGTGCCTTATTAAATTACTTCTTTCAAGAAAGCTCTAAATTAGAGATATCTGAAGCAGATGAAATAATCTGTATTCTTACGTTTCGGATAAATTTTATGGGATATGGGATTGGAGTAGCAGTAGCAAATGCCAACATCGCCCTCTTTCTCCCTCCCCTCCAGAATGGTTTCTTCGGGATGGGTTGTATTTGGTTATATTTTTACAGCCACATGTTTGTATTGTGTTTTATTGTGTATGGGGATTTTTATTGGGGGGATTTAACATTATAACTCACTTTGAGCTTTTGGGGAGAAGCAAGTAATATTAATAAATAATAATAATGATAATGATTATGATGATGTAATTTGTAATTTATTTATAAATAAATAAATGTGGAAATCGTATAAGACCAAATGCAAGAAATTCTGACTATTAAGAAGAAGCAAGAAAAAATGATACATATCCAATCTAGGTATTAAACCCAGTACGCTTTTTGACTAAAAAAAGACAGCATTGTAACAAAAAGTTATTGCTGTTCAATATTCGCTAAAAACAAATGTCGTTGAATTTACAGCAACTATATATTTACACATTATGTTAGAATCTAGGTCCTCTAATTAAGTCATTAAATGATAGAAAAGCAGCCAGGCCTCTTATTCAGATGAGGATCCAGAAATTTTCTTCTCAGAGCCTAATCAAATGTGCAGAAAAAAAAAAGTTCAATACTTATCACAGATGCAAACTCTAGATCCCCTTCCTTTGCATGTAAATCGTCTATGTAAGACAGCAGGTAAAAGTGAATTTATTCATACATGGGGGGGGGGGGACTCTGAAAGCATGGTTGCATAATACTATAGAAATAATATGGTAACTAGTATTGATTAAAGTGTGAATATCCAAAGTACATATGTGCCACTATACCATTCCTAAAGAACGACTGCTTTGCCTCCGTCTAATCAGACATCTATCCAAGTTTAGAAGAATGGGAAAGAACTTATTTGAGAAACAAATAAGTAAGCAGGAGCCAGCTTAGAATGAGAAACAATTTATAAATGTTATATGTGCAATGCAATGCATATACATTTATTAAAATATAAAAGCAGAATGAGAACAAATTTTGACTATAGCTGTTTAAGGAAGTAAATTTTGAACAAAAATACCTTATTATTCTTGACTGTGAGATTTATAATAGACTTTCCTTTTAACTTTGGTGTATTAAAAGCTATAGTTAGTATGTAGAAATGATGATACATGACACACGGAATATGTAGTAATGATTGGTGGTTACAAAATAGGTCAGTTGTAAAATTTGAAATTTAGAATGTTTGACATGAAGATTATTGTGTTTCATGGAAAATGTCTTGATTGTGGTGAGGGAATGTTGGGGAGGTTTTATGTTCTATATATACCCGGTGGTGTATGATAATCTTTGAGGTATATAATTTGTTTTGTGGTACCTCTTTTCCTTATGTTAAGACAGTTTGTCAGTTGTAGCAATGAGAATTGTCAGTGGGTTGGATCCAAACTTACGTTGTATGTTGCAAGAAAGGAGGGAGGGATGTTTTTTTGAGTATAACCCTGCTTATGGTTCTCTGTATTTAATCTGAAGTACCCAATTTATAAGAGCCTCTTGTGGCGCAGAGTGGTAAGGCAGCCGTCTGAAAGCTTTGCCCATAAGGCTGGGAGTTCAATCCCAGCAGCCGGCTCAAGGTTGACTCAGCCTTCCATCCTTCCGAGGTCGGTAAAATGAGTACCCAACTTGCTGGGGGGTAAACGGTCATGACTGGGGAAGGCACTGGCAAACCACCCCGTATTGAGTCTGCCATGAAAACGCTAGAGGGCGTCACCCCAAGGGTCAGACATGACTCGGTGCTTGCACAGGGGATACCTTTACCTTTACCCAATTTATATTAGTGGGCCAACAAAAGCAATGCATTCAGATTTGCCATTACAGAAACTAGCAATATAGAAAATTGTGACCATTTTAAATTCAGGTATTATTCTTGCTCCCAAGAATTGCCAAGTTTTAGACTCTTTGACTTCAGTTACCTGCCAGACACCTTTCAAACCAGCTGGTTTAGAAGTGAAACTTACTTATAATTTTACAGATATCTATAGTAAAGATTCACATGCTTTAAAATAGGAGAATGCCAAACCTTGTACAGTAAAATAACTGTATCCCCTGTGAAAGCACCGAGTAATGTCTGACCCTTGGGGTGACACCCTCCAGCGTTTTCATGGCAGACTCAATAAGGGGTGGTTTGCCAGTGCCTTCCCCAGTCATTAACGTTTACCCCCCCAGCAAGCTGGGTACTCATTTTCCCCACCTCGGAAGGATGGAAGGCTGAGTCAACCTTGAGCCGGCTGCTGGGATCGAACTCCCAACCTCATGGACAGACAAACAGCATTTCTGCCACTTATCACTCTGCGCCACAAGAGGCTGAAAATAACTGTATAGCTGTATTCTATTGAACTGAAAGTGAAACTGTGGTTAATATTTAATATTTCAAATTTATTTTCCAGATGTTCAAATCTTTTCAATTTCTGTGGTCTCTTTTCTGTATATCCATGGAGGTTTCATAGGAATGTAAAAAGTAAACTAATAGAATGTCAAACTTTACCATGGCTTTACTAGGATAGTCATCTGGTCTTGAGAGTCCAGAATGAAGCATGGTCTACTCTTTAATGTGCAAAGGCCTTATTGAAAATGTCTTGGTGATACTAATGTTAAAAGACTTCTTCTATCCAGATGCTTAGACTGGGACACATGGGGACTTACTGCTTTGTCTCTTAACATTAGGTTATTCTAAACAAGGGGGAGAGAGACAAGAGAACCAGTGTAACACATATTCAGTGCTCTTCAGTGAGACACAAGAGCCCAGTGAGATGGATAGAAGACAGTTAAAATTATTTTGTGTGTGCCTTACCTCATTTAGGTTTGGTAGGGTCAATTAATTGTTGCTGTTTCTTTAGGCTTATGGGATGTCTGCTTTGCCTCTAAACCTGATAAAGGGAACAAGAAATACTACTTATGAACGCCTGGAAAACACAGAAGATATTGAGGAGGTTGAGCAAAACATACAAAGGATTAAATCAAAGGTTTGTGATCTTAAACACTTATTCTTGAGCGCTGTTTCCTACAAAGTTTGATTTTGTATCCATCCTTATTTTGATAGCATGGACAATGTGCAACATTTGAAAATGAAGAAGAGCCTTACAGTGCATGGGCAATGTAAAAACTGAGACAATCTGAGTTAATTTGATATTAATCTCCCCAGTTATAACTAAGGCTGACCGTTAACATCTTATATCATTTATGATATCTACAACAATCTGAATTATCTGTAGTACTAGAATATCAAAGTTGTGACACATTTAGAGGAGCAATGCTATTTTTAAAAGAAACTGGCTTTGAATTAGTCAAAAACATGCAAAGCATGATAAATTTCCAATGTTTTGTGTTCCCTCTTCCCACGCATGCTTTTTTTTCTCATTAGTGTAAAGATGGACGTCCTTTACCAACTCGGGACAGACGGGCACTGCAACAACTTGAGGAAAAACTAAGAGGCCTTCGAAGAAGAGGGAGACGTCTGGAATATATCGAGAGAAGTTGCTGGATGAAGTTCTGTGGAGCCATGAGGCCACTGAAAGTATAGAACTTCTGTTTTTTATACCATTGAGCAACACATTCTGTCTCTCACAAAATTCATAATTTGGAATTTAATACTTAATATCCAAGTTACTCAAGCCATTAAGTTGTAGCAGCTAGTTAGAGAGACAGGGATTCAGAGTTGGAGTAGTTGTATTGGGGTCATGGAATCCATCAGACAGTATATGTTTGGCTAGTGATAGAAATAGTGGCCATAAAACTGTTAAAAGAGTGCTTTTGACATTTTTTCTTGAGCAACTTTATATGCTACATAGCAGTGGTCCCCAACCTTTTTAACACCAGGGACTAGTTAGCACTTGACAATTTTACTGAGGCCCAGGGAGGGTAGTTTTTTGCCGAGGGACGTTGCCACCGCCGCCTGAGCCCCTGCTCTGCTTGTTTTCCCACCGGCGCCCCTGACTTCCCGCCGCCCACTGGGCAGCGCTGCTAGCAGCAGCTGTGCAGTGCCACGCCAAGGGGGAGCCCCAGCCATGGCAGCCGCCGGACAGTACCAAAGGTGAGCCAGCAGCAGAGTGGCAGGGCAGCCCCTGAGGCAGCAGCTGGGGAGGAGGACGAGGAGGAGCTACGGCCCAGTACCGACTGATTGACGGACCGGTACCAGTCTCCGGACTGGGGGTTGGGGACCACTGCCCAGGGGTATTGCCAGTGTAATGTGTGATATAGGGTAGAGGGCCACCTAACGAAAAGAAAACATGAGCCCCATGGGGGTCAAGTGGGAGTTGCAGTAGGACTGAGGCATCCAGAGAGGGACTTCCCACTCTTCCATGAGTAGAAGTGCAATCAGGGTGTTTAATTTATAAGTCAAGTCCAATATAAACTAATACCTAATAACGGGTTCTTAAGCAGTATATTGTGTAGCCTAGTTGGGTCTTGAGAGTTTCTCCAGCTCATTACATACACTGTATTTCAGGAATTTATTTTTGTTTTCTTTGTAGTTGAAGAATTTTATGTTATATTGGTAAAATCAAGATTTACAAATTAGAAGAATACAATATTACCAGTAACTATATGGTATGCAAGACTTTGAGGCTTAGCTGGAAGTAAATTCCACTGATGTACTTGGAAACAAAGTCTCCTTGAAATATGCTTAGGAGTGTAGCCACTGAAATTTGTGCAGTGCCACAGGGTCAAATTCTATTTAGCAACTATATAAACTAACTTGGAAATGGGAGCAAGATTTATGGTTGAAGTTACTGATAAAATTGGACAAACAGTGAATCAAATTAAGACAAGGAGACAGTTGGAGAAATGTGCGAATAGACTTGTGGGATGAACAAATAAGCAGCAAATTGAATTTAGTGTCTGAAACATCAAGGCATGAATGCAGAGAAACTAAGGTGTATCCTGGGACTCAGAAGAAACAAAAGCTCAAAGAGACACGAGGGATTTTAAAAAACAGGAGTGTTCCTGAGCAAAAAAGATACTCTCAGCTCTTAAGGAGCAGAGAGTAACTGAACAAGTAGTCAGTTTATCCACTGCTCAACTTTTTATAACCAGAAGCCATTTAATATTGAAGGCCAAATGGAAGTAAATGAGATTTTGCAGGTTAGAAGCAGTGGCCTCTAATCTGGATAACCAGGTGTCATTCTCCACTGCACATGCAACCAGCTGAGTGACCTAGTCACAGTTCTCATAGAGTGGTTCTCACAAAGCAGTTCTCTTAGAGCTCCCTCAGCCCCACCTATCTCACAGGTTTTCTGTTGTGGTGAGAAGAAGGGGAAAGTGTTATATAAATCACATTGGGTCTCCTTTGCGTAGTGAAAACTAAGGTAAAAAAGCCCCAGCTCTTCTTCACTGCTGATTTTACTTGCTTAATGTTGAACTGATGTGTCTCTAGAAGTAACCTTTGTAGGTTGTTTGTTGTTGCTTTACCTTGCTTACTTGTTGTCTTTTCTATGAGAACAATCCTAATGTTTCATGATATCATTTAAACCCTTAGATAACCAACTTTAAGATCCTTGCTTGCTTTTAAAAGATCATCATTGTTTGTCTTTTAGATTGTCTGGGGCATATTTTTTATCCTTGTGGCCCTGCTGTTCACCATCTCTCTTTTCTTGTCAAAGTAAGTATGTTTTTTTCTGCCTGAAGTCTTGACTATGAAGTAAATTAGAAATGAAAAGTGAAATTTATACCTGTCGATGTGAAGAAACTCCATTTCACATCAGCCAGTCTCTTATCTCCCCCCCCCCCAGCTGAGTGTACGTGGTTGCTTAAATCTACAACAGAACTTAATTAAGTCAGGCATTGATAGATTTTCTTTGGATCAAATTGCCAGCCCAAAAATTTAGGAGCTGCCATAATAAACTCATTTTTCACCTGCTTTGAGACATCACCAGGCCCTACCCTTTATTGGATGACAACAGCTTTTTTTGAAAGTATGGAAGCATGCAAGTTGTTCATTTTCAGACATTTCTCTACCCTAGGAAGATAATATGTCTGAGAGGGGTGGGAATCCCACCAACCACTGGATGATGCCACCCCTTTAGGCTTCTCTCTCAATTTTGTATTTAGTCTATTTCCTAAATATAATACTGATAGATTTTGCTAATGAAGAGCTGCTGACTGCAATTCAGTGCATGCTTCCTTGGGAACAAGGCCTATTTAGCTTTACTTTTAAGTAAACCAGTATAGGATTGGCTGATCAAGCTAAAAAGATGCCAGGGGGAGAAGTCCTTTTTTGACTGCAGTTCTATGCAGTCTAAACACGTCAATTTCAATTGGGTACATTAGAGTTAATTCTGAATAAGGATGCAATAAAAAGATCCTACACCCCTTTCTAGCAATGTCCTAGCCAAATAAATTAGCTTTCTTTTAAATGCAGATTTTATGTATTTATACCCATCCCCCCTTCCTTTTGCACTGCAGGTGGACACAAATGAGTGAGTGTGACAGGCTCAGGGTTGCCCGGTGAGCTTCATGGCATAATTTTTGAACCGGGCCTCCCTGATCCCAGTTGAGCATGGCTTTTACATTTTTTCCCTTCTCTCTGCTTTTTCCCTCTTTCTCGTGTGTGTGCCATCCCTACTCTGCTCCTTTGTGGTGTCTACGCTATGAGGCGCTCTCCACATTCATACTCTCCCCATGTAAGTGGGGCTTCAGGCACCTAGCTTCTGGGAAACAGCCAATCCAGTAGCTGAAGCCCAGTCTCTGAGGCAGGCTCATGAACTGGCTTATCAGGAAGCTCCAGTCCTGACTCTTACACAGGGTTAGAGCTGGTGGTCCTGAGCTCTCCCCAGCAGTGCTCTTTCCAGTCCCAGGAGAAGGGAGTACAGGATGATTTTCTTCTTCCCTCCACAGTCTTCTTGACCCACAAGGCTAACAGCCCCACATCTCTAGGAATAACCTTAAAATTAGGAGAGGTATTATTATTATTATTATTATTATTATTATTATTATTATTATTATTATTATTATTATTATTATTATTATTATTATTATATTGCATTTATTACCCACTGCTCCCAGCAAGCTGGCTCACGGCAGCTTACAACATTAAAATCACAATAAAATATAAGCATCCCCAACTGAAAACCATTCTGAGTCCAATGTCCAACTAACCCTCTCCCCACAACTCTGTTCAAGAACCCTGTCTGATACTTCAGGGGAAAAGATGTAATGGGAGGAAAGTCTGATGTCCTGGCCAAACTGAGGAGGGGCCCTTTCTCTTATTGCCACCCGGCCTCAATCAAATGGGCAGTGGAAGAGCTCCGTCCTGCAGGCCCCGTGGAACTGGACAACCTCCTCCAGGGCCCTTAGTTCTTCTGGGAGCTCATTCCACCGGGTTGGAGACAGGACTGAAAAGGCCCTGGCCCTGGTTGAGGCCAGGTGTTCTTCTCGTGTGCCAGAGACCACTAACAGATTCATACCCGCTAAGTGCAAAGCTCTGCAGAGGGCAGTACATAAACATAAATACATTTAATAAAAGAGGGCTTCTGGGGAAAGCCAAGCATGGGTAAGATCCTGGATTCATCTTCTGTCTTATCTGTGCAAGCCCACATTAGGATTGTGCTTGTGTAGGCCAGCCACTGAGAACTTTAACTAACTTAAAACGTTCCAAAAGAGGGACACCTTGCCCCGAAGGAGGCCACATCACATGTTCTGAGGGTGGGATACCCCTTTCCCTCAGTTCCTTTTTCACTGCTGTGAGGGGAGGACGTATTGCTCCACTCTGTTGTATAGTTTGGCCTACTTGGCTATGTTCATTCCAGCTTCTGTTCTTCTACAATGCTTCAATGATCTGCCCTTTTCAAACACCTGAAAGGAGCAATGACGGGTCCTCAGTGCTTTCTAGTAACAACCCCGAAAATGCTTCAGTTCCATCACCGGATGAGAATGTTGGGGACCCTGACCCCTATTGCCAAGTGAGAACCTTAGCCTATATGGAGAACAACCTCTCAGAATGGCTAAGGTGGTGGAGCTTGCTGTGACAACATCTAACTCACACCCAAAAGATAAAATCCAGCAGACTCTACTCAGACATGACCGTTGCAATCATACTTCCAAACTTAGAGGGAAGCTCAGACTTCACAGTTACGATTTGAAACCAACCAGACTTGATTTCAGCTACACAAAGGAAGCTGGAGAATTTGTATAAGATTAAACAAAATGCTGCTGAATGTTTGGTCATCCATTTTCCATCTTTTTCTGTAATAAGCAGGGACATGCAGGCAATACTCTTTCCTCATAAACAGGGAGAGCAGGTGGCTGAATATGCTCCGAAGAAAACTCTGCATTTCATTGGCATTGTTATAGAGCAGTGGTCCCCAACCTTTTTATCACCGGGGACCACTCACCGGGGACCACTCAACGCCTTTTACTGAGGCCCGGGGGGGGGGGTAGTTTACTCCTCTACTCTCAATCACTGCCCTAACGCTCTCTGATCGCTATGGTAATGTTTAAACATCCCTTCAAAATAAGATACAGACATGCCACAATAATGAACATAAGGAACATTTTATTTTTATGGAAATTTTAACTCATGACAATGACAAATCAATGGGAACCCTGAGCTTGTTTCTCTGCAACGAGATAGTCCCATCTGGGAGTGATGGAAGACAATGACACCCGAAGTGTGTTATAAAGGGCCGGGGGGATCAAGTAAAGGGGGGGGAGAAGGTGTCCTTCGCGGCCCACCTCCAATTAGTCGAAGGACCACATGTGGTCTGCGGCCCACAGGTTGGGGATCACTATTATAGAGAGCTACCAGCTCTTTCTTTGGGAAAGTCTATTTAAATATATTGATCTGCTCCCAGAATAATCTAGAAATCTTGCCTGGCTTACACAGACAGAAGCAATCAGGATGTCTGAGCACAAAATCAACACTGGGAAGCATTCTGTAGCTATTGCTTCTTAAGTCGTGGTCTCAGTCATATTACTGCATAGGGCAGGGTTTCTTGATGGTCCTGGAAGGGTTTCCTAAATGGGTGGAAGTTAATATTTTAAATAAGGTAAAGGTATCCCCTGTGCAAGCACCGAGTCATGTCTGACCCTTGGGGTGACGCCCTCCAGCGTTTTCATGGCAGATTCAATACGGGGTGGTTTGCCAGTGCCTTCCCCAGTCATTACCGTTTACCCCCCAGCAAGCAAGCTGGGTACTCATTTTACCGACCTCGGAAGGATGGAAGGCTGAGTCGACCTTGAGCCGGCTGCTGGGATTGAACTCCCAACCTCATGGGCAGAGCTTTCAGACAACATTTCTGCTGCCTTACCACTCTGTGCCACAAGAGGCTCAAATTTTAAATATATATTTTAAATTTGTTAAATATTTATGAGGTGACTTGACCATATATGGTCATGTCAATCCATCCACCCCCTCCCCAAATGGTCAATTATGGGTCTGGAAGGGGAGTGAGCCTCAAGTGGGCATGTACACAGCTAGGACCAAATCACTGTAAGCTGTAATATATACTGTCTCTCTCAACCATTGGCAGTCAGTTTGATAAATCCAATGCTTAATTAGCCTCATTGCCTCTATCAAGTTGTTGTTCCCCTCACCAGATAGTATGTGAGGGAACTTCTATTGTGGTTTCTGAGGGGGTGTGATCTATCTAGACAAGGAACCACTTCATTTTTCTGTTCTGATAAAGCTGTTCTGACTGAGCAGTAATATCAGGGCTCTCTCAGCCTCACCCACCCCACAGGGTGTCTGTTGTGGGGAAAGGGAAGGGAAGGCGACTGTAAGCCGCTTTGAACCTCCTTCGGGTAGAGAAGAGCAGCATATAAGAACCAACTCTTCTTCTTCTAATAAAAGCAACATTATTTAACTGTAACTCAAAGTAACAATTCTGCATAAATCAAATATCAAAAGAGAAGCGTTGAAGATGGTCTAAATTATTATGAAATAACTTCTAATTCTATACATGGTTATACAGGAGTTTTTAAAAACATGTTTTTCATAATTGTTTTACCTATTCTCATAGCATCTTTCCTCAAACTTAGATCTGTTTTTCAAATATGACATTAGCTTGGCCATGACTACATACTCAGTCATTGTAGCACTCCAGTTTTCTGATCTTGGACAGACAGTGCTTTTCCATTTCACTGCATCAATAGTTCTAGCGGCAGTCATATAAATTCAGATATCTCTTCCAATACTTTTGGTAGCTTATTAGGTAATATTTCCAGTAGCATGTTCTTAAAATTCATAGGAACATAACATTTTAATGCATTTTGCATTCTTTCTTGAATTTCCCTTGAATTTATTTTCTTTTTTTGCAAGTCCAACTCATATAATACAAAAATCCAGCTTTTCCAGCATTTCCCGTTATATTTTTTGGCCATTTTCTTAGTATCCTTTAGTGTGATATGCTCTCTAAAAAACAGTTTGTTCCAGTTTTCTCTTAATGTCTGACTGGCTGTGAATTTAATTTGTTTCACAGTTATTCCTATTGGCTCTCTAAAAAATTGCATCCATTTATTCCTACATTTTTTAACATGTTCTTCTATTTCAAATTTGAGAAGCAGCATACTATGATCCATATCTATCATAGTAGATGATCTTTTTGCTTAGTAATCAACTGTTTTTTCTCTTAAGACTCTGCTGTCCATATTTATTACTTCTTTTCATCTTGACATTGATAATGTATCAGCCACTGAATATTAAATCCTTCATCTTTAATATCTTGTCAGGTCTAAATTTCCCTTGAGTGTTTAACATATTTACTATACGTTATAAAATCATTTGTTTCTTGTATTTTTATTGTAATAAGCTGTTGGAGACATCAACAGAGTTTAGGAGACTTAATAAGTTCCTTCATGAAAATATACTCAGAAGTCTGTCACTGATCATTTGACTTTTCTCCTGTGTTGTTGACATTTTTGTCAATTCTTTTTTATCCATATCCATAAGTAATTATAATTACATAAGCCTTCTTTTAAGTCTACTGATTCACTATACTTTGTGTGGGATCTTTAACCTGATCCAAACTGGCTGCATGATAATATAACTTTATGTTTGTGACTGCCAATCCTCCTTGTTTTTTTTTATCCTGGAGTAATCTCAAATTTATCCTTGGTTTCTTGTCATTCCATATAAATTGTTTATCTCTGAAAAAGACTCTGCCACTTTGTCACTTTCCTATTAATTTTATAATTGAGGTGTTCATTGGTGGGATTTTCCCCAAGTAGACCTGTTTGTTATCTCCCAATCTTACAAGGCTCTGCTAGATTCAGTGTCACTGGAAGATGTGTTCCATTTTTATTGGAACACAGTTCTGCTTTACACATTCCCACCACTTCCCTTATGGTCAGAGTTCTTAGGGAAATGAGGAAAGAAAGAACAGAGGTGATAGCCATTTTCTGGCCTAGATAGTCGTGGCTCATGGAACTCCTGAAAATGTCCAGATGAAAGTATACCCTCTTCCCTTCAGTTCCAGACCGTCTGGTCTTTGGATCTCTCAAGGCCAGTGAGTAACTCTTTCCCACTGGTTCTGTCTGTTTCGATTCTATGGGAACTAGTGGTGGCTCGATTGGAAGTGAGGGAAAGGGACCTTCCACCCTCAGAACACATGCTGAAGCCAATGGAAAAAACGTTACATGCACAGTTCCTTCAGGCAAGGTATCTCTCTTTTTGAGCTTTAAAGCTAATTAAAGTTCCCTGTGGCCAGCCTGCACAAATCCAGTGTGTGTCTGCACAAAAGACATCAATGAGGTAAGTGCAAACTTGTGTTTATTTGTTATTGCCGAAAGCCCTACACTATCAGGCAACTCTAGCCCTACCTCTAGCTTTTGAGGCTGGAGAGCTCATTGGTCAGGTAGCTCTAGCTCCACCTCTTAAAACAGGGTTTTTGGCTCTCAAGAGTTAGAAGACCCAGCAGCTATAGTCTGAAAGGCAGGACTGCCAGCTCTTGTTTATGAGGCTGTTGTTGTCCAGAAAGGGCATTGGGACTTCAGGTGCCAGATGGAATTTTTGAAGTGCCCTGAAGCTCTTACTTCATAAACCCTGGATTAAGTTAATATTAAGACATTTAATCTCAGTATTGTCCTTATTTATTGCATTTGCTACCTTGCCTGCTGATGATTGATGTTTCATTTAAATTGGAAAAAATAGCATAAAAACACATTGATTTGACAAACCAAAAAGCATGTTGGATGCAAATTCCTTTCTCTAATGGAAGAGATTAGAGATGCTGTGTCTCTGTGTGTTGTACATTGGTGGGTAACCATTGCTTTCAATTAAGTGACCTACAATTTGCAGGAAATTTTGTTGTAAAACAAATGTCAGTGACATAATGAGAATATTTCTCCTTTGTCTGAAATATATGGGACATTGAGGGGGAAGTGTGGGTGGTAATAGACAGGATGTTGGATGTACAATGGAAACTTTGAATAAAAGGAGGGGAAATCATGGAAAACATAAATGCTGCTGTACTTCCATTCTTTATGAGCTCATCAGAACACACAGTCCTTATGATTCTTCACAGCATAAAGTCATTTGAAAGCATTGCAAAAATATGTTTACATTTCTGTTTCCAGTTTAGTGTCCGTTGTGGGCTTCTGTGTCCAATGTGAGAGCCTTCATTTATGAACAGCATTTGTCTGGAACATTTTTGGAAACTTGCTGCTTCACCATTGTATAACCGAGAGAGTGAAATTGAAGTTGTTTAGATTGGTCATGAAATATAAATAAAGAATTTTAAGAGTACGAAATACAGAGTAAATATGCATAGAACTTTAACAATACAATCTTAGAACAGTTAGCTGGGAGTAAGTAAATAGACCTGTGTATGATTCTGAGTAGACAGTTTAGGATGACGCTACTGATTTTGTTGTATGTTAAAAATCCAGTGAACACTAAATTCAGACAGTAACCTTTTCTTCCTCAAATTACTACAG
Organism: Paroedura picta; assembly: GCF_049243985.1. Lineage (NCBI taxonomy): Eukaryota > Metazoa > Chordata > Lepidosauria > Squamata > Gekkonidae > Paroedura > Paroedura picta. The sequence goes on from NC_135369.1 coordinate 144,662,629, forward strand.
CTTGGATAAAGCATTGCACTCAGCTGGCATAGACTCAGGATTTCTAATTTTGGGAACAAATTTGACCAATCCATTGAATATGCTTTTACCTATTCTACAAACTGTAAGTAAAAGATACAGAAGCTTATAAAAGTTATAGTAGGTAAATCTTCAGTATGGGAACTTCTTGGTTTAGATAGACTAAGAGCTATGTAGACTTCTCACAATTTAAGAAACAAGGTTGTAGCTATTATCATTAGAAATACCTATATTCTGAATTTGTAGAATATCGTTATAAATGATGGTGAACAGTATATAATCAAGAATGGATGAATGTTGAGTTAATATATCATGTTGATCTGTATGAGTCTCACAGGAATCAAGTTCTATAAAACAGTAATGCAATGGGTAGACAAATTTGCAGTAGAACGTGTTATAGGGAAGGATTTCAGTATATCACAATGCTAAATTAATATTGATTTATATATAATATATTTCTGGTGTTTGCAGTTTTTAATCTAATTCTGTGGCTCTTTCCTCACATAACTTATTCAAGGAATCTTTACTTAAATATTTACTTGAATAGAGGCTCGTTAATCTGTCTTTAAAAGGAAACGAGAGAAGAACACACACAGACTTGTGATAGGGGTGGGGGAGCACTTCATAACTTGGGGGCTACAACAGAAAATGCCATGGTCTCAAGAGAGGACACCCATCTGTCTCTAAAGGAAGAAACCCAAAACAGGGCTACTAATACCTCATAAGGGCAATGCAGTAATTTCTTGCTCCCTGTAGTAGCCTTTAAGATTATATCTGTTTTTAGTAAAGCCTTTGTATGAATATAGGGGTGATAATGTATATTGGTTGTGTATTAGTAATTTAGTAGTAGTAAATTAGTAAACAATAACTTAGGGTATTGCTAGTGGGCAATAAAATCAGTAGTCATATATAGATAATATAAAAAGCTTTAAAGATGAGGATGGGCCTGATCTACTTAATACATGAGAAACATATTTTTTCAAGCCAAGTAATCAGAGAAAAATTGTTATACCCTTTGGGATGCTGAGAAGGCAGTGGTAAGCAGCGTTCTTGTTAGGAAGGAAACAACTTTAAATAGGCAAAGACATGATGAATAACTTATTTTACAAATTTAGACCTTGTCATCATAGGAGACTTGGAGATGGCACAGATGTGAGAGATTAGATCACTAGAATTAAAGAGTGTTTTTATGTGGAAAAGTCTCTATTTCTTGAGACGAAACACTTTTTAAACCCTTACTAATCCAGTAAACCGTTAAAGCTGAATCCTATTCATGTACAAAATAGATACATTTTACTAAGGTGATTTTGGCCTCCTCCCAGCTGTGGGTCCCTAAACCCATTGTCTCTTAACTCCCCCATCCCAGAGCAAAACAAGGAAGAGGGATCAGCCTACTCCCTTGCTCAAGCATGATGTAGAATTTGCACCCCTTTAAATGGAGATTAGAATTTAAATTGAAAGGGAACTTTGGGGTTGCCAGAGGGAGAGACATGACTGAAAACGTCCGTGGCCTCAACATTATTCAGCCACTTCTGCAGTAAATGGATAGGTGTCTGAAATTGATTTTACGGTGGTATTAATTTAATCCTCCTACCTCAACAACTGAGTCAACATAAGGCCATAGTGCACATTGCCTAGCTATTTTGTCCTTAGGTCTCATGTATATCTTTTAGGGGCAGCATGTGTGAGTGTCTTCCTGGTACTGTTCCACTTTGGTGTGCAGGCACAATTTTGTGTAACTGAATAATATAATGCGTCCTGCTTCTTGCTTGCAGCTTTCTGCAGGCAGAGACAAAGTATGACCTAGCATCCTTCCTAGTGTGGTGCAGCATTTTGTGTGTCAGGGATTTGAGCATCAATCAAACATGCACGTCTCAGAAGGGGAGTTTTTCCATATGTGAGGGTTGTCCTGCAGATTTATTTTATTTTATTTTTATTTTATTTATTTATTCCCTACGGCTCTGGGCGATTTACATGAAATATATAGAACATTTACATGGAACAATATTAATATAACAATAGCAATATAACAGATATCAATATAACAAATAACAATGACATCTCAGTTAGAACAGCATTTCAACAAACAACCAGTGATGTACTATACTACATCTTTCATCTATTGGAGCTGCAATAGAAATTTAAATCATACTATAGCTTTAAACTCAGAGGGTTTTGTCCACATTAGGCAACTTGGGTAGACAGTTGCTGTTCTTTTTGCTCAGCTACAACTTGGAGAACCTTCTGCTTGCAACTCACTTTCCTGGTGGTAAATTTTATAGCGTGCTGTTTCAAGAATCGTGATAATAGAGTGTATTCTAAAATAGCTGACTGTTGGATATTACTTTTATATCTTCATTTCTACACTGATATTTGGAAGTATTCACCAGTTCGACCAGGGCTGTAATAGGAGCCACACTTGCTCTTTTATCCATTTACTCCTTAAACCATAAATGTTATTTTTACAGTACTTCATTTCTTAAAGGGAATTTTTGTTGTGGAAGTAGAAATAAAGCCAGTTAATTAACACATATTTTGTCTTCTAGGTTTTCCCTCTTGATTATATCCTCATTACAACTATTATCATGTACTTTATCTTCACTTCAATGGCAGGGATTCGAAACATGGGTATATGGTTCTTCTGGATAAGGGTAAAATAGTTTTGATTAATTCTACCTATGTTTTACCATTCCTCTAAGGGAGCTCAGCATGTTTTGTGAATACTGAGGTTAATAAAAATTGTAAATGCATATAAGAGGCCATATATTGAGAATTGTGTCCAGCTCACATACAACCAGTTGGGTGACCTTGGGCTCAACACAGCACTGAGAAAACTGCTCTGTCCGAGCAGGAATATTAGAGCTTTCTCAGCCTCACCTACCTCACAGGGTGTCTGTTGTGGGGGGAGGAAAGGGAAGGTAAGCCACTTTGAGACTCCTTTGGATAGAGAAAAGCAGCACATAAGAACCAACTCTTCTTCTTCTTCTTCTTCTTCTCTTCAGATGAAATTGGTTTAAACACCAACTGAGTCAGCTCTTCATAAGTGGGGAAGGCCTTTTTGCTCAGTTATGACTACTTTCAATTAGGAAAAAATGCTGCATATCTATATCTGGACTCTGGGGAATGGTAGAGGACAGGAAGGCCTGGAGGATCATTGTCCATGGGGTCGCGATGGGTCAGACACGACTTCGCACCTAACAACAACAAATATCTATATCTATCTATATATCTATATATAAAATTCCTTTCTGTTGCAAACCAGTCAATTTGCCTGATAGTTATACGTTCTCTCACAGTACATTTCCCATTGGGATATGTGCCTCAGAGTTATGTTATGTTATTTTATTTATTCATTCATTCATTCATTCATTCATTCATTCATTCATTCATTCATTCACATTTATATACTGCCCTCCCCGAAGGCTCAGGGTGGTTTACATAGAACTGCAAACTATAGAAGAAACCATACATATAAATAACTATAACATAATTTTACTGAATAAGTTCTGCAATAATACGTTTAATTATATTAAATATAGATTTTTTTTCTGTAAGGCTTCTTTGAAAAAAATAAGAGTTTGAACATTAAGGTTTTAAATATTTATTTAAAGAAACAAAGAAGCCCCGTAAAACCATCTTATCTCTGATTGAAATTGATTTTTTACTTGTTAAAAATAGCTCAGTGCTGTTTCTGCTGTTCCTGGGGTTTATTTTCTGATATTGGACTCCTGTGTTTTAGGCTTCTTTTGCTGCCTTAGCACTCAACAGCTTGTAATCCCTTCAGGGCCTTTCTAATTTTGAAATCATACCTTCTTGCTTCCCCAGAGAGTTATTAATACTGTATTGTTCTTTCGTAGCTGAAGCTGCCTACTCACCATAACGTCTTAGAACTTCGTTGTGTTCAAATACTGTTTGATGAAGTGGAATAATTTGTTCCACTTCAAATCTCTGTCTTAAAACTCCTTTCTATCACAACAAGCAGTAAAGAGAAAGGGACTCTCAGGTTCATAGTTAGAGTGCATTCATGTGTTAGGACTGATTTTTGCTGCTTCCCACTGGCCATCCTTGGCTCCACCTGAGTCTCCTGTTCTGTTAATGACTTCACAGGTCCTCCCTTCTAGCCCTTTTGTAAGGAATTCCCTCTCAAAAAGTCTCTGTGTTGCCACTGTCTCTTCTTCACCCCACCATACACACTATGAAGCATTTGGATACTTAGCATAATCCTCATCTCTCTCATGCTAACACTTAGACAAATATATATTAGGGCCCCCCAAAGTGGTACCTGTGAATGCCATGATGTCCTCTGTCACCTTTTCAGGTGCTCTCAAGTGTTTTTAGAAAGTGGGTGGAACCAGGTGGGGGTTTTGACTAGCAAGAATTCTGGTTGGCCACTGGAAATTTGATTGGCTGTGCAGATTCTTAATTGCTTGGGCAGCAGCTGCCTCCACAGCACAAGGATCTTCACTCTGTGATTGAAGGTAAACTGTATTGACCATTTTGTAGCTGGTTCTATCTATTGCAGTAATCACTGTATGGCAGCTATTTTGTGACTGTGTCCACCATTCTGTCATAATTTCAAAGATTCTTGCAAGCTGAAAAAAATTGGGGACCTGTGATCTGTAGCTGTCTATATACTGTGTTCATATTCATTCCTTGCCAGAGTTTTTTCTCATGTCTTCCTTTACTTTGCTGTCCCTCCCACTGTTAAAACTTGTGTCATTGTCCTGAAGAGCTTACAACCTATTTTTTTATTTATGTTGGGTCTGTAAAGCATCAAGGGCATCTGTAAAAGAATCCATAGTTTTAAAAGTAGTAGTAAACTTGAACATGAAGGCAAGTTAAATGTAAAGCATGAAAATGTTTATAATGTCAACATAATTAGTCATGTAATAGTGTAGATTGCGTTCTGAAAGAACTCCCAATAAAAGTCTGTCTTGATAAAATTCAAATGTCACTAACTTTGTTTTACATTTGTTCTTAGCTGTATAAGATCAGACGGGGTAGGACACGCCCTCAAGCACTTCTGTTTCTTTGTATGATACTGTTATTGATTGTTCTTCATACAAGCTACATGATCTACAGCCTTGCTCCTCAGTATGTTATGTATGGAAGCCAAAAGTACCTAATTCCGGTAAGATATCTTATTGGGGGGAACAGAGTAAAACATAATGCATTTTCAAAGTGCATTTTGAGCATATTACCTGGAAGCAATCCCATTGCTTTCACGTAATATGTTTGGCATGGAGAGACCTGTGATACTTGTGGTGTTGTGAATGTTGAACTAGGATCTAGGAGACACAGTTTTGAATCACCATTCCACCATGGAAGTTTGCTGGGTGACCTTGGGCCAGCCAGTCTCAGTTTAAACTGCCTCACACAGTTCTTAGGATAAAATGTAAAAGAGATATCAGTTGTTTTAGTTCTCTGTTGGGAAGAAAGGTGAGGTATAAACTACCCTTCCTCAATAGACATGATGCTACCAAACCCAAGTGGAGCTGAAGAATGCAACCACTTCATACACCCAATCTGTTTCCCGAAAACCTAGACACAGTGGAACCCATGTAAAATCTGGAACACATGAAAAGAATCTTATGATGACATCAGCACTGACTGTGTTCATTGAGAATCATCCTGGCATACTGGTTAGGAGTGGCTGCTTCTAATATGATGAGCTGGGTTTGATTTCCCGCTCCTTCACATTGCTGCCCACTGGGTGACTTTGGGCTAGTTTCAGTCCTCATAGTGCTGTTCTCACAGAGCAGACCTCAGCCTCATCTACTTCACAAGGGTTTCTGTTGTGGGCAGAGGAAGGGAAGGCAATTGTAGGCTGCTTTCAGACTCCTTCGGGTAGTAAAAAGCAGGGTATCAAACCAATTCTTCTTCGCAACTCATCCTATGTTGCTCATGCCATTGCTCAACCTACTTCCAACAACTTGGTACCGGTACTGTTAATTGAGCAGCATTACAAATAGGGGCAACACTCAAGTTATTCCACAAGTTCTGCAAGTTAACTAATATTACACTGCCAGAAAGCTGAAAAAACAGAATGAGTCACTGATTAGTTATCTGTAGCCATTTGTGCTGTTAATTCAGAAGTAACCAAGGTCTGGTTGTAAGAAAAACTGAATTCTGTGGCCTTTACAAGAGAGAAACTGTCATCTGATTTATGCTGAGCCCTATTATCACTCCATATTCATGACATATTTTATATAGTTCTGGGATTACTTCTTTAAGGTTTTTAAAAGATGACTGCCATATCATCAACAAAGAGTTGAATGCCATAAGAACAAACGGTTCTTATGAAATTATGACTGGAAGGGGGTAATGTTTATTCTCTTTAGGTTGAGGACCATGGAGATTCTAGTGCATTGGTTTGTATTGCAGTCATGGAAGTTCCTTACTGTTGAGAGAGAGAGAGCATGTAAGAGGTTTCCTCCAAAATTCCCCTTACACAGTTAATGAGTGACACAACAGTACCTGGGTAGTTTAGCTTGAGTGTGCTGCTATACTGCATTCTTCTTATTGAACCTGTTGGAAATGAAGTCAGTTTGGTATTTTATCTATTTAGTTGCATGCACTTATTTTGGCAGCCAAAGCAGCTGAAAGTAATGTAGCATACGGATTAAGGAGACGTTGGGTTGTACGTTTCCCTGTGGGCAACAGCTCTTGTTATAAAACAGCCCAGCCTGAGGGACTGTGTCTGGAATTCTGTCACTTATCACAGTAACTTCTTTTACAAAATAATTATGCAATTTAAATGCTGTTTTGAACAATTCGATTGGTTCTCCCTAGTCATGGAAATCGGCTTCACATTGCACTGAAGCTCTTGTTCAGCCATATTTTGGCACCTGATGCCAGTTTTTCTCCGTTTCAAGTCTGTCTTTCAAACCAGAAGGTTACAGACTACTTTTGTTGATTTTTTTTTAAAACCCTGAAAACTACAGTTTCTCAACAAAGTAAATTCAGCACCCAGTAGTTGAGTGCCATTGTAGTGTATATACAGTTACACAACTTCAAAATACTAAAGTTTCTGACGGCTCTTTCAAATTAAAGCATGCAGCTGCTGGAGTTGCTAGATCAACTGTGATGTCCCCTAGGTTAAGTAAGATCATGCATGGGGGTGGTAAGTTTACCAGTGTTTTAGAGCGGTGGTCCCCAACCACCCGGCCGTGGCCTGACCCTGGCTCCAGGCCACGACTCCCTCTCCCCGCCCCCCCAGTAAGAAACTTCCCGGCAAGCTTCTTTTTGTGGGGGGGGGGGGGGAGAGAGGGAAGCAGGGCCATGCAATCGCCCTCCCCACGGCCGCCGGTCCACAGCCTTGAAAAGGTTGTGGACCACTGTTTTAGAGTGCTTGTTACTAGTAAGCACTGTTCAGATTGTCCCTGTGGTTCCATATAGCTGTCCTGAAACAGAAGTATTGACAGCATGGCGTGTAATGATGTCACGGTTCTTGTAACAGTACATGCAACTCAAAGACTTCTATTTCCCTCTGGTTACTTACTTATTGTGCCAAAATAACACTAATTATATGTCCACAGTATTTTAATTCTTTAAAAACAAAGCAAAAACCCTTCTGTTTTCATGAAATGATATTTTCTCTTCCTTGCTTTAGAATAATATGACCACTGATGGACAGTCCACAAATGGAACAGCATTTGTACCTAAAGATTGTGATGCCGATGCCCCTGAAGGTAAGACAGCATTGCTCTGCTCCAATTCTGTGACGTACTGATGTCAAAGGAGGACTGTCAAATACATGCCTTAAAGGTCAGGTCTGTCTTAGAATACAATCAGTTTAAAAAACCATTAAAAGCAAGTCTGTGCTATTTGGCCCTGCAAGGGTTCCTTCCCCAAACCTGTTCATTGCTTTCAAAGTATAATCAGCGTGCTCAATAAATCCTCATGATGCTGGCTTGAATTTGCCTTTTCCCACACATCTATAGGAAGAATTTTCAAAATATTATGCAGTTTTTTATTAGATTTCCTCATGTCACCTTGCGGTTAGTCTTGGTTTGCTTGTATCATAGTACATACAATTTCCAACCTTAATTGAAAATGTTAACATATTCTAGATTGCAATTTGATAAAAGGTCATATGTAAACAAATCTGCCAAATGTAACTTCATGTAGCTAAAGCTACAGTCCTAAGAAAGTATAGTTATGAGTTAATTGGAGGACATTTAAATACATGTGCATATGTCAGGATGGATAAGTGGAAGTAACTTACATATCTTGTCTCTTGGAATAGAAATGAGCATTGGTAGGCATTTGATAAGATGATACACCTACACCTTCAGTTTGGCCCCCACCTTTTGTAAGGGGATACAGGGCACTAAGATGGAGTCCTGACTGCACTATCTGACCTACATATCTTGTTGTAATAAATTATGTTTGCTGTAGAACTAGAATATTTATTTTTTCTGAAGCACTTTCATTTTGCTTGGCTATATCGTATTTTAGTAGTCACTCTGCTGCCATTACTTGTTCTGTAGACACAAGCTTAAGTTAACCCACTTGGCTGTAATATTTTGTGACTATGGATTCTGTGTTTTATGTCTGGGGTTTTAAGGGGAATTTATTGGAGATTTTAGTCAGACTGTTGTAACCCACCACGAGCCACTTGGGAGTGGCGGATAATAAATTAAAGTAATAATAATAGAAAAACTATACTGCAAATAAAAGCATTGCCGATGTTCTTGCTCTTGAATTCTATTATTTTAGCAAATTTAGGAGACGAAAGCCTGGATAAAAGATGTTGTTATGGAAACCAAGCATCTAAAAATAATTTCTATATTGGTAAAATCTTATATTAAATATAAAATGCTGTTCATGCAGATCTTAGTATTTTGTGTTAAGGCAGATTTTTGACTAAACCGCTACATTTAATTTTTGATTTTTCTTATGCCGAAGACATGGAGGATATATCCTTACTGCTCCTATACCAGCAATATTTCTATAGTTCACAATAGATGTCAGGCTGTGATAAAATAACTGACCCAAAGCAAGCAAGAAAGTAGATGTGAGTCAGTAGAGCAAATGGGGATGTCACCTTTGGAAAGAAAGAACATATGTTTATCTGTACAAGTAATCTAGGATGGCAAACTTTAATGCTCAAAGCTTCCTCTAGAAAGGTTAATTGTACCCATTAGTATGTATTAAACATGTTCCTAAGGGCCAGTTCAGATATTAAATATTTTCTTCACTGAGCACACTGTTATGTCCGGGAAAGCATGAAAAATGCTGCTCTGGCTTCTTGTGTCTATTTCAGTGTGCCTCCCTGCTCTGGGATTCAGTACTTGCTGAAGGAAAACTGTAACATTTAGAAGAGCTCTAAACCCCCTTCTGGAGTAGTTCCTTATGACCCATGAAAATCAAGGAGTAGTCTTGAGACTATATTTTCCTCTAAAGTCAAGTTGAAGCTGAGCTCACATCCAAATAAACTACCTTTTTAAAAATTAATACTCATACTGAAGTAATGAGGACCAGACTGTATTTATGGCTTCTCAGTCAGTTCTGATTCTTTCTAAAGAAGCAGTCATGTGCTTTTAATCTGTTATTTTGTTACTTTCTGTTGTTTTCTGTCTGCAGGCTTTGCCCGTTCTTAGTCTTTTAACAGATTTTAAAGATACGAATTCCCTTCCCTGGTAACTAGGAGTGTGCATTTGGGTCTACCCAAACTGAAAATATATTTGAAAAACATATTACCAGTATTTTGGGGGTATATTTCAGCATTCCAAATGTACCCAGGGTTTTTCAGGCTAACTGAAAAACTGAATATATGCTGATAATATATTTGCATTTTTCTATAGATAGGGTTATCAAGGAAGGTCACAGTATATACTCTCCTTCCGCTTAGTCAATTTCCATTGAATTTTATCCCACTCTTCTTCCATCTCACATTCACAACCATATGAGAGGTAGGCTAGGCAGAAAGAAAGAGACTGGCCCAATGTAATCCACTGAGATTCATGGCAGAGTAATAACTGTAACCGGTACTGGAGAGACCCAGAATGATTCTAGTAAAATGGCAGGCCTGTGGTGAAGTAGCTATTCCATAACTTACTGTTTTCCCTAATAATATGAAGGTGCTACCCCACAAAGCAGGCTTTGCCTTTGTATTTCTTAAAGGCAATGATGTCATCAATTCTCCATTAGCAGTGGTTCAGTTGGACATACAAAAAGTAGTTTGCCACACCCTCTCAATCTAAAGGGCCAGCTGTACTTAAAACTGGACATGTTAAGAGCTTTGCTGATGGATCGCAGGATCAAACCCATAATGAGAGAACATTGTTTAAAACAGATGCATGGTGTTGCAGGTTGCTGTCAATCTAAGTAGTACAAAAGATAACTCTAGTAGAAAGTGCTTGCCACTTCTTCAGGGGAAAGAAAGATCTGCTGGCTACCAACGTGGCTAGAAGTATTTGTCCAGGATGATTTAGTGAACTCTGTTCATTTGAACGCATGTTTGCACTTTTAACATGATATAGTATAGTATTTGTTGACCACCGGATCTTACCGTCTCGTTGCAGTTTGTAAATAAAATAGATACTTAATATTGTACAAAATTAAGCAACATCAATATAGGGCAATCTTAAACTCAGTATCATCAATTTGAATGCTTTTGATTTCTTTTAATTTCTTAAACTGCTCCCGCAAAGGGTTCAATACATAATAAAAATAAAATTGGTGGGAAGGGGCAACCTTGTTTTATTACCCTAGTCAGTAGTTGAGTAAGAGTAATTGATCCATGTTTTCATTTCTGTACCTGTAAAGTACTCTTGTGTACCACAAATAAATCTATCTGCCTTTAAATGATTGAACAATTCTTGATGGTAGCTATTTTCCGAAGGGAGTGTCTGGCACAATCTTGTCTGCGAGCACTGTGGTAGTGGTGCTTAAGCTATCTCTTAGATAGAAGATTATTGAGAACCTTTGTATAAGCTCCTCTGAGCTTTCCCAAAGAAAAGCATGATGGAAGTATGACTAAAATAAAAGTGCTTACTTGAAAGTTCCTTGATTTGGATATGAGAAATATCCTCTCTTGACAGATCCACCACTTGATATGTCTGATTGACACTGCTATAGGAAAGAATAATAAAAAGTACGAGTTCTTTGCTTAACTGACCTTAAACTGTCTCAGGGACTGCTAACAAGACACATCAAAGTAAAAACTTTGAATCTGTCTCTCAAAGACTTTCCCAGTGAATTGAGGACTTTGCTTTAGTTATATTATTGTAGGGTCCGTGCCCTTTCCTCAGTTTTAAACTTTTAAGGCAGAAGTGATTACCCTGCCAGCATCACAGATAGTTCAAGAGTGACAACAAGAAGTTGCCCATTTGCAGCACTTTCACGCTGTGGATCACTATAAAATTCCCAGTTCTGAAGAGGAAATCCCCCAACTAATGGGGAAATCCTTATCTCTAGAACGTACCATTATACGCCCAAGTGTAAACCTTGTGCATCTTCAGAATATCTTGAGTGTAGAGTTTTAATAACCTGCTTTCACAGCACAGATAGCAAAAACAGGTAGTGTTCCTCATAAACATATCTGAATGTCATGAATGCTTAAGGTTGCTGTGCTGATCATTTGAATATATTGGCAGTTGACCATCTCTTATTTGTCTATCAACAAGTAATTTCAAATATTCATTGGCACTCTGTGTGTGTGTGTGTGTGTGTGTGTGTGTGTGGAGGGGGTCACTTTGATTTTTAAATTTCATTATAGTGACTGGCAGAAAGGACCTGCCAATCCACTGAAGCACTTAGAAACCCAGTGAATGCTTTGACCAGCAGAATGCTGCTATCTCAGCCAGCCTAACCTTTGGAGGGATTTTTTCTCTCTCTGTGCTGCTGGTCATTTTAGGAATCACCTGCTGAGAGGGCCAGTCCTCACAACTTTCTTTTCTGCATTTCCATTCTGCGGCCTCACCTCATGCCTGCATCTCCCGCTATCATGTGACTGGTCACTGTGGGAGCAGCTTACCCACACCTGTTTACTCCCTAGGAATCAGTGATTGCTCAACTCCCCTCCCCTGTCACCTATTGTAAATACTGTCTTCAAACAGTGGAGTCCTGTGCATTTCACAGAACAACTCCTGGTTTTTGAAGTAGTAAACAATCCATTAGAAGTATAATCGATCTTTTGTTTCTTGGCCATTTGAGTCAGTTGTCAAAAGGTCAGATAGTGTGTTACATCGTTACATTTTGAATGGTCATTCATAACGTTCATTCATAGACACACTGACAAGGATTGAAACACTTTATTGCATTATGCCCTACAAATGCTGTTGCCTCCTGTGAAAGAACCCAAGATGCTATAATCATAGTGCTGAGGTGTTGTCATGTTTCATTAGAATATTTCTTGAAGGTCATGCAGGTCCAAAATAGCCTCCTATAATTTGTTTAGTCAGTTGACTGTAGAGAGCCATCTGTAGTTTTTGTTTCTCTTAGTTGCTCTTTAATTCAGGTGAGCAGCTGGAGGGAGTTGCAGATGGTCCTGGAAAATGCTCCTGATGAAATGGTTTATTGCATCTCTTCACGTAGAGCGTATTGGTAGACTCTTGAGGTCATTTGTTTCATAGCCAAGTTAGATCTAAACCTATAGTTTGGCATGTGGCTGTTCTTTTCTTGACTTCTCTCTATAATGTAGTTGAACCAGTTTAAGACTTTAGCACCGTTGAGCCCTGTTGCTTCTGCATCCTTGATTTTGCTGCTTGGAGTAGATAAAATAGCTGACAGACATGAAAAGTGCCATGTTTTGAATGATGCCTGAGAAATTCCATTGTTTGATAAGGGGCTGGTTAGTTGTAACTATCCTGGGGAAGATAGATAATGAGGCCTATGGGTACTTGGATGAGGAATCTAGCATATCCGCAGAACTAGCCTGGTCATTTATGGCAATGTGCAAATCTCCCACTTTTCTCTTTTCATTGAAGGAAAGCAGCGCAAGGCCGGGTGTCACAACAGCTGGTTGTAAGATACCCAGAAATTACTTGATGTGGAAATTGTCACTGAAGGGAATTTTATTTATATGAATCTCAGTGAGGTACTGGTCTGTGTGGTGTGCCCAAGGAAAGAGACTGCTGAACTGTTTGGGGTTATCCAGCCTGTCTGCACACATAATTGCGCCTTTGAGTTAGACTTAATTGGGATAGATGCTCAAATACTTTCTATATTGATTGCCACAATAAATCATTCTTGTGCTGTTTTTTGCATAAAAAGTTAGGTGAAACACTGGAAAGGTTGAAACTATTTAGAGTAATGTAGTAGATATGAGAGAGCATTAATCTTGCAGTCGAAGACCTGTCTTAGCAGAGAAATATAAATTGTACTGAAATCTTCCTTCTGGATTATTCCATCAATTAACCAACCTTTCTGGTTCTTTCAGTTGGGAAAAAAAACATTTGACTTGCAAAGTCTTTTCAAAATACCAGCCATGATTACTGAAATGCAGAAGTTGAAATTATATAAGAGCCTGCCATCTCCCAGGATGGCTTTGCAAGTGACTCCTAAGAGCAGTTTTTAATATCACTGTACATTTTGTATATCAAAATATCTTTCCAGAGCATGTAAATATGCATGAAATTCTAAAAAGCATTCTGTACCGCTTGTGAAAATATCCTTGGCCAGAATCCTTTTGAGATTGATTCTCTATTTCTCTTTAACCTCAAAAAGAAGTATTGTGTCTTATTCACTCCCCTGGGTTATCTTCTATACTTATTTATTTGAACCTTTTTTATGCCACCTTTCCATCTAATCAGGGTCCACAGGGTGGTGAACAGAAAAAACATTTAAACAATTTAAAATACAGTTAAAATTATAGAATTAATTTTTAAGACACAAACACTTCAGTCTTTAACCAAACGTTGGTTAGCATTTTCTGCCCCCTTCTCTAGATTTTTGGCCTGGCCTGCTAGACAAAGGACTGGATCCAGTTAACTATGAATCTCTCCATCTTTTTTGTGTACCCCCCCTCCAAAAAAAACCCCTCCCTACTCCTGAGGTTAGGAATCCTTCCAAGAGTGGGATGCAGCATAGAGGGATCCAGCCAAAAGGGAAGTCTACAGAAGTGGTGCCCGAACTGCTTACTTGTAGCTGGTTCTTGTTGTTGAAGCCCTCCCCTGTTACATCCCACTTTGTTCCCTGATCTTCTGAATGGCTTGTGAAGGGGGAGAAGGAGGTAATGGGGAGAAGGGGAAAAGTTCTATTCCACCAAATCATTTTCAGTCACTGTTCAGTGGATCCAATGCATAGGGTCATGCTCCCGCTGCTTCAACCCTTACCAAGACTTTGGTTTTATACCGTTACAGTCTTTTACATACATTCAGGCTGTTGTCATATATACATCTCGTAGAGACTTGACTTGAGCACAATTCCTAGAATTAAACAGTTGTGACTTTTGAATCTACTCAAGGATGGGGTGGATTATGGAAAACTAAATAACAAAACATGGCATAGAATATCTGCTCGGTGATGAGCTTAAGTTTTCCAGAATATGATGTTTCACTCGTTGGAAGACGTGCTGTATTCCCATGACAACCATTCCAGATGTCGTGCTGCTCTTTGGTTTCATATTGCTTAGTAGAATTCGGTACAGATCATCAAGCGGAATTGTTGTTGCCTGATTGGTGGAGGTGATAATAGGTTGAAGTGCCATTGCATAATGTGACAGTGTGCAGCTCAAGTCTCAGCAGAAATAAATACTTGGAACAGTGAACAGCTGTCACTCAGGGCACTCTGTGATACTGAAGTCTGTTGCACAGAAAGGGCTTTCAAGTGCCTGCAAAGCATCAGAGAAAATAAGAGACGAGGGAATATACAGTGCGGCTAGAAGTTTGGAAGATAATTGGGGGCATAGATAATTGGGACCAGCAGGTCCATCGAGTCCAGCAACCTGTCTAGCATAGTGGTCAGCCGGTTAGTCTGGAAGCCAACAACAGGACCTTCCTTTAACATTGCCTCTTGGCACTGATATTTAGAGGTTTACTGCCTCCTCTGGATATGGACATGCCCTTTCGTCAACATGGCTCTCAGTTCCTTTCGTAATAATCTCCAGGAGTTCACATCTGCTTGATCCATTTCTTTGGATACTATTCCTTTAAACTGCAAGGCTGGTATGTCTCAAATCTTCTCAGTGAAGAGAGATATGTGTAATTCATTCTGTTTCTCTGCCGCTTCCCTGTCTTTCTCAAGTAATTATTTTGTGCCTTTGTCATCCAAGGGCCCAACTGTTTCTCTAGGACTGTTTCCACACCCATAGAAAATGGCACAAAGGCTGCTTTAATGTTATGCTGAATCACAAGCTTTTTACACTGAAATCTTGCTATTCAGGTGCATATCTGAATGCATTCCCTGTTTAATACGCATTTTGTAAATGCTCTTAAAATGGGACTCCTCCCACTCCCCTGGGAGGGAATTTACACTTACCCAGTGAGGAAGCTCAAGAGTTGAGTTGGCTTCCTCCTCCATATCTTGCCTCAAATGATGATGTATCAACTCCAACCAGTAGTCTGCCTTTCCTCCCCCCTCCCCTCCCCTCCCCTCCATATGTTTTCTTCTTTTGAACATGATCACGTTACAACCCTAAGTAGAATAATCACCAGTTTCCTGGGGATGCTCCAGAAAGTTGAAAGTGAATTCCACACACACCCTGCCTCCCCCAATTCCCCCTCCAGCATCTAAATGCACCTAATGATTTCAGGTGTAATCGGGCACTTTATAAATTTTGTACAGGAAAACATTTCTGTAATAGCAGACAATTGTGCTTTGTCTTCCTGCATGCATGGTGACTGAGCACACATCAACACAAGAACCATCCCCCCTTGGCTTGGATGATTTGAATGCCGCAGGAATTGAGGGCGGGGGGGGGTGTTTATTATTTTTCTTTATTTGGATTGTGGTGCAGCACAAGCTCACCCCACTTTCCTACCGTGAGTGATGAGCTACAGGCAAAGAGCCGCACTGAGGGATGAGGTGCACCATTGAACCCTGCTGCCTTTTGCCACCCTTGCCTGAGTCCCAGGCACCTTCTCACCTTCCCCTCTGCCCCCCCTCCCGGCAGGATCCAGGAGGAGATGTGAAAACAAGCCTGCGGGAGGCACATTCCAGTGCCTGGCCACACTCGCCTGGAAGGGTTCCAGGTGTGAGCCTCCCCCCCCCCTCCCCAGTGATCGTTCTTGAAGTGTTAGAATGTGATTGCATTACTACTCATGCTCAGACTAAAAAAAGGAGGGGAGGCAGGATGGGAGACGGGATAGTCTGTTCTCCCTACAGAAGTGCAAAATACATGCTGTGAATGGATTTCTGGCCAGTGATGGAACGAACCACAAATGCAAAATACCAGGCACAATTCAGGCTCTGCATTCAGAATTCATTGTGGTGAGAATGCACCAGCAAATCACAAATGTAGAAACAGTCTAGCTGATTTCCTGCTCTGATATATTTGCAGAAATTACCAATCCACTCCTCAAATTCTTTTCGTTTTTGTGTTTTGTTGTTGTTATCTGATAAGTTGCACCTCTCCTCTAAGGGGCCTCTCCAGGCACCCACAGTTGGATGTCCTGGTAAATAGGAGTCTGAAGGCTTCTGAAGCTTTAAAAAACCTTCCACTTTATGTGAGGTAGGGAGGGGAAGGGGCAGAACATTTGGGAACAGCAGTAAATTGCATAAATTAATGCCTGTTGCAAAAAAGCCTTTCTGTTGTCTGAAACAGCCACAGACGCCAAGTGAGAGTATTTTTTGACTTAATTTGGGAGATTACCCCAAAAATATTATATTTAGTGGGGGGTATTTATTGGGACAGAAAACATGCAATGCTATAAACTGAAGAGTTAAAGATACCTTTAAAGTTCACCCTCCTACAGCAATATTAATAAATAGAAAAAATGTACATGCTTATTTCAATATCTGTGAAGTGTTTTTTTTTAAATCTCAGTCATCTGTAAATAAAATACTAATTTGTCCTGGAGGACTAAGAAAGTAGAACCAGTGAAGTCAGTTGGCTCTACTTGATACTGTCCTCCTAAACTAAATGGTAGAAGAACAAGGTCTGTCTGTAAGATACAGATTGGCATTACTATGGTCTGCCTACAGTATCCAATTACAAATTCTGAATTATTTTCCAGATGCAAAGGGAGAATAAATTCAGTATTTATATGTAATGCAAACTTCAGATATAAAATTGTTGGATCAAAATACATGTAGAAATATTTTTAGAACTTAATTGTTTGGAGACACTGTGTTTTTATATACTAAGTGTGTGTATGGGTACTTGCTTCCACAGGGGGAAATTAGTCGCACCGCAATGAGGACTCACAACATATTTGGCAAGAATAAGGCTACAGCTTTATTAATAACTGAGCATGAGCTAGCCAGGGGAGTAGAACTGCCTCCCTTTGTGGCCATCCAACCACAAAGACATTAACAATAGAAAGCCCCTTCCCCTGTTCCCCCAGTGAGCCTGCCAGGCACACAGGCTGCCAGGCACACCCTAGAACACTTGCTATTTTGGGAGGAGTTTATTAGTGGATCCTACTGGGCATCAGCCTCTGTTGGATTCCTTACCCCCTGAAATTTGAGCCACCATATGGCCCTTTCACCCTTGGGAGAGTGTCTCCTGACCCACATTCACACGGCCCTGTATGGGACCCCCATGCCTTGGAGAGGCCAGTGTGCAAGCTTGGCCATCCCCCAAAAAACAATGCTCCCCATGCTTACTTCCACCACTGAACCTGGGAGAAAGGATGTGTTCCCCCGAGCTGTACACTTGGAAGTAAATTTCCTGGTAATAAATCTGTCTACTTGTGCAGTCTTTAATATTCCTTGTATGGGAAAATAAATATGTCATGAATAGTTGAGACCTTTTAAAAATTGTGCCCACCCAATAAAATTAGGAATTATTTTGCAATCTCACCCTAAACTGTCCTTTTCTTTCAGGCCAGTGCACTATTACTCGGACTTATCTTTTCCTTCACAAATTTTGGTTCTTCAGTGCTGCATATTACTTTGGCAATTGGGCGTTTATTGCGGTAAGTAATCTTATTTTGGCGGTCATTATGATCTTTAACAGGGCTGTTTTAACATAATTGCAATTATCTTACTATTTGCATCACTGTAAGTGCTGTCCCACTCTAAATCTGTTACTTCCGTATTCATCACAGCTTATCAATAATAACAGATTATACTGATTTTACATTCACAGGTCTTCTTAATTGGATTAATTGTGTCATGCTGCAAAGGAAAGAAATCTGTCATTGAAGGTGATGTGGATGAAGATGATTCAGATATAAGTGACGATGAACCCTCTCTCTATTATGGCTGACAGTCTTGAGTCCTGAAGGTTAAGGCATGCTATTTAAAACTGTGAAAATGCCATTTTGGTTTGGACTTTTTCTCTTCCCTTGAAAAAAGATCATATTTGCCAATGGCAAAGGGGACAGGTGATGTGAAATGGGATTGAAAGATGGAATCTGAGTTCATTATTGTATTATAGTTAAGCTAATGTGTACAGAAATAATCGCGAGAACAGATTTTATAAAGGAATGATTAAAACTACTATTTTTGAGTATGCACACACACTGTGATTTGTCATTTAATTTAATTGTCTTTTGTTGGTAATCTTTTTAGTTTTTTAAAAATTCCTTTATGCCTGGCTGACAATGTTGAAATGGTGCAGTGAATCTGAAATTTATTTAAAATGCCATTGCCCGTTATCATAAAGGGCTAAGATCTACAACATATATTATCATAACTTTAATAAAATTTTGTTGTCCAGAAATATAGGGTTGCTTGATTTCAGGGATTAATTATATTAAAAACACTAGACCACTTCAGAACGACTTGTTTTGTGGTGCGATTGGAGACAGGTCTTCAACTTGCATGTTTTTCCTACTCTCTGGCTGTTCATAGATCCTAATTATACTGGGAGATCTCTACAAGTATCCCCTGGTCCTATTACATAAAATGCTTCTATAGCCAAAATAGGAAGGCCTTGCATTCAAATAAGGAGTTTTTTGGTGTATGTTAAACTTCAGGGAGGAAATACCCTCTTGCTAAACAGGTCCTCTGTCAGCCAAGCAATACCGAAAAGCCACAATGTCATTCTTCAAGTGATTTAGGATCTGCCCTGTTTCTAGCATCTAAACCAACAATATGTGTGGCAGTTCTGTTCTTTAAAAAAAATAGGTTCAGTATTGATCACCAAGGTTAAATACTGTTAAATATTATGTATTTCTCAATTTTCTGTAATGCATTTTGAAGTGATTTTTAAACTGCTAATCAATATTTTGTCATTTTGTTGAGTTGTAGCTAAATACAAAGCATCAAAATTTAAATCATGCATAAAGATATTTCTGTCCAATTTTGTAAAATAAATTAACCTTGTCTAAATGCAACTTTGAAGCATTTTTGTAACCAGAAACCAATTATTAATCCTCTAACTTTTAAATTTTACTAATGGAATTAGCTGCTGCAGCTTTCATTCACATCTTCTGGTTATACGAAACTAACACTTGTGAGTGACCAGTGCCCAGTCTGTGAGGGTTTTGCATATTCAATCTATTAATTATTTGGGTTGCATTTAAGGCTGGCTGTTGCATCTTAATTGTATTTAATCTGCTCCAGTTTCTGGATTTCTGGTTTTTAGGAATGATTTGTCTTGTTTTCCCAAAAGAAAGCAGGACAGTGAAAAGCTAGGTTTTGCATATCTGGGGTAGAGGGAGTTTGGAAATCTGCTACCACTTCAACAATATTCTTACCGCAATCTATTAAAGGTTCTCATTTTGCCACATCACTGCCCTACCCTGATTTTGTTGTGTTGTTTGTTTTGGTAGCCCTGACAATATCTAGTAGAGACAAACTGGGATAGCTGTCAAACCATCTTAATGCTAATCATTATGGCTTGACAAGGAACTTCATCAATGAGTACTGAAATATGTTTTATTGATCTTAAAGTGGCAACTGGACTCTGATTTTATTTTGTTTTGCTGCTTCAGACCAACACAGCTACCCACTTGAATCTATGTTTTATTGTGAAAAGCGTATTGGTATGTGGAAATGTGTACAAAAGTGCTGCGCATGCGCGATTTCGGCCGTGCATGGCGCATGTGTGCATGCGCGACATGTGCAACATGCGCGCGCGGGCAGTTGCCCTGCCAGTCCCCAGCCTCAAAAAGGTTGGGGACCACTGTTCTAGGGTATGTCTATTAAAATTAGTGGGAAGCATTCTTGTTTGTCAGAATTTCTGGACTCTGTCATTTTGGGATGTAATGAATTATGTAGCTCCTTAACCCCCCTTCAAGGATCGCTGCCTTGTTGTGGCAAGGGGGCTTGCGTAGTTCAGTGAAGCTATGAGCTATGCCGTGCAGGGCCACCCAAGACGGACAGGTCATAGCTGAGAGCTCTGACAAAAGGTGATCCACTGGAGAAGGCAATGGCAAACCACTCCAGTATCTTTGCCATGAAAACTCTATGGACAGTTCCAATAGGCATAACGATATGACGCTGGAAGATGAGCCCCTCAGGTCGGAAGGTGTCCAATATGCTACTGGGGATGAACAGACGGCTAGTACGAGTAGCGCCAGAATGAATGAAGCGGCTGGGCCAAAGCCGAAAGGACGCTCAGTTGTGGAAGTAACTGGTGGCGAAAAGACAGTCCGATGCTGTAAAGATTTTTATTCCATAGGAACCTGGAACGTCAGATCCATGAATCAAGGCAAGCTGGACGTGGTTAAACAAGAAATGAGAAGACTGAACATCGACATTTTAGGAATCAGTGAACTAAAATGGACAGGAATGGGTGAATTTAATTCAGATGACCATCAGGTATACTACTGTGGACAAGAATCTCGCAGAAGAAATGGAGTAGCATTCATAATCAATAAGAGAGTAGGAAAAGCAGTCTTGGGATACAATCCCCAAAATGACAGAATGAACTCAGTTCGAATCCAAGGCAAACCATTCAACATCACAGTGATCCAGGTCTACGCCCCAACCACTGCTGCTGAAGAGGATGAAGTTGATCAGTTCTATGAAGCCCTACAACACCTTCTAGAAGCAACGCCCAAAAATGATGTGCTTATCATCATGGGGGATAGGAATGCTAAAGTAGGAAGCCAAAAGATAACCGGGATAACAGGCAAGTTTGGCCTTGGAGTACAAAATGAAGCAGGGCACAGGCTGGTAGAATTTTGTCAAGAGAATACAATGGTCATAGCAAACACTCTTTTCCAGCAACCCAAGAGACGACTCTACACATGGACATCACCAGACGGTCAACACAGAAATCAGATTGACTATGTGCTCTGCAGCCAAAGATGGAAAAGTTCTATCCAGTCAATAAAAACAAGACCAGGAGCTGATTGTGGTTCAGATCATGAGCTTCTTGTTGCAAAATTTAGGCTTAAATTGAAGAAAGTAGATGGGTATGATAAGGGACCAAAATGGTAGGGACCTCACAGAAGCAGAAGAGATCAAACAAAGGTGGCAAAATTATACAGAAGAACTATACAAGAGCGAGCTTAACATCCCTGATGACCACAATGGGGTAGTTAGTGACCTGGAGCCAGACATCCTGGAATGTGAAGTCAAATGGGCCTTAGGAAGTCTGAGCAACAATAAAGCTAGTGGTAGTGACAGCATTCCAGTTGAACTATTCAAAATCTTAAAGGACGATGCAGTAAAAGTGCTACACTCAATATGCCAGCAAATTTGGAAAACTCAACAATGGCCACAGGATTGGAAAAGGTCAGTTTACATTCCAATCCCAAAGAAGGGCAATGCCAAAGAATGTTCAAACTACCGCACCATCGCACTAATTTCTCATGCTAGCAAAGTTATGCTCAAAATCCTACAAGCTAGGCTCCAGCAATATGTGGACCGAGAACTTCCAGAAGTACAGGCAGGATTTCGAAGAGGCAGAGGAACTAGAGATCAAATTGCCAACATACGCTGGATCATGGAGAAAGCTAGGGAGTACCAGAAGAACGTCTACTTCTGCTTCATTGACTATGCTAAAGCCTTTGATTGTGTGGAACACAACAAATTGTGGCAAGTTCTTAAAGAGATGGGAATACCAGAGCATCTTATTTGTCTCTTGAGAAATTTATATGCAGGTCAAGAAGCAACAGTGAGAACTGAACATGGAATCACTGACTGGTTCAAAATTGAGAAAGGAGTTCGGCAAGGCTGTATACTGTCGCCTTGCCTATTTAACTTGTATGCAGAGCACATCATGAAAATGCGGGATTAGAGGAGTCACAAATTGGGATCAAGATTGCAGGGAGAAATATCAACAACCTCAGATATGCAGATGATACCACTCTAATGGCAGAAAGTGAAGAGGAACTAAAGAGCCTGTTGATGCGGGTGAAGGAGGAGAGTGCAAAAGTTGGCTTGAAACTCAACATCAAGAAAACAAAGATCATGGCATCTGGCCCTCTCAATTCCTGGCAAATAGAAGGGGAAGAAATGGAGATAGTGACAGATTTTATTTTCCTGGGCTCCAAGATCACTGCAGATGGGGACTGCAGCAAAGAAATTAAAAGACGCTTGCTCCTGGGGAGGAAAGCTATGGCAAATCTAGACAGCATCCTAAAAAGCAGAGACATCACCCTGCCAACAAAAGTGCGTTTAGTCAAGGCTATGGTCTTCCCAGTTGCAATGTATGGCTGCGATAGTTGGACCATAAGGAAGGCCGAGCGTCAAAGAATTGAGGCTTTTGAACTCTGGTGCTGGAGAAGACTCTTGCGAGTCCCTTGGACTGCAAGGCGAACAAACCGGTCAGTCCTAGAGGAGATCAGCCCTGACTGCTCTTTAGAAGGCCAGATCCTGAAGATGAAACTCAAATATTTTGGCCACCTCATGAGAAGGAAGGACTCCCTGGAGAAGAGCCTAATGCTGGGAGAGATCGAGGGCAAAAGAAGAAGGGGACGACAGAGAATGAGGTGGCTGGATGGAGTCACTGAAGCAGTAGGTGCAAACTTAAATGGACTCCGGGGAATGGTAGAGGACAGGAAGGCCTGGAGGATCATTGTCCATGGGGTCGCGATGGGTCGGACACGACTTCGCACATAACAACAACAACAGCTCCTTAACATACTGAATGCCATCGTACTTTTTTCTGTGTTAGTCATCTTGTTTCCTGGGCTGTTTTTTTCTCTGTTTTCTGTCTTGAGTAAAACTTAATTAACAATTATCTGAGTTACTCAAATTTTAATAGGACATTTGTGGTTAATTTATTTCCTTTTGTCACTGTGGTAGTGTTTGGTTATACCATTTAGAATCTTGAACATCCTTCACATTGCTGAAAATCAGAGCCTTCTTCAAATTATTTTCCCCCATTCAAATATACTTTGACAGCAGTAAAAGAAAAGCAAATCAAGGACATCTGCTGAAATGTAATCAAAGCACAACTTGTTAGAAGATTTAAAAGATTTTGTGCGGGTTTTTTGCAAGCTATGAAATTTGAGAAACCTCATTAACTTTCTCACAGTAGGAATTGACTTGAAGTCTTTGTCATGGCTATAGGTATGTATTACAGTAAAAGTTAATTCTTTAAATTGAACTTAAAATCTTTCATTCAGTTGACTCCCAACATTGCAAGCACAGTGAGTGGGATCCAGTAGAAAAGCTCATGGAAAGAGTTGACTAAGAGTCTTTTTTGTGGTCTTCTTCCCCCACCCGCCTGTTGTTTGTCTTCAAAATCTTCTCAGAAAATTGGTGAAGCCTCACAAATAGGATTCTGCAGCAATAAGCAAATCATTGAGTACAATTACCAGCTTGCCTGTCTGTACAGCAGCCAGTCAATCGCCTTCCTTCCCCCACCCCTGACTACCCCCTCCTCCTTCCACTTCCCTCTGAGGCTTGGAGGCTGCAGTTCCCTGCCGCATGAGAGCTGCCCCTGCCGGTGAGTTTCCCAACAGCTGCCTGCAGGCTTTCCAGGTCCTGGTGGGAGGAGGAGGAGGCCGTCCACAGTGTTCTTCCACCCCACAACCCAAATCTAGCACCCATTGTATTTCTGCATGCAACAGGCTTGGCCCCTAGGAGGTATATCATTGATCAGAAATTTGTAAAAGGTTTGCATAAAAAGTGAGCTACAGCTGCAGAGATCCTTGAGCAGGTAATGAGTTAATGACTGATTGGAGACCCATGGTTTTAATGCCAGTAATGGGGGAAAATAGAGCTTGCGAGCAAAAGTATGATTAGGGCAATAAAGAAGTACATGAGACGTCCACTCAACAAAGTTGGTTGGATAAGAACAGAGTCATTCATTGTAGGGTGTGTGGTTCAGTCTACCTCTTGACCAGGCTGTTGATAATATGTCTAGCTGGGCCAACATAAAATAGCACCTGTGACATGGGTCGATGAATGTTCAAAAATATCATGGTAATTGCTTGTAAATACAAGGAATTTTATAGGAAGCTGGTGAGCAGAGTCCTTGGCATCTGCTGAAAAGCCTTGGAGACCAATGTCCAATATACACTATTTGGCACAATGGGTGACTGCGCCCTTGTCTGGGCTTTGAAACTCATTGGGGGTCAAAAGGCAAAGATTTTCCTGTACCAAGAGGAACGATGATGGTCTGCAAGGAGGCAGGATGTCAAACAGCCGGACTGTTCTCTATAGTGTCAACTCCTATAGATTTATAGGAGTTGGCGCAGAAATTATGAAGTGAATTGAAGTATTAGGGTATTTTTCCCCACAGTGATAGGAAAGGGGTTCTGAAACTTCTCCTAGTATGTATGTAGGAACAGTAGGATCAATCCTACCCTTAATACTACAGCTGCACTGAGCAAAGTTTATTCATTTCTTTATTAAAATATTTATATCCCACCTTCCATCTTGGCATAATTTCAAGAGATTTCCCCTTTAAACCTAATGACCTCCCCTTACTGAGGTCTATCTGGGAGAAACTCATTTCAAGACTTTTCTGCCAGGAAATTAGGCAGTCTTATTGTAAAATGAAATCATTCTTATGTCAACCAGTTCACCAACAAACTGATTTCATCCTTTATAGGGTAAAGGTCAGGGCCCAGAGAGTTCCTCAATTTTGTTCCAAAACATAATTCCCTCTATCCTGTTGAGAATACATCGTACATTCCAAAAAGAAGAACAAACCATAAAACTTTCCTGAGATAGAGCATGGTACCATCCTTGACTAAGATAATGTTGCTAAGGGGACAAAGGTCAAAAGAACAGATCCACAGTGGGGAACGCAACCTTTCTAAAATTTAGCACATAGGCTCATAAATTTAAGAGATGCAAAATTCCTTAACATGCAACTTTCAAGTGTTCCACAAACCTACGGAGACTTCCTCTAATTTAAGATTACAGGATGGTTGGATCCATCCCAATAAATCTACATATGCTGCTTTCCTATTTACGTAAGTTTCCTGAGAAATAATGTCGAGGTCATGGGAAATTGGTGTCCACGCTGATGATAGTAAATAAAAGATCCTCATGTGTTTACCTATTGAGTTCTATGCTATGATGGTAGGAAATTGTTGTGCATGTAGCATTTTTTTAAAATGACAACAGTCATTAAACAATCATTATAAAACTTTTTATGACAACCGTTACAACAATACAGATTATGTGGTTTGTAGGGCTTTGACTGGATTTTTAGATACATTTTTTTTAATTTTCTTACAGATGCAGAACTGTGTTCAAAAATGATTTATAAAAGCAAGGTTTTTTTAAGCTGAAGAAACAAACAAGGAAGCAAGTATAAAGCACAGATTCATGGTCTCGGTTCTCCATAATTTAGAAATCCATTATATTGAAGCTTTCAAGTGCTGACTCATAGTTGACAGTAATTTTTAGAGTAGGAGTGACATGTCACACAACTGTGGCTGTTTGCTAAATTTAGCAAAGTGTTATGTAACTTCTGTGTATTCATATGTACCCAAGACACCAATAGTAGTTGCAAAGTTTGAGTCAATAATGTATTCCTAAAAAAGATGTTTGAACTGTGCTTTGTGGGATTCTGTTTTTATTTATCTACTGAAATGTCTTTTGCCTTTAATATCTGCGAAGGCTGGGCTGCCTCGAGCAGTGGCATATAAACATACAAAATAAGTAAAATCCCCCGGGATTCTTCACCTGACTTGATGATAAAAGATTTTGCAGATGAGGTTTACATGCCTTGTTGTCCAATTTGGCTTCAGTTGGCTTGCAATCTGCTACATCTTTAAAACTAATATCCAGTGTTGTGAATATAAGGATTATCACATCTTCCTGCTTCTCTTTACAGGGGTCTGTGTGTTTGGAAAGGGTTGATGAAATGCTAGCTTCTGAATTTCAAATGGGAATGTTGTATCTACCCCCCCCCCTTTCCTCTTCTTTGCTGTTTCAACCCTTCATTTTTGCTCCTTCAAATGTGTCTTAAAGCAATCTTTATGTAGTTTGAGTCAGCAGACATTGTTAACAAGCTACAAACTGTAGCCAGTGTCATCACAAAACATCTTTTTCTTGTGTTATAGTTAACATCCAGACTGATTTATCTTAGGGGAACTCCAACATTTGTTCTTGATTTTATAATATTTCGGTGAAACCCAAAAGTCTTAAGGAGGATTAAGGCAGATGTCATCTTTAGTGAGAACTGGAAATTAGAACTTTTAACAGGAATTAGAATTACTTAACAGTTTTATAGTTCATCGGATCAGATTTGCTGCTCTTTGCTGCTTTGCAATATTAGGCTGCTTTTTAAAAAATCTCTTTGTTTTGATATTTCTGTGATTTCCAAATGCTTTTGTTTTCCTGACTCCCAGTCCCATGTGTTGGGGAGAAAGATGGGTCTATTAATATTTGAAAATACAAGACTGAATTCACTCGTGGGGGTGGGGGTGAGGCCATACACACTTGAGGGCCTGCCATCCTCTATCCTGTTTTTTATGCAGCCAATTTTTGTCCATGAGGTAAGGATCATCTTGGTATTTAAATGCAAATTTCATGCTGCAGGTGAGACAAATATTATCATGAGATGTTATAACGAATGCAACCTGGGTAAATGGGGGTGGAAGAACCTGAAATCCTTTTGATACAGAACTCATAAGATGCATATTTTTAAGAGCCCAAAAGAAGGATGCTAATTTGAGACCTATCATTACAAGTATGTGATTTTTTTCAAAAGACTTTTTGATACTTTTGTTCCATTGTCAATTCAAAAAGCTAATGCCTACTCAGGAACACAGAAGACAAATCAGTTAAGTTTTCTGAATTTTATGTATAAATTGATAGAAGTTCTATAACAGACTTTACTCTTTGTGCTATTCATTGCCTTATTCTTTGTACTAGACATATGCTTTTCTTGTGCATACAGTTAATCATCCAAAATCATGCATTAGCTCATTAGACCATTACACTTTTGTCCAATCTGAAATTGTACCATTAATGACAAGGAACTTTGGGTAGATTTCTTGTAGTTGGAGACTGAAATTTTTGTGCAGAATACTAACTTATACTGACTTTGTGCAGAATACTGACAATGGGATCTTTGCATATTATAATTGACATAGAATCTGGTTTTTACTAGAGTGAACCAGTCCAGTAGACGGAGAAGCAATTATGTGGGTCTTTCCTTTAGAACTGGCATGTCTATACTCAAGTCGTATTTAGATTCTGAAGTCAGGAGTGATCATCCTCAGCTATACTGTTTTAGTTATGCAGTAGGGTAACATAGCTACTCCTGTTCCAAAGGTCTAAAAATAATGTCTCCAGACTCAATTGTTGCTCAACATGTAACTATCGAGATAACGAATTAGAAATACCCATGAGGATATGCGCAAACAAGTCTTGCAAACTGAAGGCTATGGCTTTCTTGATGTGAGTCAATCTATCTCCAGTTGGGTCTTCATCTTTTTCTACTGCTTTCAACTTTTCCCAGCATTGCCTTTTCCATGAATCTTGTCTTCTCATGATGTGACCATAGCACAATAGTATCAGTGTAGTCATTTTAGCTTCTACAACAGAGGTTCTCAACCTGGCGGTCAGGACCCTTTGGGGGTTGAATGACCCTTTCAAAGGGGTCGTGGCAAGGCAAGCAGCTTGGCCAGGGGGGGTGCCATCTATACAAAAGCCTTGTGGAGTAGATTGATATAGAGAGTTCATCTGTCTGGAGCAGCGGAAAAGAGCTAGATCAGCATGGCAGGATAAGATGCAGAACTGAACTGAGAAACCCCGAAAAAAAAACAATTTATATATAATCATGAACAATGGATCTTCACACCATTGGTCAGTTTTGTGTGCAAGAACATTTGCATAATGTTATGGTTGGGGGGTTACCACAACATGAGGAACTATATTATAGGGTCGCGGCATTAGGAAGGTTGAGAACCACTGTTCTAGAAAGAATTCAGGCGTGATTTGATTTAAAGTCCACTTATTTGTCTTTTTGATGGTCCATGGTATCTATAAAACTCTCCCCCAACACCCCATTGCTAATTAATTAATTTTCTTCCTGTCAGTTTTCTTGATTGTCTGACTTTTATACCCATACACAGTAATGGGGAATGCCATGGGATGAATTATCTTGATCTTGGTCTCTACTAACACTTCCTTGCACTTAAGGATCTTTTCTACTTCCTTCATGCTTGCCCTTCCAAGTCATAATCTCCTTGTAATTTCTTAGTTCTCCCTTTTAGTTGAATATTGAGCTGAGGAATAGAAAATATGATCACTTTCAATTTGTCATGACTTTTGTTTTATTGATATTCAGCTTTAATCCCATTTTGGCATATGCAAAGGTTGACAGCAGGAAAGGATTTTTAGAGGACTAATGGGCTTCTCAGATATACTTTATAGAAAGGGAAATGATACAGGTGAACAGCTGCCGGTAAACCAAGTAGTCCAGTAATCCAAGTAGGAGCCTTGCATAGACTTTTGCTGGTGTTCTAAATCAATCACACTAAAATCATCTTCTGTGTATTTATTTATGTGTTATTTGCCACTTCCTAATAAAGTTTGGGCTGCATAAATTTTATGGATTATTTTGTTAATTATTAGATGTATATTTTGATTTACACTAATGGATGTCTCTTTTACTGGTTCTCTGTCAGTCTAGTGCTCTGATTATATAGTTTGGCTCTCTAATCATATAAGGTTGCTGACTTTCTTCTGTCCTAGCTGTCTGATATTTAATTGCTTGATGTTGATGTGCACGTCGTTAAATTCTGTAATCGTTGACTGCTTGTGACAATATAAACTCTGTCCTTTACACATAAAATATAAACAGCAGTCTGGGGTCATCAGACTTGTCTTTCTACAAGAGCTATCACATCATTTACTCTTTTAGCCTTCTAGGCTGAGGGTAGTGTACCAGGGTTCCTTCGATAGTATTTTTTAGGTGCATGAGAGAAGATTAACAGATGCAAATAAGAAAATGTGACTGTTGATGAAGAGGTTAATTCCACATCTTAAAAATACTAAGAGCTTTTCTCAGTTTTTGTTCCCCGATCACATCTCCTCTGTCTTGCAAAAAAAACCAATGAGAATAGTGGAGGGACCAGTTCAGTTGTCCAGGACCAATGATGTAGGAATGATGTAGGCAGGACAATTTCTGTCTCACTTCCTTCTCTGATGTGTTTGTAGGGTTTTATTCCTAGTATTTATTAGCCTACTCAGTATATAGACCGCTTTCCAAAAATGATTTTATTCCAAGTGTTGGAACTTAAAAAATGCTCCCAGACTGCTATGGGAGGAACCCTAGACACCATGGTGTAAACTGCACAGAGCTTTTATTCCAACCCCAGATCGATTCAGTCCCTGCCCTCTACACAGAATGCAATTTCCGTTTGGATTTTGGGCAATTTTAATTTTCCTTCTGCAACAAGAAGGATTGATCCGGAGTGACCCTACCTTTATTGTGCGATATCTCAGACTGCTTTTAATCCTCAATATCCATTTGGGAAAGAAAGTTCCGGATTGGGAAAGAAAGCTCTGTGGTAGAGAACCTCTGATAAGCTACACCTGGTCATGTGACACGCTTGCCTTAAAGGAGAAGCCCCTAATTTCTCTCAACTTCTGTCGGTCCTGGATTTTTCCTCCCTCCTCTGCCTTTTTCGATCCTCTCCTCCTCCCGTCCAAGAAAAGAAAGAGGCTCCCTGCCTGGCTCCTCTCCCCCTACCCTTCAAGAAAAGGAAGAAAGAGGCTTGGCTCCCCCCCCCCCACCTTCTGAGCCTCCATAACAACGTGCAGAAGACTTTCCTGTTTCAATGGGGAGGGGGGGGAGAGAGGAGGACCCGAGTTCAAAGCAATCTGAATTCAACAGGATTGACAATGGAATAAAGAAAGTAAGTGCAGACTCTGCCCATGTATAAGGAGATCTTAGATTTACTTTGCACAGTTAAGGGATTGTCATAGCATTTCTATAACAGTGCTTACAGCATGGCTTCACGTTAGTCATGTGTTAAGGCTGACTTTAAAATGCATAACCTTGTTATGTCTGTTTGAATGGTTTTTAAGACCATGGTGCGAGGAACAATAAACCATAAGCCAAGTATTAAGCTGTGAATATTTATGAAGTGGTTGTTGGTTCAATGACTAGTCAAGTTTTCTGAATGGGAACAGTATTAAATCCAACAATGACTGCATTATTTGTAGTTGGCATAGCTGTCTTCACAGAACAAGGTAGTATTGAATGTAAATGACTGATGAATGACAGACAAATAAAAATAAGAAGGGGGCAAACAGCACTCAGGGGAGTCCCAAATCATTTGCTATGACACAAAATCATTAATGGAAATCCATCTGATATACAGCAAACATTTTCTAAAGCTTAGGAATTCAGATATAAATGAAGGTATATTCTAATATTAGGTTCTTTTTAAAATAAAAAGTTCAGTAAGAACAGATACCCTGTGAAGTAGGTAGGGCTGAGAGAGCTCTGAGAGAAACAGCTCTGTGAGAACAGCACTATCAGGACTGTGTCTAGTTCAAGGTCACCCATCTGGCTACATGTGGAGGAGTGGAGAATCAAACCCAGCTTGCCAGATTAGAAGACACTGTTTCTAACCACTACACCAAGCTGTTCACACATTGAGCAGAAGAAGGGACAATATGCAGTCTTGTAGGGCGGGGGTCATCAACCCCCGGTCCGCGGCCCAGTACAGGCCTCAGTAGCGGGCCGCTGGCGGCCACGCCTGCCTTCCCCCCCCGCACAACGAGAAGCTCACCAGGCCGCAAGAGAAGCGGCCACCAAAGCGGCCGCTTTGCTTGTGGCCCGGCTAGCTTCTTGCTGCTAGAAATGTGAAGCAGCTATACACTGGAGTAGTCCAACTGCCCACAAGTCTCACAGTCAGATCAGCAATGCTGCATGATGAATGGTTCTGAAGATTAATGGTATATAATTACCACATCAGTCTGTCGGTAAAGATTGTCAACTGAAGCTACCAGAGTCAGCTCAATGCCATAGCTGAGTCTTTGGTGAGAGTCTGGACAATAAATGGTATTGATATGTCTATAGCTGGATGTTCTCCACCTTCTCCGTGGCAGTGGAATCCCCAAAGGAGGACAGAAAAGAAGAGCAGAAGATCAGTAGTTTCCAAGGTGTCAGCAACTTTGGTTTGCAGCTGGTTTTCTACCAAAGGATGGACATAGCCATTGGTTGGTCACGTGTCTGAGCATATCTTTTGGTTTTAGGGGGAAAGCCTGAAAGTCCCAGTAAGCAGGACATGGTTGCTAGCTGCTCTGGCACTTCACCCTTTTGACTCAAAATCTGAAGTGGCAGTCCTCAAAGAAAGCTGAAAGCAAGCAGTTCTGTCTGCAAAGTGAAAGGCAATCTTACTTCAGTATCCAGTTTAAGACCACACATTGTCCTCTGTAAATACTTTGTGCTGCTTTTAGAAGAAGAGGAGTTGGTTTTTATGTGCCACTTTTCTCTACCAGCAGGAGTCCTAAAGAGGCTTACAGTCTCCTTCCCTTTCCTCTCCCCACAACAGACACCCTGTGAGGGAGGTGAGGCTGAGAGAACCCTGATATCACTGCTCAGTCAGAACAGCTTTATCAGTGCTGTGGTGAGCCCAAGGTCACCCAGCTGGCTGCATGTGGCAGAGCGCAGAATCGAACCTGGCTCACCAGATTAGAAGTCCGCACTACTAACCACGACACCAAGCTGGTTTAGTTAGGGTTTGGTGTTGGCTTAAGGAAGAAAGCTTGCTTCAGGGAGACAAATGAGCATCCTGTTATAGTACTACATTACTAACTTATACATACAGGTTCTGTGGACAAGAGCTCTGTATAGTAGAAGAGCAGTCTTGAAGCACCTGAGGTTAACTTGACAGGAGACTGGGGAATCAAATTTTCCTTCAGAGTTTATTTATATTAACTGAGGTTTGTTACAACATGGTTATACTCTTGGGGAAAGATTATAACCTATCAGGTGAGGTGGAGAAGCAGTTCACTGAATATTGAAAACATTTATACTCAAGATTCTTATGCTGATAAATACATCCATTTTGGTGAAATGTTCTTCTCCACCTTTGTCTTGTCTATCCAGTCAAGTATTTATGAATAAGCAATTTCTACTTACCCTATAAATAACTAGGTGCAAAGACCGTTGTATCCAGGAATAAAACGGGCAGTAGAGCTTGGCAGTGGGAAGATGAAGGGAAGGAGTTGTCCAGTCTGTAAGGGCATAGGGTTGAATGTGTGTGTTGTGTGGGAGGTTCTGGTGGCGTGGTGACAAATGAGGGCATGGGTGTGGAGAGATGGGTGTCCAGAACCTGTGGTGTGGAATGTTTGTTGAGTGTAGGAGAGGACTGACCTTTGGGAATTGTGGCATAGTGGTTACAGATGAGCTTTCCAAAGCCATGTCTTTAGATATGTGAAGGGAAAATCAGACTGGAGACTCTTCTTAGGGGGAGATTACATGGCAACCAATTCCTCCCAGTTCTGTGTTCAACATCATTTCCCTTCTTGTGTGAATTAGGCCACAGACACTGAAATGTCCCCCTGCCCTAATCCACATAGGGTAGTCACAGTACACAGGGGTCCGCCCTACTCCTTCTGTCTCCATTTTCCTACGTTTGAAAAAAATGTTCAGACCAGGGACAGCCAACCTCCAAGTGGGGCCTGAAGATCTCCTGGAATTGCTGCTCATCTCCAGACCATAAAGATCAGGTCCCCAGGCAAAAATGGCTGTTTTGGAGGGATGACTGTGTAGCATTGTATCCCACTGAGATTTAGGGATGCCAGCCTCCAGGTGGGGTCCGAGAATCCCCTGGAAGTACAGCTCATCTCTAGGCAGTTAAGCTGAAGGGAAAGCTCTCTCCCCTCACACACATCCCTTCAAAAGGAATGCACGTAGCCCTAAACACCCCTTGGTTGCTTGGCTGGTGATGTGTGCCCTTCTGAAGCCTGAGCCCTACTGCTTGCAACAGCAGTCCCTGTTGGTACCCGCAGGGCCAAGTAATTGCCTAATAAAAGTGGATCACCTAGTTTCCTCCAAAGTATCACTGTCTACTTTCCTGTAAAGCTAACTCCACTTATTCTGAGCCACTTATGCCTTTGACCTTCCTGGCAAATACTGTTTGTTTTTTTTTTTAATTTACCAGGCCAACCTTGAAAAAAGTCACTTTAGGTCCCATGTCTTTCCAGCCATTTACTTGTTCACTATTTTCAGTTTCAGGCTGTAAATATTCTTTATTTAGAGCTTCCTGCACTTTCCAGACTCACAGGACTGATGCTGGTCTGCCTGTCTGCACCCCAAAATACAAACAGTTGCTGCTAAGGGCTGGCCAAAGCCCATAGCCCAGGAGGGACACACCCGCACCACTCCACCCCAACCGCAGTCTGTGAGCCTCTACCATTGTCTTTAGATCACTGCTCATCTCTAGATTATAATGATCAGATCTGTAGGCAAAAATGGCTACTTTGAAAGACAAACTCTGAGGCACTGTATGATTTTGAAGTTCACCTCCAAACCTCCAGGAATATTTCCAACTCAGGGTTCTCCAACCTCCAGGTGGGGCCTGGAGAGCTCCTGGAATTACAGCTCACCTGCAGACTATAAATATCAGCTCCCCAGGTAGAAAGGGCTAAAAATACTGCTCTGGCTGGCCTCACTGCTGGAGGGAAGAAACAGCCAAGCCATGTGTATTTCCTCTGCGTGAGATTCCAGAGATTTGAGGCCTACTGCACAAGGTTGTTGTGCAAATGAAATAGAAGGCAACAGAACCTCTACAACAGCATCCGTTGGGCCTGGAGCTGGCCCGGGAAGCCCTCACGCTGCCTTGCAGAGGTGGTGTGAGGGCTTCCCAGCCTAATGGGGGAAAGGAGGCCCTCCTAAGGTCAGAGTTAAGGCAGAAAGTTCAAATAGCTTTAAAAAATAAAGCAACACAGTGCAAAATGAAACTAGACCCCTGCTTTGTGACATGAGAGAAGGAATGGAAGTCTCTGCAGCAAGTCTCAGAAATGGTTAACGGACTGGAAACAATAGAATAAAATCATGTTGTTAGTAATTTCTTTAAAAGTATACATTTTCCCAATGCAAATTGTCAGGATTTAGTTCAATCAAGAAGAGTAACAGATTACAAACTTCTTGATCGATAAAAGAAATTAGTGCCCTCAATTAATCAAAAAGTAGAGTTAAAAAGTAGGACAAGAATGTCCAGAAATCTGAAGGAAAGGGACATCTTTCGAAGAAAGTGGCTACTATGATGTGTCTAAAAATGAAATATCCCTTTCTTCAGAAAACTGCATATTTGTGCTGATGTAATCAATTCAGCAATTAACGAAAGCTCTTATGATTTATTGGGTGCCATGGCAGTTGTAACATTTCCATGTTTCATATAGCCATTTGGAAGCGTTCTGAAATGTTAGAGTTATTGGTTTGCTGTCTTACAGTGCCAAATTCTCTATGAAAATGCATAGTCCATTTTTCTAGAGTTACTTTGTGGCCAGGCTTCTTATGCGCCGTTTATTCTCTATAGACGCAGGAATGGCTGTAGTCAAAATCAACAGCTGCCCGTGCAAGCCCTTTCTCCACTCTGGTGCCCACCTTGTGGGGTGGCCTGCCTGAGATCTTTACGGCTTTCCCCAAATTATGCCAAACAGAATTATTCAAAAGGGCTTTATGCAGCCAATAGGGGAGCACTGCAAAAGGCTTCACAAAGTTACTGGAATAAATTACTGGGGACCGAAGTCTGTACTCCATTGATTAGGTTACTGTGCTGTGGGCTGGATCCAATTGTGTAATTTTGCTTCATTTAATGTATCTTTTTTTGTTGCTGTTGCTTTTTCTTTGTTTTGATTTTTAGACTTCTGGTTGATTCTACAGCCCAAATCCCATAGGACTGTTTATTGTAGGTCCCATCTTGTTGATTGCTTTGTCCCCATCCCCCCCCCCCCAATTCGCTTTGAGTCCCTAGGAGAAAGGTGGAGGCCAAATAACATAAATTCCTATTCTGCAGAAAACACAGCTTCATAAGTAACAGGATGATACAATGGAGCTAAATATGCTCGCCAGCACGGAGAAGCCTAGAAAGCGTCAACAGTTTGTAGTCTTCAGAACGTTTTTCTCTCCCAGCCAGAATGTAAGATTTCTGATCCCCCCCCCCACACACACACACAATAACCAAGCACATTCTGTATTCTTAGACCTTGTTCTAATTAGCGGATCTTGTTTACCCCCTTCAAGGATCGCTGCCTTGCCGTGGCAAGGGGGATTGCGTAGCTCAGTGAAGCTATGAGCTATGCCATGCAGGGCCACCCAAGACGGACAGGTCATAGCTGAGAGCTCTGACAAAAGGTGATCCACTGGAGAAGGAAATGGCAAACCACTCCAGTATCTTTGCCATGAAAAATCTATGGATAGGTTCAAAAGGCAAAACGGTATGAAAGATTTTTATTACAGGAAGGCCTGGAGGATCATTGTCCATGGGGTCGCGATGGGTGGGACATGACTTTGCACCTAACAACAACAACAATCCTTGTTTACTCAAAGTATATGTTAGGCTCACAAGTAAATATGCACAGAAGGACTGCATCCTTAAATTCCCTCCCTAATGTCTTCTCCCTGATTCCCTCGTCCCCAAACAGGATGCTGTTCCGTTCACTAGCACTCCCCGCCCCCACAACCCCCTGCAATTATCCTCGCCCAGGTCTAGAAGCTGCCAACTTTTTTCTTACTAGCTCCTACACCTGTGCCCCTCACAGAAGCTGGAACTGCAGGAAGCCAGTAAAAGGTATTTGCTCTGTTTTGTCAAAAGTCCCCTTTCTGATTTCCATGGATCTGGCTGAAGTGCAAACTAACCTTCTTTCTTGGTCAGTTGGCAGGCTTAATGTGGAATGCCCACTGCTTTTTAGAAACCAGCCTTTTTCCTGTGATGTTAATTCTGAGCAACTGCCTAGAAACTTTTTTTGCCTCTCTAGAATAACAAATGGGATTTTTAACAGCCGTTCCCCCTTGCGGCATAACCAAGAAGTCCCCTCCCCCCCCTCCTTCCACTACCTCCGGCTAGAGTTCATTGACCAGATGATGATCTTGTTCTTGTGGCAGAGAAGTTTCTCTGTGGGGTGGGGGATGGAGCAAAAGGTGCATTTTGCAAGGCAGATCATGGCGAACGGATGACAACAGAGGAGGGACTGGCTGCTGCCAGTCCATTTATTACATTTGTATGTCGCTCTCCCTTGTAGCTCAGGACAGTTCACAGGACAGGTTCACAAGTTCCATTATAACATGAGGTGCAGCACTCCAGAAATTAAACTCAGTAACTTGTATCAACATTATGGGAGAAGGAGCTACCTTCCCAGCATGTAAGAGTGTGAGGCTGATTACTCAGGCACAAAAAAAGGGACAGGCAGAAGAGACTATTTCCACACTAGCAATATTGTTCAAATTTCCATTTTTAAAGGGTGGACTTTTTTCTCCATATCCTAAAATGTGCTTCTGCTTCTTCAGACACAGTCTTGAATTGTTTCCACACTTGCTCTGCACCCAAGGAATCCTCAGAAAACCAGATTTCATATTTTCAAATGGGGTCTAACGGTCTAATTTGGGACTGCCCAATGCAGAAATGAGTGCAATCAGGTTCTTCCCTACACCTGCTATTTTGAGTGGCTGTGGCACGACCCTTTGCCCATCACCATCCTTCCTCCCCGTCCCTCCCTCTGTTCCAAAATAGTTGCCCTTTTTAAAAAAAACAAGGGTGATAATGTTTCTAAGTTTCTTAGAGGCCCTGGGTGTGCTTTCCCGGCCACATGTAAGTGGCCCATCTCCTCCCCCCCCCCCCTGGCCTGATGGCTTTTCTGAGGGCGGGAAAGCACACCTGGCACCTCTGCAAGGCCCCAGGTGTGCTTTTCCGGCCACGGGGAAGCACCCCATCTCCTCCCCCCACCTGATGGCTTCCCCAAGGCCAGGAAAGCACACCCAGCGTCTCTGCGAGGCGCTGGGTGTGCTTTCCTGGCAACGGGGAAGTGCTCAGTTGAACAATAACTTGACAATCCCTCAGTAGGTTCAGTCCCTCAGTTTGGGGGCACCTGTAGGTGTTATGGCTCAGTTGGCCCCACCAAATGCCTGGTGGACATTTACCCCCCCCCCCCCATAGCACTAAAGGGCATATTTAGGATGATTCCATAGCAAGATGGCTTACGTTTGTGCAGGATGGAAAGGCTGAGTTCATGGAGCATATTATATTTGAATGTAAATTGTATAAGCACATCTGAGCAACCCTCATAGATCCCTTACGCACACTAACCCCCAGGAAACATCATTTTTATCTCTGCTAATTTTTAGAAGGTAAGAATAAAGAGATTATATTCAAAGTGGCTAAGTATGGTAGTTTGATAATAAAATGTCAGAAGGAATGTTTAAAATGTAGACGTACAGGTCCTCGGTAGCTAAGGATATTTTATGTATGTGTATCTGACGCTCTGTATTATATTTTACATTTGTTCTGATTTTATCTCTGATGGCCTTGGGCAGTGGGTCAGGCAGGCTTTCAGTGCAGGTGGATTTTGATATATGGTAACATTCAAACAAGAGCCTCTTGTGGCGCAGAGTGGTAAGGCAGCAGACATGCAGTCTGAAAGCTCTGCCGATGAGGCTGGAAGTTCAATCCCAGCAGCCGGCTCAAGGTTGACTCAGCCTTCCATCCTTCTGAGGTTGGTAAAATGAGTACCCAACTTGCTCGGGGGTAAATGCTTATGACTGGGGAAGACACTGGCAAACCACCCCGTATTGAGTCTGCCATGAAAATGCTAGAAGGCGTCACCCCAAGGGTCAGACATGACCCAGTGCTTGCACAGGGGATACCTTTACCTTTACCTTTAAAGATTAAAAATCACACCAAGACTTAAAGACATGGCTTCATCAGATCATAGCTTAATGTTTCAATGCTGCTTTCCCCTGTTGCATCTATTCCCCCTCCCCCACCTTTTTGGACCAGCCTTTAGCTTTTTCAGTGAGGATGTTTTATTCAGGCTTGTGAGGAGCTGTGCATAGACTTTTTTTTATTCAGCTTTCCTCAAATTAGCTAGTGACCTCTGTGTATGTTCCTCGGTTCTCATCAATTTAAAATAAAAAAGAATCACCAAGTGTAGTTACCATGGTGATGAATTCACTTGGATTTCTGTAGATCTGCTTACATGTGTAGAAATCAAACCAAATTGCTGTTCAGAAATTGGCTTTCAGTGACCATTTACTGAGGGCCATCTCCATTAAAAAGACACAGGTTGAAACAAGATACAGTCTAGGTTCCGAGAAGAGTATTCAAATAATGGAGGGCTGAGGCTACTGTTTCAGACTCTGAGGTATGTGAGCTAGCCTCTATTCACCCACCCTTGCCTGCTGTACCTCAGCATCTGTACCACTTCAGCCGGTTGCCTGCCGGCCCACTCTGTCCCTCCAGGAATATGTTTCAGCAAGTTACAGCACTGTGGTGGCAAGTGTTATTCACAGGCATCACATGCACACTGTGGTGGTACAGGCCTGCTTCAGCCTTCAGGGGGTCCCAACTCCTGGAGAGACTTCTCTCACCACTGACATTTGTATGGGATTGCCCACTGAGAGGACTACCAGCTTCCATTTTCAATTCTCAGCTCTTACCTCTGCTCAGTGCATGGATGCCACATGAACAATTTACTGCCAGGTGTGCCCCTGGAGTAGTAGCTGCTTGCCAATTACCAGCCTCCCTACCTTCTAGGGCTCTCCTTTACAATAGTGTGTATAAGATGGTGGAGGTCTATGTGGTACAGAGAACCACTAGCAGCATCCAAAGTTATAAATTATCAATTACAAAGAAAATGTTTATAAGCATATTTTTAGTACAGCACCAGAATGAGTAAGGACCAAAAAAGGTAAGAATGCAAATCCTCCTGTCCCTCGTAAAGGTAAAGGTATCCCCTGTGCAAGCACTGGGTCATGTCTGACCCTTGGAGTGACGCCCTCTAGTGTTTTCTTGGCAGACACAATACAGGGTGGTTTGCCAGTGCCTTCCCCATTTATTACCGTTTATCCCCCAGCAGCTGGGTACTCATTTTACCAACCTCGGAACGATGGAAGGCTGAGTCAACCTTCAGCCGGCTGCTGGGATTGAACTCCTAGCCTCATGGGCAGAGCTTTCAGATTGCATGTCTGCTGCCTTACCACTCTGTGCCACAAGAGGCTCTTCCTGTCCCTCTTACTACATGCCATATCAGATGTTAAAATATGGGACAGGCTGTTCTATCTTAAGAAATTACAGATCTCTACCAAATTTCCATTGCTTTAAAGCTTGCTTCAGATCTCCAGGTGATTTCATGTCAAAACGGCTGCCTGTCCCAGACCTCAGGTAAAAGATCAGTTTCCTTTGATGGATCCCACATAAAAGAGCCCTTCCTCCTTGCTCTCCTATTATTTCAGTTTATCCACCTACTGACCAGGTCAAGCTGGGTCAAAGTACCACTTCCTGGCAGTATCCAGGAATCTCCTTCCTGGAGTCTGTCTAACCACTTAAAACAAATCTCTAATCTCTGCTTGGAGAGGGGGACTGGGTTGA
Organism: Paroedura picta; assembly: GCF_049243985.1. NCBI lineage: Eukaryota > Metazoa > Chordata > Lepidosauria > Squamata > Gekkonidae > Paroedura > Paroedura picta. Next base: position 144,702,615 of record NC_135369.1, read on the forward strand.
CTATTCCATACCTTTAGCTAGGGCAATTTGCATTTGTATAAAAGTAAGCTGTCTAATTTCCTCCTCTCCTGTTAAAATGCTCATTTCAAAACTTAGAGGGGGGGGGAAGCATTTCTACACACACATTATTACGGATTTAAGAATTTAGTGCTCAACACCTGCAGCATATTCTGTTTTTTTTTTTCCCAACAATGCTTGGTGGAGTATCTCCTGACTGAATGGGACCCAGGGTAGCTTAAAACAAAGCTAAAACCATCACAATAATAAAACCAATCCATGTTTTTTTAATACAGCAATATAAAGCTGCAAAACTAATCAAATGCCCTCCTTAACAATTTTATTTACATAAGTACCAAAAGCTACCAGAGGCGATGTATTCCTTATGGACTCAGGAAGGCTCTTCCAAAGCACTAGCTGTTCTCACCTGTTCCCTCAAATATGATTACTAGCTGTTCCCACCAGTGTGCATTTACAGGATGGATGCTTAGAGCCAGTGGCAATTAATGCCATAACTGTGCAAATGCAAACAGAAGCAAGAGCTGAAAGCACTCAAGCAACTTCTTTAGCAACTGCAGTGGATTCCAAGAACTTCACTGGCAGAACACTGAACAGCACCAAACACTAATCAGGTAGACAAACAAGGAAGCCTAATTTAAGGAGGAGTGGGAAATAACTGGGCTGGGGAGGGGGGGGATGTTTATGCTTTTTGTGCTTGCCAGGTAAGCCTTACAAATGTAATGATTCCAGGACTTGGAAGCAAATAGATTCCTGGTGCAATAATTTCATAATAGGTATATACACAAGGAGGCTTATCCCTTGGATCAACTAAAGTTTCTAAATTGTTTTCAAAAGTAACCCCATATAGAGCCACTCGCTTATTTCACAGATGGTATGGGAAACACCGAGGCTAATAATTTGGGACAGGGAGAGAAAGGAAGAAGAGGAAGATGGTTGGCAGCAGAACCCCCCCCCCCCAAAAAAAAATGTTTTTTTGAGTTCTCTCTTTTTGATGCAGTTAAGCAAGAGGAGATGGCTTTGGGCTATGGTACAGTTCGTGATTTGTACTGAAGAATGTGTTAAGATATCCATGTACTCATTAAATTTTTCTGGATGTGCCCTCATAAGTCTGTCTCTCAGTGACCACAGAATGATATGGATAATAGGTACAGAAATTGGGCATAGTTTGTAAAAAAGAGTGGAGGAGACTAAAACTAAGGGTGGCCCATTAACTACCTCACATTCATCATGAATTTTGGCCAGTTTGAAGTTCACAAGGCAAAGTTTGTGGCAGGGCGACCAGCATGAACATTTCACAAACTTTCATGGCAGCCGTCTGAAGAAGCCTGCATGCACACAAAAGCTTATATCCCAAATACAAAAATATAGAGATGCTTCTTCCCTCCCCCTCCTGTTGCCCTGGAAACCAGAGTAAAAGGTGGGAAAGATTATAGAGAGGAAAAGGTAAGTTAGTATCTCTTTACACTTTAAACGCTTTCTCCCTCGAGCTATTTGGTGTAACCAAATAAAGCTGAATAAAATATGGATATTTTCAGGGTTTTCAGGGGGTTTTGGCTTTAATATATTGGTAGCTGAAAAAGATTAGAGAATATGTATTTTATATATATATATATATATGTGTGTATGTATGTATGTATGCATGCATGCATGCATGCATGCATGCATATGTATATAGTTAAGGTATATATGTATATGTATACGTATATAGTTAAGGTATTTTTCCAGTATTCTTTCAGCTTTGCTAACTGAATGCTCATGCCTAGTCTCAAGTCAATTAACCACTTACTTTGTGAAGAAATTCATCTTCACCTTCTTTAGGCTATTGCCTTTTCTCCCTTTTCTTTCTTGCTGATTTTTCATGTGTATTTGAGAGCCAGTGTGGTATAATGGTCAAGAGCCTTGAATCTGGAGAACCTCTCTCAGGTCTCTCCCAGCTCCACCTACCACACAGGGTGTCTGGTGGGGAGAGGAAGGGAAGGAAAATGTAAGCTGTTTTGAGATTCCTTCAAGTAGTGAAAAGTGGGGTTCAAAAAACAGCTTTTCTTCAATTTAACAACATGTAGTAGCAAGTAAGATCAGTGGGAAGAAATGAACTGATAATTTTTTTGAGTGAGTGCTAATATAGTACAATTAGTATATAGTGATAGACCCCACAGGAAGTTAAAACTGTAGTATGTAGGTGTTGGATCCAGCCCCACAACTACACAATGATCCTTACTCTTCCATTAGTAAGACTGCTGACAGAACAGAGAGAAGAGACCAATGCCTTTTCCCCCTCCATTGGAAACACACACACATATACCGTATTTGCCGGCGCATAAGACGACCCCCCAACATTTCCACTCAAAATATAGAGTTTGTTGCATTACATTACAGTACTATGGGCCACTATGGGCAGCTATGTCTATCCCAACTGAAGTGCACCCGGCGTATAGGACGACCCCCCCCACTTGGAGGCATGTTTTTCAGGGGGGAAAAGTAGTCTTATACGCCAGCAAATACTGTATATATTCAGGCATAAATTAGCAGGTTGTAGCAATAGGCCAAATCTATTTTTTGTTGAGATCCTCTACATACATCTACGTCTAAGCACAAAAGTTGATCTAATTTCTATGTAGACACTTACTTTTTGTGACAGAGAGGACAATTTTTTAAAATTACCAGTTTGATACAAAGTTACTATTATAAATTCTGTTTTTAATGGCTATAATATATTGTAATATTTGCCATCACTTTTCAAATATTCAAAATGTGTTAGCGCTTGTGCCCATGGTATAATCTTTTGTCCATAGAAGGGGAAAACAACCATCACTGCCGATGTTATATTTAAGTCACGCATTAGTACTATGCAATGTAAAAATTATTATTGATTTCCCCCCATGAATTATTCCTTTGAGCTTTATGCTTAGAACCATACATTTACATCTGATGCCAAGGTACAAGGAAATATTTCCTATAATGAAGTCTTATGATGATGAATGTAAATTTAAAATGGACATCATAGCAATAAATAGTCTTTCAGACAAATTGCCACATCAAGTATGAATGGATGCTGGATTTGTTTTATCATCTATTATTGTAATGATGGCTTTTCCAGGGAGGGGCCATGACTCCATGGCAGAGCATCTGCTTTGCATGCAGGAGGTCCCAAGTTCAATCCCAGACAACTCCAGTTAAAAGAATCCAGGCCATGCTTGCCAATGTCCAGGTGGTCCAAAATAAGAAAAATTCAACCTGATGGCTTTCTCAATATTTTCTTGCTTTTATTTAAACCTAATCCTTCATAGATATCCTCTTCATATCTTAATTATACAAATTATAAACACAGATCCTGAATTAAATGGGTTCCGGCTATACAATTTTTTTTCAAATTCCTGTTTTCAAAATTTCAGTCTTCTTCAATGATATGATTTTTGAGCTTGTTGTGTTTCAGTATCCTCAAGTATTTCATATAAATGATCCCTTAGGCTCAATGTTTTAAGGAGGTTTCTTTTCTGCTCTTAGACTATGGAAACCCCTGGCTCTCCGGGTAACAGAAATCAGTTCACCTGGATAAAATGGCCATTTTGATAGGTAGACAATATGGCATTATACCCCATTGAAGCCCCTCCCCACCGCAAACCCTGCCTTCTTAGCCTCTGCCCCCAAATCTTCAGATATGTCCCAACCTGGAACTGGCAACCCTAATCCAACTTGAAGGTGGCATAGCCTGAGAAGCTGGGCAACCACTGCTAGATACTGACCTTTGTCAGATCAACAGCCTAATTCTGCTCTATGTCTTCATGCTATTGAGCAGAGAGGAAGTGTACATTTTTGCAGCACTGCAGATATTTCACATCTCCTTCATAACTTTAATTCAGAGACAGAAGTTGTGCCCTTTCCCACCTCTGTTCCAGGGGAAATCATGCAGCTACAAGTATTTACTCCACTGCAGGAGTTCTCCCCATCAGGTATGCCATTAAAAAAAGAGGACATCTTATATTTACATAGAAGTTACAGAAAAATATTTTAAGTGAATAACATTTTAGTGGTGCCGTCATGCATTCCCCGTCACCTTCCTGTTGAGTAAATGCATGTAATGGTGCACTACAAATCTAGAGACTTCCATCTTTCTAGATGAAAATGTTTCATTAGAGCTTTCTAATTAGTTCTGTTCAGTGAACAAAAACAGCTTTCCTTGTTTACCATTAATAGGAGTCTGAAGCTGCAGAAAGTTGGAAGTACTCAGCTGGATCCAGTGCAGTATTTCCATGGGCTCAAGGATTTCTGCCCACACAATGGGACCCATTGTTTTTTACCCTTAAAGTGTGCTGTTGGGAGGTGTGCTGTGATTGTTGAAGCATACATAGACACACCGCAATGCTGCAAATATCGATCTTTTCAACAATGCTTTGCTAAATTCAGATTTTTGTCCCTCCCCTCTTTTAAGTTAAATATTTACTGGAAGATAACTTTTGTACATGGGTTACTACTGTTATTCTTCCAAGGGGGGGGGGGGAGAGAATGATTTTGGTAAAGACACTTGCTCAAGCTCTTCTTTCCTTTATAGGAATGTGAATCTTTCAGAACAAATGTAATGAGTCTCAGAGAGGGGTTTTGTACTGATATCTGTTATCTTGGGGGGAGTAAGTTGGCTGCCAAATATTCTTGCCTAAGCAGGCCTATCTGAGGTTCTTCTAAACCAGGGGTAGTCAAATCTGTGGTCCTCCAGATGTCCATGGACTACAATTCCCATGAGCCCCTGCCAGCATTTGCTGGCAGGGGCTCCTGGGAATTGTAGTCCATGGACATCTGGAGGACCACAGATTTGACTACCCCTGTTCTAAACCACATAACATTTGGGCAGCCCATTGATTTCATCTGCTGGCTTCTTATATCTTCTTTCTTCAGTCCTCTTGCAAATACTTTGTAGTCTGAAGAATTCTAAGCAGTCTAGCCTCAACTCACATCCCTTTCCTGGGTTACATTGTTGGTGCTGTTAACAAGAAGAGGCTTTTATTAGGGCACTTTTTAAATCTGAGAGGACAATGTGATTCCAGAAAGAATCTTAAGATTCTTTGCAAATAAGAAAGAAGACAAGGCAATTAATTAATGTTTAAGCACAGAAAGCAACAAAAAATGGCACATTCCACAAACCATATTTCATTCTCAACTATACTGGGCCTGACTATCCAGTGTGGCATACAGGACTTTGACCAGAGAATGTGGGCTCAAATTGCCAGTCAGTCAACCACAAAGCTCTGTAGATGGCCTGAGGCCACGCATCCTCTCCACTTGATGGACTTGATAGGTTGTTGTGAGGTTAAATGAGGAGGGAAGGCCACGTTTGCTGCCTTGATCTTCTTGGAGGAATGGCTGGATAAAAATGCACAGGATGATCTGTTTTAAACACTGGTACTTTCCAAACAGTTAAGAGCTCAGTGTGTTGCTAGTAAGTAATCCAAAGGAGACCCATCTAGGGTAGTGGACATAAACAAGTGGTTCACCCTTCTGTCAAACACACCAATAAAATATTCTTCCTCTGTGCTACTTGCAGAGGCCCTTCAGTGGAGAGCAAACTGCCTCCGCCTTGTGTTCAATCTGACAAGTAGCAGCTGTCATGAATGCCAACAGTCTCCATTTATCACAGGCACAGTAGCCTGTCCCTAGTAAATCAGTACAGGCCTTCCTTTTTGCCTCGCTTTGTTAAAATAGTGGGGATACAGCTGTAGTTTTCCAGGCATACTCTCTCTCTTTCTCCCTCCAGTGTCAAGTATCCAAATGGGGATATATGTTATCTCTGAAGAGCACCCATGTAAATCCAGGCTCATGAATGCCAACGGTGCACTATGCCATGCACAGTCTGCCATGTCATGCACTGTAGTGGCTAAGCTATGTTATGGGTTGTTGATATTGTAGGACAACCACATTTCAAGGAAGGAAAACATGTATTCTTGGCTTTTAAAATCTATGAGGGGTAGGTTTATATATACATATATACACATACACATATACACATTATTATTTATTATTTTATTATTATTATTTAATTTTTAGACCGCCCTTCTCCCAATAGGTCTCAGGGCGGTTTACAACATAAATAGTTAAAACACAATAAAATCCCCATAAAAACCCCAATTAAAAGTTACATATAACATATCACATAACATATAGCGGCGGTGGTCACAATTCTGATCTTAGTACATACATACCATGTACAGCTGGTGAAATAGATCTCTCAGCACTGTGTGTAAAAGTATGAGTAGGACTTAGGCTACCAGTGGCTCATAAAGTTACAAGCAAGACCTTGTTGTCATTGGTGAAATGCCGGGAAAGTGAGCAATTGACTTGCGTGTTGTCATGCCTGTGCCTTTTTAACTGCTGCCAGTTGTTTTTATTGCCTGTTCTTTTAAATATTGCATCCATTTGCAAATGTGTTGGCGGCTTTATGGACTGTAACCATCAGAGACATTTTATACCACAGTGGGCTCATCATATCAGGTTGAAGCACCACTGATTTCCTGGGATTTATTGTCTTCAAATATCTGATAAGGGAGACTTGAAAGGTTTTTTTGGGGGGGAGGGGTCGGCTTTCTCTTTTCCACTTAAATGTTCCTTTAAAAGAGTGGCTCACATGTGGATGCACTTGATTATGCTTGATCACAGGCAGCTGAAGCCTATGATCTAATTTAGGGGTACTCAGTATGGTACCCATAGGAGCAATGGTGCTTGCTGACAGGTGCCTGTCAAGTGTTTTAAGAAGGGGGCAGAGCCAGGTGGGGCTTTTGCTCACATGTCTTCTGACAGGCAACTGGAGATTTAATTGGCTGCACAGGTACTTTTAAAGTTTCTTTAGCAGCAGCTGCCACAGCAAGATAAGGGTCTTCACTGCATGACTGAAGGCCACCTGTGTGTATACAAGAAAATATTTTTAATCAGGATGTTCATTTTAGAAGGCATCCTGTTAAAAAGAGCTTCTGTGTGATATGCTGATGAGCTACTATGGAAGATAGGCATGCCCTAATGCCCTGACATTTTGTTGCTGGCTCAGTCTCCTGTGGTCACCATTTTGTGGTTGTGCTTCCCACCCTATGTCAGAATTCCAAAGATGCCAACAGGGTCAAAAAAAGTTGGGGAGCCCCAGCCTAGGCATAAACCAAAAGGAAGTGTGGATGAAGTGATAATTTTGCCATGCAACCCAATGCACATTGATATGGGAATGAGCCCCTTTAAATACAATGGGGCTTACTTCTGAATACACCTGCATGGGACTCTGTGGTTGAGGTAGTAGAGTGGACTGAACAGACGGGAGATGAAGGGCCACGTTTTTGCAGGCTTCCCTTATGGAAAACCTCCTGGCAAACTGAGAAGAGTAGAATCTCTTCTGATAAGCAGTTGTTCTGTGTGGCCATCTTGGATGCCACCTTGCTTGGATGCATTCAAAATGTCCTTTCTCACTTGTTGCTTGCAGTACCACAGTGTATCTTGCCACCTCAGGACTCTGACACATTCTGTTACACAGGTCAACCAGGACTGATTGAAGGAATCAATCTGTGGCATTAATTCTGTAGCATTTACACATGCAAGTCACCACTCCATGTGACAGCCACCAAGAGATGAACAGGCAGGAATGAGTCCTCCCCCAGTTATTACCATAGATAGGTCCTAATTCTGAACTAAATATGCGGGCTTCAGTGTTAGCGTGAACAACCCCTGATGGGCTGAACTGACCTGCCTGGCAGCCAAGTTAAAGCAAAGCTCCCTTCAGGTTCTTTGGGAAGAACAGGGAAAGATCCCACCCCTTGCTTCTCTTCAACTTGACCAAGCCAGAAAGGAGGGATGAATGGCAGGTTGAGGTTGGACATTGGAACTCTGTATGCAAGAGGATGTGGGAGGGAAAGTGCTAGGAGAATGCTCTCTTGGCAGTCAGATGCTGAGCCTCTCTGGCCCTTGGCTTGTTTTCTGTTTGCATCTTATATAGGACCTCTCTTCATTTCTCTCTTTCCTGGGCTTGGAGCTGTTCCAAGTTAACCTTTTGGAAGTTAATTTGTTCACAGTAAGTTAAATGTACCTACGTGAATAGGTAAATGTACCTACATAAGCTGTGCTATTTTTGTAAGTGAAAGTTTATTTTTCTTGTCACCATTGGACCCAGATCATCTTTGTAACTTGTTTGAAGAGCATTTCTCCTTAACTGGGAAATGTAGAGGATTGGGGGTACTGTGTAAAGCTTCTGGGCTTCTAAGAAAATTGATATTGTTTTGCATTTAACTCTGTAGTTAATACCAATTAGGTGACCCTGTGAATACCCTGAATGGGCACAATATTACTTTTCTAATATGGTTAACATTTCCTGCCCACATTTCCTTTTGGTGCACACAGTTTAGACATTTTCAGTGATTTTGGCTATGCCTTACAGCTACTTTCCCAAATGATTATGTTTTCAAAGGGCTTGTGTAGTCTTTAGTGTTCTGTAGAAAGGAATCATCATTTTTTAATGAGGAACCGGCCTTGGTATATTTGCATTCCGATGTGGCCGTCAGCCAACTCCTCCTACATTCGTATATTAGGTCCTCTTCTGTGTTTTGGGATAATCTTCCTTTTCCCTATGTCCTTATCTTGCCTGCTTAAACTAGCCTTAGATCACCACTCCCACTTGCCAGCTGCTGAAAACTGGTTTATTGTGAGGCTCCATGCAGAGGCCATAACATTTGATAATTTGTGCTGCCTTAATTGTACAAGGGATAGTCAAGCCGTTTCCCCCTGTTAGAATCATAGGATTCTACCCAAGCTTGCTTTAATTTTACAAGGGATATACAAGCCATTTGTCCCTGTTTCTACTGGCTGTTGTCATTGATGCATAGAGCATCTCTATGCAATTGTACACATGCATGGCGTAAGATATTTGCAAATGCTACAGCCCCTACGAAGAACACGCAGAGCATGAAGCTGTTTTTGATAGCCTCCATGCAGGTTGTAAAGCGTGAAGCAGCCATTAAGATACATACACATTGGGAGAAGATAATTTAATGTGTATCTGAACATCAGCTAGCATAGAGGATTTCTAGTCTCCTCATTATTTTTTACTGTCAGTACTTTCTCCAGCCCATATGGTGTTAGGTGAGGTCAATGGAAGTCAGCATGACTCTAACAGCTAGTTTACCCAATCTTCCGGCATAGCCAGTGCAGTTTTTCTTGCGGGAGGACTACCTAATAAGTGTCTTCCTTTATGAAAAATGAATGTGGCATATCATTTCTTGGGAAAACTGCACCACTGTGGTCTGTGAAATTATTTAATCAGCAGATTGATTCATAGACTACATAAGGGATCTGGTAGCTAATGGGGGGGGGGGTTGGGGGAGGAGGGGAATATTGTAGCATGGTCTAAGTTCCATGTCATCAGGGTAATACATGCAATTGCCAATCATATTAAACTAAATCGAATGAGAAGTTTCCACAATGATATCATGCCTCCAATAGAGTTACTGATTACTAATTGCACTATTGTACACTCAACCATTGTGATATGGACATAGCAGCCGATGTGATTGTTCAAGTCTCCTCCCAGGCACCCTGGACTTCTCCTGTCTGCTCCAGGAGATGCTGCCCCTCCTGACCCAATATATGGAGCAGAGAAGTGCCCCAACTCACTGCAGGCAGATGAAGACTCATGGACGGACACCACCCATGGAGCCAAGGGTGGGCCAGCTGGCAGATATTCCCAAGTACCAGAGGATCAGGCTGCAGAGATGCATCCCAGCTGTCCTCACCAGTAAAAAGGCCAGGGGAGCTGGGGTGAGAAAATGAGTCCCTGCAAGACAAGCCTGCTCAGGGAAGAGGGGCACAAGGCCCCTGAAGGACAGAGTCAGCCCCATCAATATACAACTCCCCCTATGTCCACCCATGTCCCAACAACTGGTGGCTGGAAGACCTGAGCTGCTTGGTGTCCAGCCAGTGGTTGGGTGTGGTCATGCCTGCCTTCAGGGGTAGGAGCATGAGAGTAGAGGCACAGGAGGCAGCCAGTTATAAAAGGAGGGATAGATGGAGTGTTCAGGGTTGGATGAAAGGGGGAGAGCGGACGACTGACTGAGGAGGAGGAGAGAGAGTTAAAGAAGGAGAATGATGAATGGAGGAAGATCAGAAGAGGAAAGTAAGGAGGAGGAGGAGCATAATAGCAGAGAGTAGAGAAGAGGAGAATGGCAAATGGCAAGGATGAGCAGGAGTTCAAGGATAGCCGACTGAAGGGGGCAGAAGGGCCAACAGAGGGCATTGAACCCTTAGAAGGGACCACAAGACCTTCATAGTGATGTAAGAAGTAGTTCAGCTACTAAGAACGAGCTGCACAATTCAGGTGTCCCACATGGACCATTGCATAATCAACCATTGTGATACGGTCCCTGGCCATTTGTAGCCAATGTGATGTAAAATTTTGTTCTGTATGTAAATAAATCTAATTCAGAGTTGCCCAAACAACATTTGAAGTGGGAAGGAGATACAAAATGTTACAAAATATTTACAAAAAACCCCACCTCACAGGGTGTCTGTTGTGGGGAGAGGAATGGGAAGGCGACTGTAAGCCGCTTTGAGCCTCCTTCAGGTAGGGAAAAGCGGCATATAAGAACCAACTCTTCTTCTTTTAAAAAAGTTTTTTTTTAATGGGGGCAGGAACACCACACCTCAGAGGAAGGAATCGGAAATGGCTCTCTTCTGTTAGGAAAAGGTGGGAGCTTATAGAGCTATGTGTAGACACCTAACTTCCAGATGATCTGAGAACACTAGTCAGGAAATACAACGGTTGCTCTGTCATAAGAATCCTGAGTGATACCTAGGAGGCAGTCCTATTAAGTAGGGTTGGAGAGGTGTGGGAGTATGGGGGAGTGACCTTGGTTTCATTGTTGATGTCATTGTGCTACTTCCAGGTAAAACCATAAAATGACAATGAAGAGCTCTTGAAATCCTAGAGCTACCCATTCCTAGAATCACCCATTGTCACTTCTGGGTTGCACCTGGAAGTAATATATGGTGCAGAGACATTGAATGGAAGCAAACAATGGAAGCAAACAGCCTCCAGGGTCATCTAGTCCAACCTCCTGCACAATGCAGGAACTCACAACTACCTGCCCACTAAAGCCTCTTGCAGCAAATTCCATATTTTAATCTCTCTGTAAAGTAGTATTTCCTTTTATCTGTCTTGTACCTACTGCCCATCAACTTAATTGGATGATCTCAAATTCTAATATACCATTTGATAGATTTACTCATTAGGTATAGCTAATGTGGTTCTTACTATAGATGGGGAAATGGTCTTACCTGATTCCCCAGTGTATAGCAGGTGGGCAGGTTTGGGCCAAAAGAGCACTCGTACACACTCAGTAGAGTAAACCAAGGCCACAGCTTTATTTATTTACAGGAGCAGGGCACAGCATGGGGAGAGCTGTCCTCTTGCAGTCAGCAGACGGCTTGGGCCATCGGTTCCCAGAAGCCTTTCTTGCAGCCAAGGCACCCACTTGGTCAGCAACCCACGCCAACTGGGGGGACAGCAGCTGTTGGGTGCAAATAGGCCCGAGCCTCTGAGTAGCCACCCTCTGCTGTCTGGCACTGAGCCCTTCCGGCCACCTCTGCTGGGGCAGGCCTTGCTCAGCACGTGGCCAGCCTCTTAAGGAGGCCTCCCCATTTTAGGCAGTCAGCAGACTGTCTGGCCCTCTTCTCCCAGAGGCCTTCTTTGCTGCCGAGGCATACACTAGGTCAGCCGGTAGCACCCATGGCTTTGGCCACCTGGGAACTCCCTGGGAGACAGCAGTTGTTGGTTGCCAGTGGGCGCAGGCCTCTAGGTGGCAACCCTCTGCTACCCAGGGCAGGCCTTGCTCGGCATGTGACCAGTCTCTTAAGGAGATTCCTGCTCCAGGCAGTCTGGTGTGCCGACTCAGAGTAGCCACCCAAAACAGCTCCACCCATGCCCAAACTACCAGCTGTGACAAACAAGCATAAATGTGACATGCAAGAAACCAGCACAGGAAGGGTGGGTGAGAAGCATCAATACTGGCTGGCTGGAAGAGGGGGGCTTGGTGCGTGTGCAGCCCCTTAAATATGATGTGGCTGCCCAACCCCCTCTTCCCTGCCTGGCCCCTTCTTCCTTGTGCTGACACAAGGTACCCTGGCCACCTGCACCTCCAATGAGCTTCCAGCAACTGGGCACATGCTCATTCTCTTTGTGGCCCCACCCACCACATCTGCAATTGTGTGGCCTCAGGTGTGTCAGGGCCATCCTTGGTGTAAACTGCACGGAGCTTTTATTTCAACCTCAGATCGATTCAGTCCCTGCCCTCTACACATAATGCGATTTCCATTTGGATTTGGGGTGATTTTAATTTTCCTTCTGCAGCAAGAAGGATTGATCCGGAGTGACCCTACCTTTATTGTGCGATATCTCAGACTGCTTTTAAGCCTGAATATCCAGCTTAGAAAGAAAGCTCTGTGGTAGAGAACCTCTGATAGGCTACACCTGGTCATGTGACATGCTTGCCTTAAAGGAGAAGCCCCTAATTTCTCTCAACTTCTGTTGGTCCTGGATTTTTCCTCCCTCCTCTGCCTTTTTCGATCCTCTCCCCCACCCCTCCAAGAAAAGAAAGAGGCTCCCTGCCTGGCTCCTCTCCCCCCCCTTCAAGAAAAGAAAGAGGCTTGCCTCCCCCCCCACCACCTTCTGAGCCTCCCTAACCAGGTGCAGAAGACTTTCCTGTTTCAATGGGGGGGGGGAAGAATCGAGTTCAAAGCAATCTAAATTCAACAGGATTGACAATGGAATAAAGAAAGTAAGTGAAGACTCTGCCCTTGTCTCTGTCTCCCCTACTTGAAATGCATTTTCCTCATGAGCCTGTCCCAACCCACAGAAAGGAGGTTCAGGTCATGCACATTTTCTGTAAAAAGGGAAGGCAGGGAAAGAGCCACTCGACCAGCACCCTCCACGAACTCTTCCTTTGGATCTACTCCATTAAGTTCTGTGTGTCTCTGCTAAGATAAGATCTTGATGCTCTGTTTGCATTTGTCCTTGTGAGAAAATGATTCACAGTTGCCTTTCAAAAGCCTGTCAATCAACCCTGTTTTTAATTTATTGAGGTTATTCACTGATTATGTTCAGTTATGGCCGTTGGCATGCAGTACGCAAGCTGTAAAAGAGACCTTGCACAACATTACATCGGCAGTAACGGCTTTTGGCATAATTATCACAAATGACCATTAAGTCCTGTTTCCTGCATCTGCAATATAAATGTAATTCCCACCTACATTGCTTAGGATGTCCGTTTGGTTTTAAAACCACTTTCTTTCACTTCATGTATGTAGAAGAGCTACAGTGTAGAGGTCAGAGAGCTGTGCGTGAACTGGTTATGCTTCCCCTTCCCTCCCCAGCCTTGAAACCTACTAGGGATATAAGAAGGTAGGAACAGCAGGGCTGAATTAGACCAGTGGTCCATTTAGTCCAGCATCCTGTCTCCAAAAGGGCCAGACAGATGCCATGTCCATGCAGGGACTGCAGATAGGAGCCTTCATGTGTAGACTGCTCCCAAGAACCTGACACTCAGCAACATAACCCAGAAGCCCCCACAGCTATTGTGGCTAAAAATGATGAAAGAGTGATCTGTCCTATTTCCCCTTCTTAATTCATTGAAGCAAGTGGTCATCACCACATCTTGTAGCGATGAGATCCCCAGTGAATTACGTGCTGTGTCAAGTAGTACTTCCTTTAGTCAGTCTTGGATTTACTACCTATTAGCTTGGTAGGGTGACATTTCCTGTGGAGTACTATTGTTGTTATGTGCGAAGTCGTGTCCGACCCATCGCAAACCCATGGACAATGATCCTCCAGGCTTTCCTGTCCTCTACCATTCCCCGGAGTCCATTTAAGTTTGCACCGACTGCTTCAGTGACTCCATCCAGTCACCTCATTCTCTGTCTTCCCCTTCTTCTTTTGCCCTCAATCGCTCCCAGCATTAGGCTCTTCTCCAGAGCATTAGGCTCTTCTCTTGAGGTGGCCAAAGTATCTATGTTTCATCTTCAGGGTCTGGCCTTCTAAGGAGCAGTCCGGGCTGATCTCCTCTAGGACTGACCAGTTTGTTCGCCTTGCAGTCCAAGGCAGTGGTCCCCAACCTGCGGGCCGCGGCCGGGCGCCGGGCCGCGAAGGCCATGGCGCCGGGCCGCAGCTCCCTCTCCCCGCCCCCCCCCGCAGTAAAAAACTTCCCAGGCCGCAAGCTTGCGGCCCGGGAAGCTACTTACTGCGGGAGGGCGGGGAGAGGGAATCAGGGCCGGGCTGCGCCCGTGCAGGCCGCGCCCGCGCGGCCCGATCCGCGGGCGCGGCCCACGGGTGCGGCCCGTCCCGCGGGCGTGGCTCACGGGCGCGGCCCGATCCACGGGCGTGGCTCGCGGGTGCGGCCCGATCCGCGGGCGTGGCTTCCGGGCGTGGCCCGATCCGCGGGCACGGCTCGCAGGCGCGGCCGGGCGCGGCTCGATGCGCGGGCGCGGCCCGCGTGGGAGCGGTCCCCGTGGGCGCGGCCCGATGCCCTGCCGGTCCCCAGCCTAATAAAGGTTGGGGACCACTGGTCCAAGGGACTCGCAAGAGTCTTCTCCAGCACCAGAGTTCTTTGACGCTCAGCCTTCCTTATGGTCCAACTTTCACAGCCGTACATTGCAATTAGGGAGACCATCACCTTGACTAGATGCACTTTTGTTGGCAGGGTGATGTCTTTGCTTTTTAGGGTGCTGTCTAGATTAGCCATAGCTTTCCTCCCCAGGAGCAAGCGTTTTTTAATTTCTTTGCTGCAGTCCCCATCTGCTGTGATCTCGGAGCCCAGGAAAATAAAATCTGTCACTACCTCCATTTCTTCCCCATCTATTTGCCAGGAATTGAGAGGGCCGGATGCCATGATCCTTGTTTTCTTGATGTTGAGTTTCAAGACAACTTTTGCACTCTCCTCCTTCACCCACCTCAAGAGGCTCTTTAGTTCTTCTTCGCTTTCTGTCATTAGAGTGGTATCATCTGCATATCTGAGGTTGTTGATATTTCTCCCTGCACTCTTGATTCCGATTTGTGACTCCTCTAATCCCGCCTTTCTCATGATGTGCTCCGCATACAAGTTAAATAGGCAAGGCGACAGTATACAGCCTTACTGAACTCCTTTCTCAATTTTGAACCAATCAGTGATTCCATGCCTGATTCTCACTGTTGCTTCTTGACCTGCATTTAGGTTTCTCAAGATACAGATAAGATGCTCTAGTATTCCCATCTCTTTAATAACTTGCTACAATTTGTTGTGTTTCACACAATCAAAGGAATACTATATCCCCTTCATTATCTTACTGAAGCAAAACACCCCAGTTTCTTTAGTGTTGCCTCACAGTGACATTACAATCCAGCAGGCATTTTGGTTGCCTCTTTAACTATTCTGGCAATGTTCATGGCAATTCAGGTCCAGGCCTATTTTTCCTACCTGTAAGTCCCCTGCCAGCCAGCTGATCAGTGCTGGGCGGAGGGGCCCAGAGGGTGGCCCCACTGTCATAGAGTGCCTGGCAACCCTGCCTCTTATGATAACTCTTATTGACCTTTCCTGATGATCTCCTTCTAGCCTGCCTTAGGCAAGGATGATGCCTCCATGGTGCCAGTTTTCTCATCCACCCAGGATATCCCCCTTCTTGGATGCAATCATCTTTTGTTGCCTTCTCAGGAAGAGCCAATTCCAGACAGAGCCAGAAAATACACAGATGCTCACCCTGGACTCACTCCAAATTTCTATTCTTTATAACCTTTTCTTTGATATTTGTTTGTGCTGGCTCCTTCAACTATTGCTTCTGTGCCCGCCAAAAAATGGTGGTAGCCTCATCCCCTCCACTTGCTCAGAGGCTGCCAACTCTGGAACTTCAGGTGGTTTCCTCTGCTGTCTTCCCTTTTGTGATCTCCTCAGAAAATGCTAGTGGCCTTCTGTTCCTTTAGAGATCAGCCGTAAAGAACCATAAAGCCAAAACCCTGCCATGTACAGGATTGTGCAGACTGAGGACAGATTAACTCCTTCTCTTTCACTGGACTTCAGTTCTCATTTTTGTCTCTCAGTACTCTTCTTCCTTTACCCTCCTGTAAATCAAAGCAGAGAAGAAAAGTGACGGGGCAGTGTCAAAAATGTTTCACTGTATTCTGCAGAAAGATCCCAAAGTGTTTTGCATGCTGCTTTGTGAGGGGCTCTGGAATGTAATAAGCTTATTTAAAACCCTCTTTCTCCTCCTCCTCCTCCTGACTGTTGTCAGCACAGCAGTCTTGCTTTGTCTCCTCCCATTTAACTCTTCATACATGTCCTTTGGGACACAACCGTTTCAAGACTCTTACATCTGAGTTACTTTCTATTCCTGTACCCCTGTTATTTCCCTAAGTAAACTAAATTTTATATGGAAAAGATCCGGCTGTTTTGTGATTACTGGGGGATAGTGTTTGCTCACTATCTAGGTAGATTCCTAAATGACATGTCCAGCTTGGTGTAGTGGTTAGGAGTGCAGGCTTCTAATCTGATGAGCTGGGTTAGATTCTGCACTCCCCCACATGCAACCAGCTGGGTGACCTTGGGCTCACCACAGCACTGATAAAACTGTTCTTACCGGGCAGTGATATCAGCACTCTCTCAGCCTCACCCACCCCACAGGGTGTCTGTTGTGGGGAGAGGAATGGGAAGGCGACTGTAAGCCGCTTTGAGCCTCCTTCGGGTAGGGAAAAGCAGCATATAAGAACCAACTCTTCTTCTTCTTCTTTCCCCAATTGACATTGCAAGCCAGTCTGTGGATGTGGGAAGCCATGTGGTAATACTATTTCCCTCTCCCCCTTGTTACCCAGATGGGATTGTGCCCCTGATGTGCCAATGTCCCATGAAGGATGCAACAGGGAGATTCCAGAAGTAAACAGAAATGTATTGCAATCACCTGAGAATTTCACTAGTAAGCCTTTAGTAACAAGCTTTTATAGAATGTAACATTTTTTTAGCCATATGCAGATGTCTATTGATTACTACATACTTCCTTATCTGTATAAACACATTTGGATAAATATATTTTGCGGTTATATGGCATATTTGTGGTTTTCTGACTTAGCACAAAGAAACTCTGTTGAATTACCAAAAATTATGACTCTGCAGAACTCGTGCCTTTACCAACAGTTTTGCTTATTCATCTAAGTTTGCTTGTTGTTGTTATGTGCGAAGTTGTGTCCGACCCATCGCGACCCCATGGACAATGATCCTCCAGGCCTTCCTGTCCTCTACCATTCCCCGGAGTCCATTTAAGTTTGCACCGACTGCTTCAGTGACTCCATCCATCCACCTCATTCTCTGTCGTCCCCTTCTTCTTTTGCCCTCGATCGCTCCCAGCATTAGGCTCTTCTCCAGGGAGTCCTAAGTTTGCTAGATGGTCTTAGACATCATGTCTCCTTACTCACTTGATCACCTCCTGTTTGACAACAATGATCCTTACATAGTTACTGAAACCAACCTAAATTGAAGTTAAGCTAAAAACTCAAGCTATGTCCTCTTAATCATAGAATCATAGAGTTGGAAGGGGCCATACAGGCCACCTAGTCCAACCCCCTGCTCAACGCAGGATTAACCCTAAGCATCCTAAAGCATCCAAGAAAAGTGTGTATCCAACCTTTGCTTGAAGACTGCCAGTGAGGGGGAGCTCACCACCTCCTTAGGCAGCCTATTCCACTGCTGAACTACTCTGACTGTGAAAAACTTTTTCCTGATATCTAGCCTATATCGTTGTACTTGAAGTTTAAACCCATTACTGCGTGTCCTTTCCTCTGCAGCCAGCAGAAACAGCATCCTGCCCTCCTCCAAGTGACAACCTTTCAAATACTTAAAGAGGGCTATCATGTCCCCTCTCAACCTCCTTTTCTCCAGGCTGAACATTCCCAAGTCCCTCAACCTATCTTCATAGGGCTTGGTCCCTTGGCCCCAGATCATCTTCGTTGCTCTCCTCTGTACCCTTTCAATTTTATCGATGTCCTTCTTGAAGTGAGGCCTCCAGAACTGCACACAGTACTCCAGGTGTGGTCTGACCAGTGCCGTATACAATGGGACTATGACATCTTGTGATTTTGATGTGATGCCTCTGTTGATACAGCCCAAAATGGCATTTGCCTTTTTTACCGCTGCATCACACTGCCTGCTCATGTTTAGTTTACAATCCACAAGTACCCCAAGGTCTCGTTCACACACAGTGCTACCTAGAAGCGTATCCCCCATCCAGTAGGCATGCTTTTCATTTTTCTGACCCAGATGCAGAACTTTACACTTATCTTTATTAAATTGCATCTTGTTCTCATTTGCCCATTTTTCCATTGTGTTCAGATCTCGTTGAACTCTGTCTCTATCTTCCGGAGTATTTGCCAGTCCTCCCAATTTGGTGTCATCTGCAAACTTGATGAGTAGTCCCTCCACCCCCTCATCTAGATCATTAATAAATATGTTAAAAAGTACCGGACCGAGCACCGAGCCCTGAGGTACCCCGCTACTCACCTCTCTCCAGTCTGATGAAACACCATTGACAACAACTCTTTGAGTGCGGTTCTCTAACCAATTTCCTATCCACCTAACTATCTGAAAATCCAGATTGCAGTCCTTCAACTTATCCATCAGAACATCATGGGAAACCTTGTCAAAAGCTTTACTAAAATCCAAGTAAATGACATCAACCGAATTTCCTCGATCCAGCAAACCTGTTACTTGGTCAAAAAAGGAAACTAGGTTGGTCTGGCAGGACCTGTTGGAGACAAATCCATGCTGACTTCCTTGGATCACCAAATTATCCACCAGATGTTTGCAGATCACTCCCTTTAATATCTGTTCCATTATCTTCCCCACAACGGAGGTCAGACTCACTGGTCTGTAGTTTCCCGGGTCATCCTTCCTCCCTTTTTTGAAGATCGGAATAACGTTTGCTCTTTTCCAGTCCTCCGGGACATCTCCAGTCCTTAAAGAGGTTCCGAAGATGATGGACAAGGGCTGTGCAAGTTCTCTGGAAAGTTCTTTGAGTACTCTCGGGTGCATTTCATCTGGACCAGGGGATTTGAACTCATCCAGTGCAGCTAAATGCCTCTCGACAACCTCTCTATCCATGTTAACCTGCCACCCAGACACTATCCTTTGGCTACAGCCATCTCTAGATGTGCCTAAACACTTTGACCTGTGGGAAAAAACAGATGTAAAATAGGCACTAAGCCTTTCTGCTTTCTCTGCATCTTTCGTTAGAGTTTGTCCATCCGCACCCAACAGCGGGCCTATTGCCTCCTTTACTTTACGTTTGCTCCTCACGTAACTGAAAAATCTTTTCTTGTTACAGTGGGCTTCCCTGGCCAATCTTAGCTCACTCTCAGATTTGGCCTTTCTGATGATTGATCTACAGTGCCTAGTAACCTGTAGGTACTCTTCTTTAGAGCTCTGTCCTTCCCTCCATTTCCTGAACATTTTCCTTTTCTTTCTTAGTTCCTCTTGAAGTTCTCTGTTCATCCAAATAGGCTTCTTAGAGCTCCTGCAGTGTTTTCGTATTTCTGTAATAGTCATTGATTGAGCATGCAATAGCTCTTGTTTGAGTAGCGCCCACCCTTCACATGCTCCCTTCCCTTCCAGCATTCTCGTCCATGGTATGACACTCATCATGTCTCTGAGTTTATTAAAGTTTGCCCTACGAAAATCCAACATCCGCGTCTGGCTACAAGCTTCCTTGGCTCCCCATCTCAAAAGGAATTCTATGAGGACATGGTCACTTCCCCCTAGGGTCCCCACCTCCTTCACCTCATCCACCAACTCTTGCCTGTTGGTCAGTATTAAGTCCAGTATGGCTGAACCTCTTGTGGGTTCATCTACCATTTGATAAATGAAATTGTCAGCCAGGCAGGTCAGAAACTTGCATGACTGAGGACGCTTCGCAGAGTTTGTTTCCCAGCACACATCTGGGAAATTGAAGTCACCCATGATGACAAGGTCCTGCCGTTTGGATATTTTCTCAAGCTGCTCACAAAGTGCAGCATCCACATCCTCTCGTTGGTCAGGCGGTCGGTAGCAGACACCAACCACCACACTGTTTGTTTTCCCCTTGCTTATTTTCACCCAGATGCTTTCCACTGTAGATATGCTCTCCTTCACTAGAATTTCCTGACAGGTAAGCCCTTTCTTCACATACAGTGCCACTCCTCCACCTCTTCGATCTATTCTGTTTTTTCTGAACAGTTCATATCCATCCACCATTACATTCCAGTCATGAGAATCATTCCACCAAGTTTCTGTGATGCCTACTAGATCATACCTTTCCATCAGCATGAGAAGTTCCAGCTCTTCCTTTTTATTGCCCATGCTTCGGGCGTTAGTATAAAGACATCTGAATCCTTTTACTTTTGGTTCCCTATGAGCTGGCCTTGCCGGTTGGGCTGCCTCCGATAGTTTTCCTTCCATACACTCCCTATGTTGATCGTCTCCTTCCCCTAGTGGCTTTAGTTTAAAGCTCTCCTGATGAATCTCCCCAGGTTCCTGCCAAACACATTCTTCCCCAGTTTCGATAAGTGCAGTCCATCAGGTGCTAGTAGGCCTTCCTCAAGAAAGCCTATCCCATGGTCCCAGAAACCAAATCTCTCCTGCCGGCACCAACTACGCAGCCAGTGATTCACCTCCATTATCTTCCTCTCCTGACGTATTCCTCTTCCCTTGACAGGCAAGATTGAAGAGAATACCACTTGTGCCCCCATTTGCTTGAGCTTCCTCCCCAGATCTTGATAGTCTTTTTTAATAGGAGCGATGGTATTCAGGGACATGTCATTCGTTCCCACATGGACCATCACAAATGGGTAGCGATCCGTAGATTTGAGGAGTTTGGGCAGCCTTTCTGAAACATCTTTAATGTTCGCCCCTGGCAAGCAACACACCTCTCGGGTTAGGGGGTCGGGCCCAGCCACATGGCGATCCATTCCTCTTAGCAGGGAGTCTCCAATTACCAGTACTCTCCTTTTTTTTTTCTTCTCAACTCCATTTCCTTCTGTCCCCATGGCCTCTTCCCTTTGTCTTAGAGTTTGTTTTGGGATCTCTTCCCTTGTTGACCCTTGCACCTCCTCTGCAAGGGCCTGAAATCTATTCTGGAGCTCCAAAGGCCCCGAGAACTGTCTCGCCCTTCGCCGTTCAGTCTTTTTCCGAACTGCCTGCAGAGGCTCCCTATTGTGGTCAACCTCCTTGTCCTCTTCAGGACTGGTTGTATTCTCTTTATTCTCTTTATTCCATGTTGCAGAGCTCTGGACTACGAACTCCTCCCCTTTCTTACTTTGGGTCAGAGTAATAATTCTGTTTTCTAGTGCCCTAATCTTTTCCTCCAAAAGTCTTACCAGCTTACACTTGGGGCAGCTGTAGTCCATCTTGTCTTCTGGGAGGAAGGCAATCATGTCACACTCACTGCAGATGATTGGATGAGTGTCCTGGAGGTCCATTGTAATGTCTAGGCAGTGGAAGTACTAGGGAAATATAATCTACTGATATAATCTACTGATTCTAATTGCTCAGCCAAGAACCACAGGCCAAGAGCCCTTTGTCTCTCGCCCTTCAGCTCGCGCCAAAGGCTCGCGCCTCTGGTGAGGAGTAGCCCTTTTTAAGCCTCCCAACAATTACCCAGCAATCACCTCACCCAGGCAGAACAATAGCCTCACCTGGTCAGCAGCAACTCTCCCCAGTAGCTCTCTCCACGTGCTCTCAGTTGTCTGAGCTCCAATGGTATTAGTATTATTATTAATGGTATTAGTCTTATCAATATGCTGCCTTGCCTGTCACCCTCTCCAGGATTCACTAAGCTTTTCCATGATGTTTGCTTTAACTGACACTCAGGTCCTAACCACACAATACCAAGATCATGTGTCAGCCCCATGTTCTGTTGACCAAACCCACTCTAGGAGGTCCATCTTTAGGTCCCCTGGATATGCAGAGACACAATTTGTACTGGGACCCAAGGTAGAGAGGGAGATTATGCCTTCTCCTCTACATCTTCTTCCTGACCTGAAGCATCCCTTTGGCAGGTTCTATTTGCTTCAATGGGTATGTCCTGTCTTCCAGTATGAGGTAGTGATCACAGCAGTGATGCAAACTGGATCCCCGCACCTGGGAATTATGTTCCAAACCAAGACTTCTTAGTTCACGTCGGGCCAGCAGGATCCAGGGAATATATGGGCAATATATTATGGTGTTAGTCTCTCAGTCACTCTTCTCATTCTGCTGCTTCTGGTGCATTTTTTGTATTCATGGCCCTGTTTTGAGGATTTCTTTTCCTCCTTTTTTGGCTAATCTACATTATCTGCATATCTGTGATGCTTGCCAATTTAGGAAGGATCCCCACCTTGTCTGTGAGTAGATTCAGCTTTCATTATCCACACCAGAGCTAGCTAGTTCACTATTATGTACAACAATAAATGTGAGAGAAACTCAAAGAAGCTTTCAGTGTCATGATCCAAATGGTCTTAAATGTGAAGCAACAAGGAGGCAACATTTGCAGTTTTTGCAATAAATCTGCAGACTTAGTTTAGTGTGCCACAAGCTTTTATGCCATCCTCACACGCATGTGTTCCTTCAATCTGTTTGGCCCAATTATAACCTGTATTTTATGAACTGCTCTGGCAAGAGCACTTGGGAAAGGAAGTGATTTTGTCCTCTCTGCATTACAGTGTTTCAAGCCTTATTAATCTGCAGTCAAACTCTTGGCATACGTTTTAAGACAGTCCTTCTGTCAACGAGATGATTGCTTTGGTTTCTGAATCCTCTGGGGACGGGGAGATCTTCTCTTTTGTTTAAATTCTTGCTTTATTACCCAGGTTTGAACATCAGATTTACTGCACTGGGTCTGTAAAACAGGAAAAGCTATGAAGCCTGCGAAACACATGAGGCATTTCCAAGGAAGAGCAAGGAATGAAGATGGACTGACTGCTTTTCAAGGGAGACCACCTTCCTGAGGGGACAGAAGTTAAGGGGTTCACAAGGCAAGATAATGTAATGGTCCTCTCTGTATTATTAGTAAGAGTCAACCAAAACGGGATCCTAGGTAAATAGCCCGCTTTCTGTGTATCTTCATCAGTGGTTGTTCTTCCAATGTAGTTATGTTATAGTAATATGTATCACATTGGCAAATGCTCATCACAGTCTGGGGATTTCATAAAGTGCGCTTTGGTTGACTATCATTATTTGGCCTTTTACTAATAATACAGAGAGGACTATTACATGATCTTGCCTTTTTTTTCTTCTGAGTTCATATTGAGGAATCTACGGTTCTATGTTTGATAAGTTAAGGAGTTGCCATCGCCCCAAACATCTTTCTGACTTATCCCACCCTTTAAGACAAGAAATGATAACTTGGTTAGGGCTGCGGTCTTCTAATCTGGCGAGCCGAGTTTAGTTCCCTGAACCCCCACATATAGCCAGCTGGGTGACCTTGGGCTTGCCACAGCACTGATAAAGCTGTTCTGACTGAGCAGTGATATCAGGCCTCTCTCAGCCTCACCCACCTCACAGGGTGTCTGTTGTGCGGAGAGGAAAGGGAAGGCAAATGTAAGCCGCTTTGAGACCCCTTTGGGTAGAGAAAAGTGGCATATAAGAACTAGCTCTTCTTCAAGTTCTCTGATCCAGTGCAATATACATACCTGCATTATTTCCACCCCTTTCCAGTTCCTCATCTGGTGAATCATGGGTGCTGTTGGTGATTTAGTGGGGCCCCTCTCTAGAACCAATCATTCTGTTTAAGCAGTTTAGTAGCCAAGTTTGCAGATGATACCAAATCATTCAAGATAGTTAGACTCAAGGCAGACAGGTGGAGCTCTCTGAATTGGGTGAGCAGGCAACAACATGGCAAATGAAGATCAATGTGGTGCTGTAGCCTCATTTTGTAAGACCTTGGAAGTTATGCAGGACAAGCTGTGGTTAGGAGACCACCAAGAAAGTCCAGGGTTGTGGCCCCAAGGCAGGCAATGACAAACCAACTCTGATTGTCTCTTACCTTTAAAACCATAAGTTGGCTGTGACTTGATGCCATTTCATACCACCATAAAGTGTAATCTGATGCATATTGAAACAAAAAAAATCCTAATTTTAAATATATGGTGTTGGGGTCTGAACTGACTGAGATTAAAAGCGATCTTGGGATTATAGTGGAAACGTCTGTAGAAATGCCGACCTCGTGTGCAGCTGCAGTAGAACAGGTGTAACTCCATGTTTGGAACTATCAGGAAAGGGACTGAAATAAGATGGCTCATATTGTAATAACCTCATATCAAGCTATGTATGGCCTCATCTGGAATACTGTGTGCAGTTCTGGGAACTGTATCGCAAAAAGGATATTGCAGAGCTGGGGAGAGTATCAAGGAGCCAAAGCAAGATGCTTAGGAGGTTGGCACACCTTTGCTACAGGGGAAGGCTGGAGAATCTGGGCCTTTTCAGCCTAGGAAAGACATGTCAAAACTTGTAAAATTATGCCCTGGATGGGGAAAATGGAAAGAGGGAACTGTTCCACTCCATCCCATAATACTAGAACTCACATCATCAACAAACAGATTCAGGATTGTCAAAAGGAAATACACTCTAATTGAACAAGTAATGAAACTCTAAAATCCTTGCCAATGGAGGCAGTGATGGCCACCAGCATAGATAGCTTTAAAATGGGGTTAGACAGATCAAAGGGGGAAAGGTCCATCAATGGCTTCTAGCCTGGTGACCTCCATCTCCAGAGATGACAGGCCTTTAGATACAAGTGCTGGGAGGCAGTAGCATAGGGAGGATTTGGGCCTCTATGCTCTCTTTTAGTTGGCCCTCCATATTAGCTGGCTGGTTGCTGTGCGAAGCAGTATCTCAGGACTAGCTGGACCACAGAGAAGGAGGGAGAAACATCTATCTTATAGTCATTGAAGGCAATACAGAGGTCAGAAAATGTTAGTGGCCTTGTGTTCCTTTAGAGATCAGCTGTAAAGAACCATAAAGCAAAACCCTGCCATGTACAGGATTGTACAATATACATTCAGCATTTGAAATTAATTTTGATGGGGCATAAAAAGAGTTGAACAGAAACTTGGGAAAAAGATATGGCAGCCAGCCCATTCAAAGTCCTCTCTCAGTTCTTAATATTAATACTTTGCTTTAGGCTATAGCAGTACCAAAAAGGGCACTGAGTAAAGTCAGGTCAATGTGTTATTTTTGTCATATATTTTGTCATTTGGTGATGTTGCCCAGCCTGAGCTGACGGGTGTAGTAAAATGGAAGTCGTTCAGTAAAGTTACATATATCTGCTGAAGTTTTGTTTTTTCCTTTCCTAAGAGAACAACACAAATGTTACAGGAGTTCATAAACAAAACCATTTGTCAAGCAAGTATACTTTTGCTCTGAAATACTGTATTAAGTGACCAAATGGCTGCTTGGGACAACTTTGCTCTAACAAAATGCTGCTGCTAAGAACTGTTGTCACTGTCTATTTAATTTATTAAAGGGAGTTTTTTTCTGAACTGGCAAATGGTTATACTTGAAGTTTACTGTAAACAACACAGATTCACATGAGTAGCCATCTGGTCTGAATCAAAGTCCTTTAAGACGAACAAAGATTTATTCAAGGCGTGAGCTCAGACTGTAAACGTCACAGTAACTGCATTCCTGCAGTTTGCAAATTGTCCTAATTTGATCAGGTTTGCTTAACATTTCAATGCTGTAGATCAGTGGTCCCCAAACTTTTGGGGGCGACCACCCCCTTGGCTCCCAGGCCACATCCCTAGTGCCTCCCCCCCCCCCACATATGAGCACACACCTCTTTTCTGGTATTCGGTCTATTGCAAATTGAAAACACACTATATTGCCTACGTTTCTTTTTTGGTTGCTGTGCAGCAACCATATATTTTTCTTTGTAAAAGTCATTTGTAAAAGCCATTTTGTGACCTAAATTGGGCAAACAACAAACAAGGAAAAAGAGAGAGGGGCAAGCAATGGAAAATCTTGACCAGGGTCTAGTCTGCACACAATAGATAATGCACTTTCAATGCACTTTCGTAGTAGATTTTCCTGTTCTGCACAGGAAAATCCAGCTGCCAAAGCACATTGAAAGTGCATTAACCTATGTGTGCAGACTAGGCCCAGGAGCAAGCAGGAAAAAGCTTTTCCGGCCTCCCAGAGTGGAGATATTTGGGGAAGGGTTGCCATCCCTGGGTTAAGACATTCTTGGAAATCTGGGGTGGAGGCTGGGGAGGACAGAGTCTGAGGACGGGAATAATGCTGAATAACTTTCAATGTGGTAATTCCAGTATACTGTAAATTATGATTGTTTAATGACCTTTTAAGATAACATTTCTATAGTCTGTATCCCATCTTCCAAACTCATTGAGAGGCTAATTTATGTATGGAAAATTCTAGGGCTCAAGACTGTCATAAAATGGTATGACTCAGAAGTCCTTCCTCCAATTACAAGTGCTTACAGCATAGTAGTGGTTTCTCTCATGTGAGAGGGGAAAGCCAGCATGGCATAGTGGTTGGGATTTCAAAGTATAAGGTTCTCTGTTAATATTACCCACTGCTGGTCTGAACTCGATTCTGAATTCTGGTTTTCTGAGTAAGGCCTTAATGTACTACTGTTTCATACAGAGACATAGACATATACCGTGATACCACCAGAGGAATTTGGGGAGCCCCCATTTTGAGCCACACCACCATGACTGCAGAATACACAACTAGGTGTGGGCTCCTTTGGTATTCCTCCACCTACCTGCCAATATATATATATACACACACACACATACACGTTAAGATGGATATTCTAAATCACAGGAACCCCAACAATACAAGCAACCTAAGGGAGGGGACACCGACTGCAGCAATGTGGCAGAAGATTGTGGGCGCACCATGTTAGATGGCTTGAGATGTGTACCATACTATAATTTTCATTCTCCTCTATAAAGTAAGAGGTTTTTAAATCCAGTCAAAAATCCAATAAAATAATGAAGCTGCCTATAATGAAAAATCCCCTTTCAAGGATCGCTGCCTTGTTGTGGCAAGGGGGCTTGCGTAGTTCAGTGAAGCTATGAGCTATACCGTGCAGGGCCACCCAAGACGGACAGGTCATAGCTGAGAGCTCTGACAAAAGGTGATCCACTGGAGAAGGCAATGGCAAACCACTCCAGTATCTTTGCCATGAAAACTCTATGGACAGTTCCAATAGGTATAACGATATGACGCTGGAAGATGAGCCCCTCAGGTCGGAAGGTGTCCAATATGCTACTGGGGATGAGCAGACGGCTAGTACGAGTAGCGCCAGAATGAATGAAGCGGCTGGGCCAAAGCCGAAAGGACGCTCAGTTGTGGAAGTAACTGGTGGCGAAAAGACAGTCCGATGCTGTAAAGATTTTTATTCCATAGGAACCTGGAACGTCAGATCCATGAATCAAGGCAAGCTGGACGTGGTTAAACAAGAAATGAGAAGACTGAACATCGACATTTTAGGAATCAGTGAACTAAAATGGACAGGAATGGGTGAATTTAATTCAGATGACCATCAGGTATACTACTGTGGACAAGAATCTCGCAGAAGAAATGGAGTAGCATTCATAATCAATAAGAGAGTAGGAAAAGCAGTCTTGGGATACAATCCCCAAAATGACAGAATGATCTCAGTTCGAATCCAAGGCAAACCATTCAACATCACAGTGATCCAGGTCTATGCCCCAACCACTGCTGCTGAAGAGGATGAAGTTGATCAGTTCTATGAAGCCCTACAACACCTTCTAGAAGCAACACCCAAAAATGATGTGCTTATCATCATGGGGGATTGGAATGCTAAAGTAGGAAGCCAAAAGATAACCGGGATAACAGGCAAGTTTGGCCTTGGAGTACAAAATGAAGCAGGGCACAGGCTGGTAGAATTTTGTCAAGAGAATACAATGGTCATAGCAAACACTCTTTTCCAGCAACCCAAGAGACGACTCTACACATGGACATCACCAGACGGTCAACACAGAAATCAGATTGACTATGTGCTCTGCAGCCAAAGATGGAAAAGTTCTATCCAGTCAATAAAAACAAGACCAGGAGCTGATTGTGGTTCAGATCATGAGCTTCTTGTTGCAAAATTTAGGCTTAAATTGAAGAAAGTAGGGAAAAGCACTAGGCCACTCAGGTATGAACTAAATCATATCCCTGACGAATACACAGTGGAGGTGACAAATAGATTTAAGGAATTAGATCTGATAGACAGAGTGCCTGAAGAACTATGGACGGAGGTTCGCAACATTGTACAAGAGGTAGCAACTAAAACCATCCCAAAGAAAAAGAAATGCAAGAAATCAAAATGGCTGTCTGAGGAAGCTTTACAAATAGCTAAGGAGAGAAGGGAAGTGAAAGGCAAGGGAGAAAGAGAAAGATACACCCAATTGAATGCAGAATTCCAGAGAAAAGCTAGAAGAGATAAGAATGCCTTCTTAAATGAACAGTGCAAACAAATAGAAGAAAACAATAGAATGGGGAGGACCAGAGATCTTTTCAAGAAAATTGGAGATATGAAGAGAACGTTTCATGCAAAGATGGGTATGATAAGGGACCAAAATGGTAGGGACCTCACAGAAGCAGAAGAGATCAAACAAAGGTGGCAAAATTATACAGAAGAACTATACAAGAGCGAGCTTAACATCCCTGATGACCACAATGGGGTAGTTACTGACCTGGAGCCAGACATCCTGGAATGTGAAGTCAAATGGGCCTTAGGAAGTCTGAGCAACAATAAAGCTAGTGGTAGTGACAGCATTCCAGTTGAACTATTCAAAATCTTAAAGGACGATGCAGTAAAAGTGCTACACTCAATATGCCAGCAAATTTGGAAAACTCAACAATGGCCACAGGATTGGAAAAGGTCAGTTTACATTCCAATCCCAAAGAAGGGCAATGCCAAAGAATGTTCAAACTACCGCACCATCGCACTAATTTCTCATGCTAGCAAAGTTATGCTCAAAATCCTACAAGCTAGGCTCCAGCAATATGTGGACCGAGAACTTCCAGAAGTACAGGCAGGATTTCGAAGAGGCAGAGGAACTAGAGATCAAATTGCCAACATACGCTGGATCATGGAGAAAGCTAGGGAGTACCAGAAGAACGTCTACTTCTGCTTCATTGACTATGCTAAAGCCTTTGATTGTGTGGAGCACAACAAATTGTGGCAAGTTCTTAAAGAGATGGGAATACCAGAGCATCTTATTTGTCTCTTGAGAAATTTATATGCAGGTCAAGAAGCAACAGTGAGAACTGAACATGGAATCACTGACTGGTTCAAAATTGAGAAAGGAGTTCGGCAAGGCTGTATACTGTCGCCTTGCCTATTTAACTTGTATGCAGAGCACATCATGAGAAATGCGGGATTAGAGGAGTCACAAATTGGGATCAAGATTGCAGGGAGAAATATCAACAACCTCAGATATGCAGATGATACCACTCTAATGGCAGAAAGTGAAGAGGAACTAAAGAGCCTGTTGATGCGGGTGAAGGAGGAGAGTGCCAAAGTTGGCTTGAAACTCAACATCAAGAAAACAAAGATCATGGCATTCGGCCCTCTCAATTCCTGGCAAATAGAAGGGGAAGAAATGGAGATAGTGACAGATTTTATTTTCCTGGGCTCCAAGATCACTGCAGATGGGGACTGCAGCAAAGAAATTAAAAGACGCTTGCTCCTGGGGAGGAAAGCTATGGCAAATCTAGACAGCATCCTAAAAAGCAGAGACATCACCCTGCCAACAAAAGTGCGTTTAGTCAAGGCTATGGTCTTCCCAGTTGCAATGTATGGCTGCGAAAGTTGGACCATAAGGAAGGCCGAGCGTCAAAGAATTGAGGCTTTTGAACTCTGGTGCTGGAGAAGACTCTTGCGAGTCCCTTGGACTGCAAGGCGAACAAACCAGTCAATCCTAGAGGAGATCAGCCCTGACTGCTCTTTAGAAGGCCAGATCCTGAAGATGAAACTCAAATATTTTGGCCACCTCATGAGAAGGAAGGACTCCCTGGAGAAGAGCCTAATGCTGGGAGAGATCGAGGGCAAAAGAAGAAGGGGACGACAGAGAATGAGGTGGATGGATGGAGTTACTGAAGCAGTAGGTGCAAACTTAAATGGACTCCGGGGAATGGTAGAGGACAGGAAGGCCTGGAGGATCATTGTCCATGGGGTCGCGATGGGTCGGACACGACTTCGCACATAACAACAACAATAATGAAAAATATTATTACATAGTTGGCAGGCATTGATTAAGCAAGATGATGAATTCTTTTACATGATAGTTTATTCTTGCACATGATCAGAGCTCAGTGTGATCTTCTATCGTCCACAGTCATCTGTAATATGTGTTTTAAAGCCCCTAACAATTCCCCCCCTAGACAATAAATCCAGAAGAAATCAGCAAAGGGTATTTGAAATGGAATAAGATGACATACAAACATAATGTTTAACTATTCAATGGTACCAACCAATGAACAGCTGAACATTGAGTTAATGTTTATATGAAGATGTTACACGAACTCCTTCACCAAAATCCATCTTTCCCTCCCTCTACTCCCCACACTTCAGTTATGAACAAAGCATTTAGAGGTGTGGATTCCATTTTTTAAAACCTAAAACTTAATGACGCATTAAATCTTTAACACAGGTCTGACAGAGGGGCGGGGGAGAGGTTAACAGGCCTTGTTAAAGTAAGAAGTATGTTTCCCAAAAACAGAGAGGAGTTTACTTTTCCTTTTAAAATTTGCCAGACTCATAGAGGGACCTCATTCTGGTTGGTTCAGTCATGAATCTGGAATTGAGCTTCAGTCTCCTGAGCTTGTTGATACATATATCAAAGACGAACTTGGAGGTAAAAGTTTATGGCTGAAGTCAAGCTCAGTTAATTGCTAACCAGTGGGCTGAATCCTAAGTGCCCTGCAGCCTACTTTAATATACGAGTAATAGTGATTAATAAATACCAAAGCTGGACGAGGAAATGGTGAAGGGAATTTAAAAATTGCTGGATAAAACATATGGAAATGTTTACAGGCTGAAGGTTTCTACCGAAATTATTATAGCCTGCCATTTGTAGTTCTTAGATAAGTGTCTACAGCAGGGGTAGTCAAACTGCGGCCCTCCAGATGTCCATGGACTACAATTCCCATGAGCCCCTGCCAGCGAACGCTACCTCTGGTCTACAGGGAACTGACTACTTTAGTCTTTCCATATCTCCTATGAAATCCAGTGAGGTATAGTAGTTAGCGTATCTGGCTAGGATCTGAGAGACCCATGTTCAAGTCCCCCGTTCTGCCATGGAAACCTTTGGCCAGCTGAATGTGTCGGCAGACAGTGCTGTTGTGAGGATAAAACGAAGGCAAAGGAAATGGCAGACTCTTCCTTGGGACCCCATTAGAGAGACAGGTGGGGTCTAAATGAAATAAGTTGATCAGTGGGATATTGGTAAAGTAAAGGTAAAGGTATCCCCTGTGCAAGCACCGGGTCATGTCTGACCCTTGGGGTGACGCCCTCTAGCGTTTTCATGGCAGACTCAATACGGGGTGGTTTGCCAGTGCCTTCCCCAGTTATTATCGTTTACCTCCCAGCAAGCTGGGTACTCATTTTACCGACCTCGGAAGGATGGAAGGCTGAGTCAACCTTGAGCCGGCTGCTGGGATTGAACTCCCAGCCTCATGGGCAAAGCTTTCAGACGGCTGCCTTACCACTCTGCGCCACAAGAGGCTCTAGGATATTGGTAGAAGCCCTGAAATGGTGTCTGTAGACCAAGATGAGTGCAAGCCATCTCAGGTCCCCATATGCTTCTTTCCACAGTCATGTCTTCTTATCATAGGTATTTTATTGTCCAAGTTTTTGGACTGCATCTGTTTACAACCTGGATGTTTTAGGTTCAGACTACACTGTGGAATAATCTGTGCTGGAGTGAACAAGCTCCAAAAAGCTCTGTGGATATGGTTTTGAGGCCTGTGGCGGATCCCTATAGTTAAGAAAACTCTGTAGAGACCTAGGAACCTTTGGTGGGAGGAGCCACTCCTGAAGGAGCAGAGGGGAGTGGCCTAGAAGGGTTCTAAAAGGAGGGGATTCTAAAGGGCTGTTAGTGTGTGGCAATTAGAGAGGCTGGCACTGAGAGAGAGAAGCTTTGTATCTGGAGAGCAGTCGGAGATAGAGGTTTGGGGGAGAGAGATCCTCTGGGCCAGCGGTTCTCAACCTGGGGGGTCATGACCCCTTTGGGAGTTGAATGACCCTTTCACAGGCGTTGTGGCAAGGTGAGCAGCTTGGCTGGGTGGGGGAGTGCCGCCAATGTTGCCGCTCCTTTAGGTGCCCGTGCTCAGCTGCCCACCACTCCAGCAGCACCTCCAGTGTGGTGCAGTCTCCCACCAGGCACTCCAGGTGGCGGCACAGCTTGGCAGCCTCGGGCACATCTTGGCAGCCTCGGGCACATTGCCACCCCCTCCAGGTGCGCCTGCTCCCCGTGTAGCTTGTCCCTCTCTGGTGCCGCCTCTCCACAGGCCCAGCTTGGCCATCACCAGCCACAGCTTGGCCACCTCCTCCTCCGTGGGCTGCCACTCTCGCCTGCACCGCACTGCTAGCTCCCATGCCAGGCGCCTGTTCTCCTCCTCCAGTGCTTGCAGCTGCCCCGCGTAGGCATGCACGCAACAGTTCAGCTCCCGCAGCTCAACCTCCTCATCCTTGATCTCCCAGTGTTACAGATAAGAGAAAAATGAAATCAGCAGGTCAAAATGATAAGTCTCACAGCCACTCTAGTTTGGTGTATAAATCATATAATTTCTGGGCAATCAGAACGGGTTCCAAGGTATATTTTCCTGTTTTCAAATACTTCTTCAATGATTGCCACTGCAGAGTCCGTAATCCATTTAACACAAATATATCAATTAAGACATATCTCTCGGCTTTAAGCTTTCTATCTTGAGGCAATTTTACTCCTACGTGCAACTGGTGCACCTGCTCCACTGTGCTGCTTTGAGTCTGGCCCCGACTGGGTGGGGAGTGGGTGGCTGAGGCTGGACACTTTTGCGAAGCACACATATGGGGAAAGAAACACAGCTAGTCTAGCCACAGCACTCACCTAGCAGAGGTAACCCTGACAGAACATCCACAACCTTCCTTGCAGAAGAGTTCGGGGCTCCGTGTGGTCAAGACTCAGGTTCTCTAGGCAAAGCGAACTGCAGAGACTGGGACAGCAGAGAGGAGACTACACAAGCCCCATCTTATCCATGCTATTCCTCTCAGCTCTTTGTGCTGCTTATTCATCCCAGCTGCCTTTGCCCTCTGTCTATACTCACCCCCCAGCTGACAGCTCCCAGAAACATTTAGGGGGTAGTGAAAGGCAGAGTGGCATCAGGTAAGCCCAGCAGCATCACTTCTGCTGAAAAGTGACATCATGGGATGCTCTAGGATTCGTGGGCCTCAACTGATATATGTATCAATTGTAAAATCATGCTGTTTGTGCAAATCCTAGAGTGTCCCATGAAGTCACTACCAGAACAGACACAATCACTCTGTCATGGTGTGCATCCCCCATTACCCCCTATTTCCTCCCACCAGTGCTGTAAGTGCTGGTGGGCGGGCAATGAACTTGGTTGTCAGGAGCTCTATAATGGGAGACCTGCCATGGCTGCATATTAGACACCTGCAGTGAAATGGGAAAGGGCCCATCCTGCACCTCCTTCCCCTTCCCCTCTTATATTTCCCTTCAGCCCCCTGCCAGAGCAAGCTACATGCTGACAGTAGAGGTAAGTGATGAACAGGAGACTGGAACCAGCTCCTGCCTGCCCAACCTCAGTCATATAGAGACACCACTGTAAAGCCATTCACACATTGATCAAAGGAATAGCCTCAAGCATACTGACAATGTTAGCCACCTGTCTTGTTCCAACAAGGTCCCTGTGTACTGCACTGACTTTCTGTCATATCCTAGATAGAACAGCTCTCTTCCCTGGAAGTCCAGGAGAGGAGCAACCATGCTAGTTGAACACCTGCCTCCTTAACAGCTTGCAATGGCGTGGGAGGGAAGCTAGAACTGGAGAGCTGGCAGCTGGAGGAACACTGGCTACCATGGACATTGGTCATGTTGTAGGGTTGGCAGATGTTTGGCACTGCAGTGTGGAGGGAATCCATTCTGGCTTCCTCCCAGTTGTACTACAACAGAACAACAAAATGAGACCTATATTAGATTTTTTTAATATTGGGGAAATTATACAGATTGAGTTTAGAGGGGAAATAAGCAGGCACATGAACAAGGGAGGCATCAGCTGTCCCCATATGACAGCACAGTTGCTTCTGATGGTTTTTTTTGGCCAGCTCCAGAAATTCCAAAAGAGTTACTATTTCCCTGGCCAGATTCAAACTGCAAAACTGTTTCCTGCAACCCACTCCCTGGCAGGAGAACAGGAACTGCATTCTAGGCACTAAGAACACCACGTGGCTACCATCAGTGTATATAAAGGTAGGTATCCTATGCCAAGCAGGAGCCCAGAAACCCAGAGAGATGAGTCACCTCCAACTTGAACAACAGAACAGCATGGACATGGCAGAGTAATTAGAAATGGATGTACAAACAATGTACAGCCTGGGGTGAGATACCATTCTCATCTACCCTCCCCCCCTGCAAAAAAAATGCTGGGCAGTGTTTCTCTTCTTGCAGATTATAATGTCGATTCTCAGGAAAGCATCCAGAATGTTTGGGCTTTCACCCCCTTCCGTCTGATTTTAGTGAACGGGAGTCAAGGATTTCTGATCTGAAGTCTTCAACTGGTACCTTTCAAAATGTTCAGTCTTGGTAATTAAACACGTAATTAGCATAAGTCTCAGAAATAAAACAGGCTTAACCCACAACCTCAGCCTGAGCAACATTCACATGCCGTGCTTCAAGATGAAAATGTGAAAAGATCTTGACAAAAGATCTTTAGACGTTCCTCAGAGGAGAGCCTTGCGACAAGCTGTATGCTCCTGAGGTAAGAAGGTGTCATGCCAATTATATGTGAGAAAAGGCAGGGTGAGGGGCACAGCCAACGACTATATTACAGACTCTGTGCGTTGCTCCCGTTGACAATTACTAAGAAGCTACAGTGAGCTGCCAGAATGTGACAGCTCACCTCTTGACATGTGCTAAGGAGAGGTTATATTCAGGGGATTCTTGGGGAACTGCAGGAGGGGGGCACCGGTTATCTCCAAGGCCCAATTAAAGTTTTAGTTCTGCCGAGAGACTGGGAGGGCCCTGAGCATGTTATAATGCAGTGGGAGTCTCTTTGTTTGCCTTTTCCTAAGTAGAACTAATTGGAAACATGTTCAATGTTGGGGAGGAAAAACCTTCTTTGTCCTTCAGCTACAAATTCAGTTCAATATGGTGGGAAATGGATGAGAATTATGACACCAAAGAAGACTATGCAGCTCTGAACACAACCCCTGCTCTTATTTTAAATACATTTCCCTGTTAGAAAGTAGCTTCCAGTTCAGATGGAATATAGTGCTTTCCGTGCCATAAAAGTCTTTTCCAGATTTTTGACCTCTTCATTGCCTTGTAAATTCCCCTCCATGTGTTGAGGTGACAGCAGCCTGGGGAAAAAAGATGCCCTGTCCTTTTAACAGAGGCTTAATACATGGTAAGAAGCAGCAAAAGCTTTTCGATATTGAGGTAAACAACATCACCTTTTAGACAGCACCCCCTTAAGCCTCTATCAAAGGGTCAGGGTGTGTAATAATACAAGAAAGTGCCTTCAAACACATAAAAAGGCACCTGGTCCTCACCATTGTATTGCATTTTTGTTTCCTGAGTTCCTGAGTTCCTTCTTTGTGAGACCCCTCTTGCATTCTTTCTGGCATATAAGGACTCGAAGATTTCCATTCCAACTTGTATGTGATAAAGGGTAGCTCTTTCTGTTTTACAGCAAACCAACATGGTTGCCGTCTGAGACTTTCTCTCCCCACTAAGCAATAGCCTGTCCCCCTCACAATTAACTGCATAGGGAGAGTTTCTGGCAGATGCCAGAGCTGTATTCTGCTCAATGAAAACCACAACAACTCTATGGCCTTTCCTGATACAAAAAGCTCACTTCTCCCTCCCCATTACTGTCTGCCACTTCTTAGAGAAATCAACCCTTAAGGAAAGGAGGGAGGGGACAAAGCTACTCCTGCTACTGAAGAACCTGGCTTTTATCAATGCACCTTCTTTCTGTGATTTCCTAGATTTCAATCTTCTGGCTTGATGCCATAAATCACAGCAGACTTATGAGAAGTCTATAGAGGCTTCAAGGCAAGAGGCATTCAGAGGTGGTTTGTCAGGGCCTGCCTCTGCGTCACAATCCTGGGATTTCATGGAGGTCACTAATCCAAATACTCATCAGGGCCAACCCTAAATAGCTTCCACGGTCTGAGAAGGTTGGCTTACCAAAAACATCATACGCTGATGTATAACACATTCCTAAACTTTGAAAATGTTAATCAGAGAGATGTTCAACAAGAAGAAGCAACTTTTCAAATTAGTTGAGAACACTTCCTTGAATTATAAAAAGGGAGGGGGTAAACTATAGTTCAAATTAGAATCAAAATAAGGGAGAATGGTCATGTCTTCTGATTATATTTGGTGGATGTGGTGTGATTGTCCTATATAGCATTACAATGGTTGATAAAATATATTTAGTATCATAGAAATATAGAGTTGGAAGGAACCTCCAGGGTCATCTAGTTCAACCCAATGCACAACTACCTGCCTACCCATAGTGACGCCAATTTCATGCTGAAGTGACCCCACCCCCCCCACCACCAAAAATCTCCAGAATTCAGGCTGGCCTGGAGGGAATTTGTTTTATTTGCTTTATGCTTAGGTTTGTCTTGTTCTGCCTGTGGTAACTAGTGATATGATAGTATTTTGTAGTTATCATTAAAAAAAATGACAGTCTCCTAGCTTGGAAGCAGCTGGAAGGAAGGTTGAGCAGATATCACATTGCTGCACTCAATTGTCTACCACTAGCTAGCACCAGCACTGATCTCTTTCCCTCTTAGGTTAAGTTGGAGAAGGAATAGGAAAGAGAGGTTCAGCCTCACTGTTTTGCATGTAAACTCCTCAGGCAAGCTGGCATTCCTCATCCAGGTGGGAACAGCAGGGGCAGTAGGAGGGGGGATAGCGGTTGGAGAGAAGCCCAGAACCTTCTGTGCCTCTGTTGGGAGCGCAGGCCTTGGCCCTTCCCACAGCCCCTCCTGCTAAATCTGAAGAGGGAGAGAGCTAGCTGTTGCTTGGGACAAAAATATCCTGCCTTTTAAGAGGATGTTGTTTACCTCCATGCGAAGAAAATCTTAACTTGCCCATACAAAGTCTCTATTAGCCTCTCTCTATTTGCTCTCTCAGCCTCACCTACCTCACAGGGTGTCTGTTGTGGGGAGAGGAAAGGGAAGGAGATCGTAAGCCGCTTTGAGCCTCCTTTGGGTAGAGAAAAGCGGTATATAAGAACCAACTCTTCTTCTCCTATTAAAGGAACAGCATAGTTTTCGGTAGACCAGTTGGAAACCCTAACTGAAATCAATGCTCCGTCAAGAAGACAAGTGACCTGACTGAGTTTTCAGAATGTGGTGATATTCTGAATGTGGTGGT
The DNA here is from genome assembly GCF_049243985.1 of Paroedura picta. NCBI lineage: Eukaryota > Metazoa > Chordata > Lepidosauria > Squamata > Gekkonidae > Paroedura > Paroedura picta. The sequence continues at coordinate 144,740,254 of NC_135369.1, forward strand.
GGTGGTGGTGGTGGTGGTTCTTCTTCTTCTCCTCCTCCTCCTCCTCCTCTTCTTCCTCCTCCTTCCTCTCCTTCTTCCACTTCTTTGCCTCCTCTTCTCTTCCTCCGCCTCCTTCTAGAGAATCAGAAGTAGGAATCAATGAGGCAGTGGCCACTTTTTTTCTTATGTTCCCCCCACCTTTCTTCAAAATAAAATGCAACTTGCGTTCACATCCATTGGTTTTACATAGTAAGTGCTAGATTGATTATTCCCCATGCCTCCCTTGGCCAGCAAGTCCCCATTTTCTCATTAAGAATAACAGCTTCTCATAGAAATGACTCCTTCCCTACAAATGATTTCTTCCATTAAAAGAGAGAGAGAACAAGAGAAATATCTCAGGTTACAGCAATCACTTTTTATTCTGTTCTCAAGGAAAGATCTGCAGATAGGCTTCACTGAGTATATTAAATTCCCCTTGTAATTAGAACATTAATATTCCCACTCTTTCTCTGGCTTCCCACTAGGCTCTGCTTTTAATTCTTCCCCTCCAGTCACATGGGAACCAAAGGAAAAAAATCAAGATGAAGATCTGTAAGCAAGGTAGATCACTGTATATAGGTCTTAAGGTTGCTTCATATGGGGCATGTTGCGAATTTCCTATTTAATTTCCATGGAGAAAAACAATAAGGACTCCGTAGTATAGTATCGGAGGCTACTTTACTGCTATTAGGTAAGTTTGAAAACACTGCTCCATGCTGTGGCTTCAAAAGACACATAATTGCAGAAAAACAGGCAGTGCAATTTTCACACAGGATGCTGTTAATGTTTTCCCCATGCTGAGATTAATTATGTGTAGGAGGCATGTGATCTATGGAGGGGTCTTCGTATCTTGCTTGGCACACCTCTGTTCACTGTTGATGCCACACACGGACAAATGTCACTGACTCACCTAAACTTACCTGCTTCGGCTATTCACTCTTTTCAGAACTGGAATGTTCTTTTATTTTGAACTTGGCTCACACATGGATTTTAAAAAGACTACTTCAGTGTGGCAAAAATATCTGCCGCCTCTAAATTAAAAATAAAAAGGCAATAGAAGGAGACCGTTGCATAGCAACCCTGATGCTGCAAGCCAGATTGGCTTAGGGTGGTTGAATTAAATGAGGGAGCCATGGCTGAACTCTGATTCATACAGCCCTACATGTAGATTGACTCCCCAGCTCTCACTGTAAATTTAGCATCCAGCCACAGAATTTTAAAATTTGGAAGAGTGGTGCTAACTAACTTTCCTACAGCCAAACAAACCAGGGTCCATTAGATCTGTGCATGACCCTGTGAATCCCTAAAGCTTGTGTTCTCCTTCCTGCCCTTGCATGCCAAGTCTGAAGACATGCTGGCTGAGAATAAATTGGTCGTGATGTCTTGCCCACACACTGGTTCAGAATCCTGGTTTGTAGACACAGAAAGACAGAAATTGTTAAAGTATCCACTTCAGACAAGTTGCAGCTAGCTCTACGTCAGGAAAGCTTTAACCTCAGCACAAGATACAAGAGAAGAGAGGTATAAAAAGACTTCCTCAATTAATTTCCTCATCAACTGTATATATGTTCAATTTTGCCAACAAAATAGCTCATGCAGTAAGAGTTGTAGTCAAACAAATCTCTTCCTGTTTAGCTGAAAGACTGGCCCCAGCCTGCTGGAATACTCTGGCCATTTCCACATGAGAAAATTTGTTCCTGGACAGCCTTAGCATGTTGGTGGCATATATAGCCTTCTCCACATAATGTCAACATCCCGAGGCTGTCCTGTAGCCAGGTTGTGATTTGACCTTTTTTAAATCGCGATTTCGGGAATCCAGACAACTGGATTTTAACACCCTAAATCTCACAACTGAGGCAGGTAAAAACAGTTCCATAATTAATAATAATAATTAGTATTAATTAATTAATAATAATAGCATTTTTTTGTTTTTAGCCCACCCTTCCATGTTGCTCATGGCAGGTGACAACTGTATAAAACATAAAAAGTTAAAACATTATTAATTAAACTAATGCCCCCAACTAAACATTTCAGACAGGGGGTTCTTTTTGGTGTCAGGAGCTGATCTTTCTATCTCTCCCCTCCTTGACAGTGGTGAGGTCAGCATCTTTTGGTGGATGTTATTTTGGGCCCTGACCATAAACCTGATGGAATAGCTCCATCTTGCAGACCCTGCAGAATTGAGTAAGGTTCCAGAGGTCTCTGAACTCATTTGGGAGCACATTCCACAAGGCTGGGGCTCCTTTCACCTCTTTTAGGCCAGGGGTCCTGAGCAGGTGTTGATCTGAAGTAGGGTTGTGCACAGCGGTCCCAATCTGGACCTCTTCAGCTTTGGCCAAGGCTGCCTCAGACCGCTTTGGCCTTGGCTGAAGTGCTTTGGTGCCAATGAAAGTCAATGGAGTGTCTGTTCCATTGGATATAATGGGACAAATGGGGCCACCCTCTTTTGGAGCCCCTAGGATTGAACCCCTTGGTCCAATCTTTTTGAAAATTGGAGGGGAGTCAGGAAGACCCTACTGGAGCTACCCTGAAAGTTTGATAGGTGTAACTTAAACCCTGCCCCTGCAGGCTCCAAGAAAGGTGGGAAAGCAGAAATTCCCTTTAAAATTTAAATGGCCACTCCAAGGCGGCTGCTTCGGCTCAGTCTCTCTTTGGTGATGGGGGGATTCAGACCGCCTCAAAGTGACCTGTCACTGAGGCAGCCCCGATCTGGCACTGAAGCAGCTGCTTCAGTTCAAATCACACATACCTAATCTGAAGAACTTACTGCTCTTGGTGGAATATAAGGGAAAATATGTCCCCACACCTATGTGAGTGTTATATGTGGATTTTATTGAGTCTCTGTTAGGACTCATCCAACCACATATTGAACCATTTGGAGTACCTGGGCAGCCCTCCGTACAGCAAGTTGCAGAAGTCTAGCCTAAAAGTGACCATTGCATGGATCAGTCTGGCTAGGTCCAACTCTGAGAGATATGCAAGCTGCCTCACCTGGTGCAGGTGGGAAAATGTTAGGCAGGCTTTCTTTGTGGTTTGGGCCTTCATTGATAAGGCTATAGGGGTTTTCAGGGAAGGGAAGGAGGAAATAGTAGAAGAGGGAAAATTAGATGCCCCCCCCCACAAGTCTTTGTGTGTTCTTTGTTTCCTCTAGTTTATTAACTAGAGCAAATATATATATATATTTTCTCGGTGGCCTCATTCTTCAGATGTCCCACCCACTGGCCAAAATACAAATGAAACTTGTATCAACAAGGTAGTGACAATTCACTGAGCAAAGTCTGAAGCCTCCCTGCAGTCTGTGGTTCTTACTCCAGCTGGAGGAAAGCCCTTCACAAGTTGCAGATACACCAGTCATTAATGGATGGCTTTGATTATGCTCTTTGTCTCTGCCTAATGCTTGCACATGCAAGATGTGAGTCTGAAATGCCATTCAAGTAATGAGAACAATAAAGGCTCTGATAGTATAAATCCCAAAGATGGCGTGCAGAAAAAATAGAATCTAAAATATGGAACAAGTAGGAAACGAATCTGGTCAAACATCAAGGCAGTCCATAAAATAATCTAATGCTTTCATCAGATCAGGTTTCTGTGCAGAAAACTGTTTTGGCAACACCTACTTAATTTTTTTGTATGTTTCAGATCTATGAAATGAAGACAAGGGAAAATGGCACTTTTGGTTGCTTGGAATATACGAGTACGTTGGGCCCTTTAAAGAAATGTCTTGCTAAACACATGACTGTGCTCCTGCACATTCATAGAGCATGGGGGGAAGGAAGCAAGAGGGATTCTTTTCTCTGGGAAAGTGTGGAGATGGAGAGAAAGCAGGCCTAGCTTTATGAAAGTTGGGGGAGATAATGTGGTGTACACAGGAACAGCTGAGGGCCAAGTTAGGCAAAGGAATAACTGAGGGCAGATACTTGGAAATTAAAAAATATATATTCTAATTTAAAATTTAGTGAAAGTCACTTTGGGTTGTTATTTTTTCACTGAAAAATGAGGTAGAATATTTTGGGCTTTTACAAAAAGAAATAAAACCGATAAAATTGGTAGATTTGGGTGGTCTGAAGCAGCAGAACAAAGTTTGACCTTTGCCCTGGAACTTCCCTATGATTGTATCTGAGGAAGTGAACGTGCCCACGAAAGCTCATACCCTGAATAACCTTGAATAACACTTAGTTGTTCTTAAAGATGCCTCTGGGCTCCAACTTTGTTTGGATAAAATATGAGTTTACAATGCAGGAGGCCATCTTCCCTCCACTCCTTCTCCCCTGGAAACAAAGCATGACTCCTGCTGTCTCTCAGACCTTCATCTTTCTGCAGCCGGAAACAGATTGTATGCTCTCAACAGCCCCTAAGCCGGATGAGATAGTTAAGGGTCTTCCTTTCAGCCGTCATTGTGGAGAAGAGAGAGATGTATTTGGAAAGCACCAGGGTGTTATGCTGTTGGAACTAAATAAAGATTGGTTTATAATAATCCCCACTTTCACTTGAAGCAGAATTCAACAGATGCCTCGGTGAGCGCTCCATGAAAAATATTGTGGTAAAATAAGCCTGGAAGCCCAGCTGCAAGAATCCAGTGACACACAAAGCATTAGCCAGACATGCAAATGGGGAGTTCTGCAGTCTCTGCAGTAAGACACCCTGTCCCCTCTGCTTTTGTCCTTACCTTTGTACCTTGGGAGGGGAGGGGAGGATTTGTGATAACTCACTTCACGCCAGACTGGAGAAAAACAACCGAGCAGCTTTTGAAATGTTGTTCAGAAGATCATGCTAACATTGAGCCTGAGCTTGAGTGGCATTAACTGAGGTTTAAGACACACCTGAACAATAAGTGGGCATGACTGTGCTGCTAGAGATTCAAGTGGGTAGGCGGGTTGGTCTGAAGCGGCAGAACACATTGAGAGTCCCGTGGAACCTTTAAGACCAACAAAGTTTTCCTCAAGATATATGAGCTTTCGTGTGCACACATTGTATCTGAGGAAGTTTGCATGCCCACAAAAGTTCACGCCTTGAATAAAACTCAGTTGGTCTTAGAGGTGCCACTGGACTCTGAATTTGTTGTGCTGCTAGAGATTCTCTCCCCACCACCCAGTGTCAGGAGCTTCAGCCGGGTTCCCTCCAGGTCCATCTGGTAACACACCAGGTTAGATCAGTGGGGGAGGAAAGCACTTTTGAACCTATGTGCTGTTTTCCATTCCAGTTGGGGCCTGCAGTATCCCACATGGGTAGCTGTGCTCCAGACATACTATGAGGCACCTGAATACTGGAGGGATACAATGTGATGGCAAATGCCTGCAGCAATGCGGCTGTGGCATTGCTTTCCTTTAAGTACAACCAATAGTTGGTTTATCCTTCCCTAACATCTATAATTCCCCCCACCAAAAAAAAAAAAAAAACCCTCCACAATGAACTACTACCCAGGTTATTTTGATTCTTGCACCATTTTGAAAAGTATGTCAGAAAATGGTTGCACAAACTGTTTTCTTTTGGGGGGTGGGGAGCTTTGGTGTGGGTGCACTTCCAGTCAATAGATCGGATGTACCACAAACCGTGGTTGAGTTTTAAGTGTGATTAAATTGGAAAATCAATATTTACCTCACAGATGATCCTCAGAAACTAGTTGGTGTCACCCTGAAGGGGTACAGTCAGTGGGTGGAGATTGGCTGGGCTCGTCTCACTTTGAATATGGTAACTTATAATTATTTATATGTAAAGTGAATGGTTGAAGAGGGGAGTTAAACTCATAATGACGTATTATTATTGCAATCGCTTTGTTATAAGAGGTTTGTATTCCCAGTGGAAGACTATATCTTGATTTCTGTGACATGCACTGAAAGAATCTGGTATTTGATGAATTGGAGATGTTAGACTTGGCTCACCACAAGGAAACAAACAGCTCCTTCAATGAATTCATAAATATTAGTTTCTATTCTCTATTATACCTTTGTGCTTAATTATGTACATCTTTTTGTATTGTTCTGCATGTTGGAGGGTTGTCTCTCCTTATCTAAAGGTGAGCTTAATATATAGATAAGGTAATTCTTCAGCATTGTAAAAATTCTCTCTCCCATGCCACCCAGTTTTGGATAGACATCTGACCTATGGAATAGTCAGGAAGCTCTCTGACCATGGCATGTTCTCTAGAGGAAGCAAATGAGTGGCAGCCCCCTATCCCTGAACTCCAGTAAGGACATTCAAAAGAAGGTGCAAGTATGGTAGCTCTGTACATGGGATTACCATATGCCCAGCATTGCCAAATTTGAGACGCTGGGAGCCTAGTGATGTCATGGACTTTCTCAATAGGGGTTTTGGGAAACCCTGGAGTCTTTTGATGGCCCTGGAAGGTGGACGTTAATTACTTTTTAATAATTTTTATTTCAAAAATAAATATCCACTGATATGTCCCTATATGTTTATCAACCTGCCCCCCTCCCAAAATGGCCAATGATGGGCCTCAAGAGGATGGAAAGGAGAGGGGCCCTGGCCATAAAATTCCTTGCTGGCTAAGGTTCATTGTATGTGGTAGCGAATGGAGTCCAGAGAGGTAAGTACTCTCACTTTAACTTAACTGCATGCGGGGTGGGGTTGGGGTTGGGGTAGCAGCAGGTAACAGAGCAGCAGATGCTTCAGGGGTTTCTCAATGGTAATAAGGCTGAGAAAGACTGGACTAGGATGTCATGAATTCATATTGAATATCTATACTAGTAGATTCAAATGAGTAGCCGTGTTGGTCTGCAGTAGCACAATAGAATCAGAGTCCAGTAGCACCTTTAAGACCGACAAAGATGTATTCAAGGCGTGAGCTTTCGAGTGCAAGCACCCTTCGTCAGACTATGATCTTCTTACTATACTAGTAGTAATACTTCCACACACCACTAGAAGTCGGGCCATGTAGTAAGTTCAAATGGCTACAGTCCCAATCCTGTGGTTTTGCAGGAATGGACAGCCAAGCTAAAAAACATCAGCTGTGTGCCTAATATATAATGCCGCTGAGCTGTAAAGCCAGTTCCTGCCTGAGTTGTCTCAAGCCGTTGTCATTAAAAAGGCATCCAGCGTGTGGGCTGGCAGTCCTGAGGCTGCTACATTCTGTTCTGTTCTGCCAATCAGGTCATAGTGCCTCGAGTTCTTCTCAAAAGTCTAATGAGACAAAGAACAACCACACATACCACTGGTTAGATTTACAGACGAAATTGGTCTATGAAACACAAAAGCATATGATTCTAGCAAAAGCAAAGAATCAGCTGGCAAGCATGCAGAATGCAATCTATTACCTCCCCCACAGGAATCAAGTAATGGGAAGCTATACGGTGGACAGTCATTCACTTCCAAGAGAGAGAGAGAGAGAGAGAGAGAGAGAGAGAGAGAGAGAGAGAGAGAGAGAGAGAGAGAGAGAGAGAGAGAGAGAGAGCATGTCTTGCCTTCTTAGTCATGGCAAGAAGAAGGCAAACATTTTTGCCTTACGCCTGCTACACTGAATGGGGGGGGGGGTGAATAGCCTAAGTTCTGGGGAGAGAATTTCTTCCTCTCTGTATTGCTCTAAGCTCTTATTGGATGGATGGGTGGCTGAATACTTTCTTGGCCTGGAGGTAAATGGCAACCCTGCTTGGTGGGTAATGAGAATTGAAATTGGAAAACAGGCATGGAGAACGGTTAACCAGTCCCCCCACAACAGGGTTGCCAACAGCCTGGAGGGGAAAAATCCTTTAATAGAGGCTTAATGTGTGGCAATTAGCAGCTGAAAATTTTCATGGCATGGAGGTAAATAGCATCATCTTGTAAATAACATCCAACTTGGTGTAGTGGTTAAGAATGGTGGCCTCTAATCTAGAGAGCTGGATTGATTCCCCACTCCGCCTGCAGCCAGCTGGAAGATTTTGGGCCTGTCATAGTCCTGTTAGAGTTGTGTTCACAGAGCAGGTTTGTCAGAACTCTCTCAGCCGTACCTACCTCACAGGGTGTCTGTTGTGGGGAGAGGAAGGGAAAGTGATTGTAAGCCACTGAGACTCCTTCAGTTAGTGAAAAGCAGGGTATAAAAAACTAGCTCTTCTCCTTACGCCTCTATTAAAAAGTCTGGGGCCTATTCTGCACACAATAGATAATGCACTTTCAATACACTTTAGAAGTTGATTTTCCTGTTCCGCACAGGAAAATCCAGCTGCCAAAGCACATTGAAAGTGCATTATCCAATGTGTGCGGAATGGGCCTGGATTTCCCCCCTTCTAGGCTGCTGGCAACTCTAGATCCACAACTTATCCGCTATTGGATATTCAAACCTTGTTTTACTCCCGCTAAAATGCTGACAGAGCTGGTTGGAGCTGACTGTTCAATACCACGACCCCCATAAACACATGAATTAACCTTTTACAAATTCAGACTCTGGCTCCATCAAAGGTCTGTATTGTCTTCTCAGACCAGCAGTGGCTCTCCAGGGTCTCAGGCCAAAGTCTTTCACTCCGACCTAATCCCTTTAACTGGAAATGCTGGGGATTGAACCTGGGACTTTCTGCCCTGCCAGTGGTCACAGCCCCTCCCCAAAATGACATCTGTCCCACAGCAACATCTGTTAAGTTTTTTGTTTCTTTAGATCTTTGGATTGCTTGGACCGATCTTTGAGAAGGCTCCTAGACTTTTAAGAGCTACACAGAAAGGAGAATTATACAAGGTGCAGGGGTTTTCCCCCCATTCACATGTTGAAATAATGGGGAAGTTCGTTTTACTGGAATGGTCTCTTTAAAACAGGCACTTTTTATTCTGTGGAAATAGTGCTGCGTGGGAACTGCAATGAGCCCTATTTCTCACTCGAGGTGCTTTCTCAAGGAGCAGAAAAATAGTTTCCTTTTAGTTGTGTAGCATCCATAGATATGTATGGATTGTTCTTTTTTTCTAATTCAGCTCCAATGCAGTGAGGGTGCAGCAACCAGAGATCTCCCATTATGCCCCACTCTGAAAACACAATCTGTGTCTCCATCTCTCTGGATCTGGTAACTCTGATTATGGAGAGAAGTTACTCTGTTAAAGATTTTCATTTTGATGCATATCGACATGTTTACCCCCAGTGAACCAGGATAGACGTGATTCACTGAAGTAGAGTTATGTAGAGTTAAGGTGCATGCATTTGCCTGTTTAGAATCGCTGATTCTACATCTGCCAATGATGGGGAGGGGCAAGGAGATACGAGGGATCCCTGAATGTTGGAAATCTCTGCCTCATTCAGCCTTCAGCAGCTGGGAAGACTGCCCCCCCCCCGGCATGAGGGGCAGGATCTGATTTATTCATTAAAAAAAAAAGCTGTGTCCCAGGATGTCCAATGACAAACAGAATGCTGGGACATCCATGGCCATTGAACATTAGTGTGTGGAATGGATGGAGGGAAGCACTGTACCCTGGGCTGGAAGACAATGAGCTCATGGGCCAGCTATTGAATTTATGTTCTAACCCCTGCTCCTGATGTGGTAGCATGGTGAGAGTAGACAAGTCAAGATATATGTGACTCCAGAAAAATGCAAGGGGCTTTCCGCACTCCTTCAAAATCGCACAATGGTTGCCAATTGAAAACGCTACTGATTTGCCGTTATGCACAACGTCGTTGACAATCTGCCACACACCTGAAACCGATCCGCAAAAAGCACTTCCTTGTAGCACTTTCAGGGAAATCCCCAAAAGTGGATTCACCCTCTGGAAAGCGCTACACTCCTGCAACCAATCTGCAACACTAGCGGGAAAGTTCTGTGCGTTACCATTGTTGTGGTTTCTACAAAGTCCCTCCCCCTGGCTCTCTCCTCTGATCTTCCGGCGAAGCGATCGCCATTTTTTTTTCTCCGAGCGAGCGGAGATCAATGCACCGGCGAGCCTCCGTTTAGCCAGTGAGGCTTCCCCGGCTGCAGTCCCTCCCCAGAGCTGTTTACAGTCACTAAGCACAAACAACAGAGAAGCCCGTTTGCTGATTTATTTTCCCTTTATTTTTCACACTGTTTTCGGCCGAAAATCGCGCCCGTGAGGGGGGGGATTTTTTTTCACTCGGGGGGAGCGTGGCAACGATGAAACGGCAGCTCAACACACCTACCAGCTGGATGGGTCTCTCCGTTGCAACGAAGCAACGCATATTCGTTGCAACGGGTGTGTTAAAAAAAAAAAACCTTCCTTAAAGGGAAAGGGGCTGTTTGGGAGCATGCTAATGGCCGCCCATTGGCTGCTTGACGGCCAGGGGCGGGACGAGCTCGGCAATAGCGCTTCCTTTCTAGCGATTTTTGCCGAGACCGGAAGCCTGTGGGAAACGATGGAAACGCAACTGGATTCCACTACAAAGGCAGGTATGCATAACGACAAATTCCATTATTTTAAATGGCAATTTTTCGTTCAGCAAACAATTTGCTACAAGGATCCCGGTGCGGAAAGCCCCCAAGTGTCAATCATTGTTTCCTGTGAACATATTAGAAATGGATAGGCCAGGGGGGGCTAAACTGTGGCTCTCCAGATCTCCATGGACTGGCAGAGGCTCATGGTAATTGTCGTCCATGGACATCCAGAGAGCCACAGATTGGCCACCCCTGGCATAGGCTTCCAAAGTGAAGGTATCACATTGCAGTATGCACCCAGTGTGAGAAGATGGCAGTGTTGCCCGTACAGGAGAGGAGTGCTGTGCCTCCCCTCTTCAAGGTGCAGCATCCTGCACCTTCCCCAAAGACTCCCTATCACCATCAGCAGTGGCTTTTGGAGGAACATGGTGGTGGAAACAGGAATGCATGGGTGGAAAAAGCCCATTCTGTGACCATCAAGAAGAAGAAGAAGAAGAAGTTAGTTCTTATATGCCGCTTTCACTACCCGAAGGAGGCTCAAAGCGGCTTACAGTTGCCTTCCCTTTCCTCTCCCCACAACAGACACCCTGTGGGGTGGGTGAGGCTGAGAGAGCTCTGATATTACTGCTCGGTCAGAACAGCTTTATCCGCACTGTGGTGAGCCCAAGGACACCCAGCTGGCTGCATGTGGGGGAGTGCAGAATCGAACCCAACATGCCAGATTAGAAGTCCACACTCCTAACCACTACACCGCACTTGTGAGACTTCGTAGAGCCCACTCCTTAATGATTTCGAGCTTGGTTTAGTGCTGCCCTTCTCCTTGATGCTGTAGAAAGCAACAGAAGCTGCAACAAATGCCCCCAGTCGACTGCAGTGTTACTGGTGACATGGGAAGAGGCAACAAAGAGATGAGTAAAGAGAGGGATGAGGGTGGCAAGGGAAGGCTCACTTTCCCTTCAGGAAAGATTTGTGCATTGTTAGAAAAGGAAAACGTGGTCCTTGTGGTTTGCCAAAATACAGGCTATTATACAGTCGTTGCAATTTTCTATTTTCTTTTATGAGCTTTCATAAGGACTCTTCTTTGCTTCTTTCATGTGAGCAATTTTCTAGCATCAGCCACTGATAATCCCAGATGTGAGAAGTTACTTGATTTTCATTCAGTTTAAAGAAAGCACTTTCCTGCATCCCATGAGCTATCGAAGGCTGTAATGAACTATTCTGCAGCTCCAAGAGAGAAGGCACTCTTTGTGTTTAAAAAGCAGATTTCTAAATGTTCAGAACTGGCAGGGAAAATGTTGCATCCTAGCAAAAATGGTCAGTCCATGCTGGTAGCAAAAGATACATTTGGAAGTAGGAATGAGGGATGACAATAATCAGTGCTGTGTTGTTCTTGAGAGCCAGTTGGTTATAGTGGTTAAGAGTGGCAGACTCTAATCTGGAGAACCAGGTTTGATTCCCTGCTCCTCCCTAGACATACAGCTGGGTGATGGTGGGCCAATTACAGATTTTGTAGGGCTGTTCTTTCAGAGCAGTTCTGTTAGAGCCCCCTCAGCCCCATCTTCCTCACAGGGACCTTTACCACACGGGTGGCTCCACGCCAGGCTGCCTCCTAGTGTTTGAGCCAGGGCAGGTTGCCCAGCCTCTTACCACTTCTGCATGCGGGAGCCTTTGGTCTGTTGTACCTCATCTGCCCCAGATTTGTGCTCCTGCACAGCATCTGGGGCACTGCAGGGCAGTGGGGGCCTTTTTTTGTTTGTTTAAGAACGTGCTACCAATTGAATACCACGTTCTTAAACAAACTACCCAAAAAAGCCCAAGTGGCTCCACTGTGCTCTGCAGCAGATCTGCCTGGAGCATTTTTTTTGTCCCTTCCAGGACACCATACCTGAGCAAGGGTGGGGAGGAGCCGGGCCAGGACTGTCTGACTCTTCCCTTCTAGACGGCCCTGACGGGACAGGCCCCATTGACGCCTGGTGCAAAAATGCATTCCCTTGCCACAGGGCAAATGAGGACCTGAGTCAGGCCAGGCCTGGGATGACCCTGGGGTGACACCGATGTCATGCGGAACTGGGAATTTGCCCTGCCACCAGACAAGCGGTGAGTTGGGGCAAATTGTCAGGATGTCTATTGTGGGGAGAAGACAGGAAAGGTGTTTGTAAGCTGCTTTGAGACTCCTTTGGGTAATAAAAAGCAGGGTATAAAAACCAAGCTCTATTTCTTTGATAAAGTGAAACTTTATTTCTCATGGGAAAATGAGAATAAGCACATTGCTTTCACACTAGTGCTGTCTTGTGCCCATAATTTCACCACATCCGGCAGCAAAAGAGAGGTTGATTGCAAATGCAGTTTTGTGTCTTGCCTTAAAACCATGGTGCCATGATGCCATCACACATTTGACTTCTGGTTTAATATAGTTTACATTATTAAATATATAATTTATGCACTAATATTAACCTGTCAGACATATTAATTAGTCAAGGAACAATGTTTAAGGCATCACAAATCTCATGACACTGCATCACAAATATTAGATTTGCAAAGGACTTGAGGGAGCATTGGTATTGTTACCTGGAATCTGATGTACTCCCAAAGTACTACTATGATTTTTGTTTAGTATAATCAGATATAATATACTCTGAAATGATGCCTCTAAGTATTCATTGGTTAATTTTGCCTATTGTGTAAATATAGAGCTATGATTTGAATGTATTTGATATCTGTAGTCAGATCTTGTTTTCCATTTACGTGCCCTATCTGTGGATAACTGAAACTTTGGATTAGGGGCACACATACCCCAAACAGATTTTTCTACAAACATTCTTCACTACTTGCTATTTTTCTACTTACCTTCTCTGTCAGTGGCCATGTGGGCCAGGAACCCCACTGGGCTTTGTTGGCAGCTACCTGGACCAGGAGTCCCATTGGCCCCTATGTTCACGACCATGTAACCAGGAGCCCTGTTGAGCCTGGTAGGTGCAGCACAACTCAGGAGTCATGCTGGGCCTCCTGCCGACAGCAGATCAGGCTCTGAATCATGCTGGGCCTAGCTGGAAAGTGAGGAGGAAGGAATTACCTGATCTGATTTTTTTCCCCTTTGTATTTTGCTGGGAGGCCAGGCAAACATTTACAGATTTGGCATAGCAAGTGTTTAAACTCTACTTCATTTTTCTGCTCATGTGACTAAGTTTAATGTCCTAACTTGAAATGTAAAAGAAATATTATGGTTGGTGTAAAATTATGCAATCACAGGGAGATCTTTTACTTAAATAGTGTACGCCCTATTATCCAATTTCTTATTATATAGCATGTTTATCATTCCATATGTGGTTTTGGGAATCCAAAGGTCTATTGAGCTCTAGACAATGAGGGGGAGGGGGATTTCCCGTGTTCCCCCCTCTCAACTACAGCCCCATACTGTGTGGCATTTTGTTCATGGGGATCTTCTGATCCTCACCTTTCATAAATAGGGGAAGCTGGGGAAGATTCACTATCATGAGTTCCTTCCACTCGTGTGTTCTAGGGTCCAATTTGCTACGGATAACTATACACGTATTGCATTGTAATGTACAAACCTACAGTTTTCTATACACCTACATAAAGGAAGTCCAGTTACACCCACATGAAAAAATATGGAGATGCATTTTTTTTTGTGCCTAGAATTGTCTGTGTTGAAGAATGTTCTTAATTGTTGGTAAGTCTTGCTCCACCTTAGTCTCTACAATGTGGTTTCTTATACCATCTAGTCAACAGTCTTTATTGGGAAGGGACAATGAAATGCACTGCATGTTATAAACTGGTGGTATTCTTACCCACCAAGATCCACTACCAAGAGTATGGATACAAGAAGCCAAGCCCTGGATGTGACTGTGTCTTGGTCCAGCTAGATCAGCTCTGAGTCTGTAACTCTTTCTTCCCTTTCCAGTGAATGTTGCCTTTTGATTATTCAGATGCAACTTTCCTTCTGTATTGTGTAATTGGCAGCCACTGCTCTGCAGTAGTTGGAGTGTAGGACTCAGCTATGGGAAACCCAAGTTCAAATCCCCTCTCTTGCCATAGAAGCTTCCTGGGAGACCTTGGGCCAGTCACACCCTCTCAGACTAACATACTTCACAGGGTTGCATTAAGGATATACTGGTGGAAAGGAAAACCATGGCAGCCATTTGGAGTCCCCAGTGAGGAGAAAGGTGGGGTACAAATGAAGTATATCAAATGTATGGTGAAACTCAAATTGAGAAGAGGCTCCAGTCCAACCCTCAGCCCTGGCAAAGACCATTTCTGACACCCCTTGTGTGACACCTTATTTTGTCACTACATTTCTAAGCCATTTCACACTTTTTACGTTCAATCTGCATACATGATTTATCCTTGCCGTAGAAGACAGAGATATTGCATGCCGGGATCTGTAAATCTGTGTTTATTTGTGCCATAAATATGCAAATATAAAACAAATTTGTTTTCTCTAGGCTTTTAGAAGCCTTTTAATTTTAAGAATAACTGGGGCATGGTTGCATTAAGAAATCAAAGTGTTCACTGTAGGAATGTGCACTTGGGCATACCTAGTCCAAATATATATCCCAAGGATATTTTGTCTTCTTCTTTCCAAGGTTTGGTTGTCAAGCTGATTTGACTTCGATTCTGTGCTTTGATATCAGTTTTATGGGTCTTGAAACATTGTATTTTCTGTGTAGTTGGTTTGCATCAAGTTTGTGGTTTGCAGGGGAATCTCTGTTTTGACATTGGCTTGATTCTCAGAGCATACATTGGTTGTGCTAGGATTGCCCTGTTGTTCCATGCTTCTGCTGAGATTCCTTGGTTCTGCATTGGTTTTTTGGGCTTGTTGATTATGTCTGTTTTGAGAAGCTTTGGGCCAGGGGTTGCTTGACTTGCTTTTGTGTCTTTGGCTATCCTTTGTCCTGGAAGAAACCATTGAATGCTTCCCTCCCCAAAACAAAGGAGAGTAGCTAGGGGTACCTTGCTCAGAGACCAATTCATTTGAAATTTGGGGGCCATTTAAAGGACAGGCATCAGCACCTCCACTGTAATTTTGGTTCAATTTGCTGGCATACGGAATACTGATATATCTGTATTACTGTCACTTTCGATAATGGTCATATAATGTCAATAATCTAGTTTGCCCTATTGATTTTAGTAGTTGAGTGGATACCTGAGTAGATACACTCTGATTGGCATATTCAAACACTGGAAGCCCTAGCCTTGGCACTGCAGACTTTGGTCTAAGTCTCAACTTTTTGCCATTGAGAAACCCCTGAAACATTTTCCAGGCTTCCAGAAACCTCAGAAATGGTGTGATCATCCAGAATATGGTTGGGAAGTATAGCTGTGTACATGCTCACCTGGGGTCCTTCCCACCCACTCCTGGCCCATCATTGGCCATTTTTGGAGGGGTGGGTGGTTTGACATGACCATTTATGGTCATATCACCCTACATTGACTCCCAACCATTTAGGAAACACACTCCCACCCACTCAGGAAAAATTAGTTGACTTCCTCCCATTAAGGAAATCTGGCTCTGATTATCAACATAGTTCACATCCAGTATAGGCTGAGAATCAACAGTGCTTACTTTCCAGTTTTATCGAGAGTGGCTGATTACCTGCAGCTTTTTGTTTCAATCTTCAGACAACTCCCATATTTCTAAGGAAGGCCTTATAAATGGGAACATAAAGGTCTATTCAAATTATTGGTTGCCAAGATAGTGATAGATGCTTCTAGCTCTATTGGATTTCTCTCACTTGGTTACCTGACCACTAGTTTGTAATTTAATTAATTACTGTCCAAGCTCCTACCACTATCTTTGGTTTTATTAAGTTAGTCGAGTGCTGTCTCTTAAAAGCTCAGCTGCCCTTGTGGAGCAAGTGGGAGTTATTTAACTTAATCGGAATCCTTTTACAAGCATCATCACACACATTTTTCACTATCAAAAATATTATTTTTGACTGAACTACTTTTCTAGAAAAGGATATTTTCTCTCAGTGTTACAATTGTGCAGATTAATTGGGGGGCACAACTCTACTAAATCATTGGTAAATTTAGATTCCTTAATCCAATGAAAGGAATATGTACAAAAATGATTGCATCTCTTGTTTTCATTCCTATATTTTACTTTTATCAGGAAATTATGAAAGCATCTTACACTATTTAATATTTATTACTTGAAGGGACAGTTCAGAAAGTGATGGTTTTTCATTTTGATGATGATGATGATAGCCATTCAGTTAAGTCGAACTCTTGGCAATCATATGACACAACTTTCAATTTTGCACCGCTTCTTTTAGTTGTGCAGTGTTGTGGTCAGTGGTCATTTTGATTGTATCTAACAATTGCATTATTTGTTGGCCTGGCTTCCTTTTCCCACAGACCAATCCTAGCATAATTGCTTTCTCCATTGAGTTGGATCACATGATATGGCCAACGTAAGTGAGCTGGGGTTTCATGATTTTGCCTTCCACTGATATATCAGGCTTTATGAGCCGTAATATTTCCTTGTTCGTGGTTTTTGCAATCCATGTAACCTGCAGAAGCCTTCTCCAGTACCAGAGTTCAAACAAATCGATTCTTCTCTTGTCTGATTTTTTTCATCATCTGACTTTGGCTATCGGAAATATGATAGATCTACTTAATCTACATTAGGCAGTCCGGTTTATGTCCTTGCTTTTTCATGTTTACTTCAAGCTCGTCATTGCTGAGTGACCCACAACAATCTGACATTTTATTTCCATACAACAATTGCCACTCACATCAATTTGTGGTCCAAGAAAAATGAAATCTCGAGCACATTTTAAATTCTGTTTAATGCTCGCTTGGACTTGCTGTGCAAAAAGAGGGTCATAGAATTGGAGATGTGTTGCTAGAGTTCAGTTGCAAATCCTTGTCTTAAAATTCTCTGGGGAGATGCTGTGGAAAAGGGGCTAGATGGGAAAAATCTGTGACTATCCATGCCTTATGCTGATGAATTGCTAGATCCAACCCTGTGTCTCAGGTGTACTTCATCTACCCCTTTGAACAGGAAATAAAGACAACCACTTAAATTAACTGTTTGGACAAGGGCTGGTTCAGATTGTGTATATGGTTGGTCATAGTAAGCACATGTTACTGTGTTAGTTTCACCACACAGACATTCTTTATTGGCATGTATAATAGTAAATGGTTAATGCTTACATCTGTTTATTTAAGGTTGCCAAAAGAGCTGGACCTCTTGGCATTTCTTAAGAGACAGCTGAGGAGAGGCTGGAGAGTCTATTGAACTGACTTCCACCTCCTGGCCTGTTGTCAGCCCAGAG
The DNA here is from genome assembly GCF_049243985.1 of Paroedura picta. NCBI lineage: Eukaryota > Metazoa > Chordata > Lepidosauria > Squamata > Gekkonidae > Paroedura > Paroedura picta. The sequence goes on from NC_135369.1 coordinate 144,757,868, forward strand.
AGAAAAAACTTTTAAAACCTCCTGGTAATGCTTTCACTTAGTTCAGACCTCTACTCCCCCCCCCCCCCGCCCCGGAGTAATAGGTAAAGCCATTTCCAGGGCCATTTCTGCCTCCTGATTATTGGGTGCAGTAGTGAGGAAGCTTCAAGGATGGGGGAAAGCAGTAGAGAGCCAGTTTGGTGTAGTGGTTAGGAGTGCAGACTTCTAATCTGGCATGCCGGGTTCGATTCTGCACTCCCCCACATGCAACCAGCTGGGTGACCCTGGGCTCGCCACGGCACTGATAAAACTGTTCTGACCGAGCAGTGATATCAGGGCTCTCTCAGCCTCACCCACCCCACAGGATGTCTGTTGTGGGGAGAGGAATGGGAAGGCGACTGTAAGCCGCTTTGAGCCTCCTTCGGGTAGGGAAAAGTGGCATATAAGAACCAACTCTTCTTCTTCTTTTTCTAGAAGGGCTGGTGGAGGGACCCCATGGGCCTCTGGCTGATTGCCTTGGCTGATCACCTGAAGATGCCCCCACCTGCACCTCCAGTTCCAGAGACTGCAGAGAGGCTGGCAGAAATGGCTCCCTGGCAGCTGGGTGGTCAGGGCTTCCCCAACACAGGCTCCTGTGGTTAATCCCCAACAGAAAAACACAGTGGACCCTTCTGTGCTTAACTCTAAACTGTTTTATTAACCCCAGAAACTATCTACAATATCAAGGCATCAAGCAAGTGCTAGGAATGCAATAAGACATGTTTTCTCTAGCATAGCATTTTATACCAATTGCTTCGCAATACTGCTGTTATCTCTCTGCTTCATAACAGTCCTGTCATAGGTATCATGATTTATCCAAGGCCAATCACAGAGCTTGTAATTAAGCAAAGGCTTGTCTGTGAACTTGGGATGTGCAAAACATTCCCATTTATTTGTGTGGATATTTCTTTGTTGCCTTAAAAAATAACCCTAGTAGATAAATATTAATGGCCCTGATTTACAGTAGAGAATATTTGAGTCTTGTAGTGGTAGGATTTTTGCATTTTAAAATGTTTGCATTTAAAAACACATTCAATTACCATGCAAGTAGCTTCTGAGAAGATGCGGGGGGGGGGACATCATTTGCTTTCCTAAAATCAGAATCCAAAGAAGAATCTAAATATTCTCTCTCTCCAAGTATAGTTTCTGGCTCAAAATGGGGATGAAGCATGCTCTCTGATATTTGGGGGCTTCAAATGCACTTCTTGCCTCCTGAAGTGGGAGCTGAATGCTTATGTGGGGCAACTTTCTCCACTATTCCTGCCTCCCCAACATATCCTAAACAGCAGGTCGCGGCTTCAGCGGGGAGGGAGGGTGCCGGGGATGGCTTCCCCGGCCCCATGGAGTGCATTCACCACCTCTGTGAGGTGCCGGGTGTGCTCTGTGGGCCCAGGGGAAGCCGTGGTCTCACCAAGGGGGGAGGGGGCTGGGAATGGCTTCCCCAGGGGCAAGGCCGTGCTGCAGCTGGTGGGGAGGGGGGAGGCTTTTCCCCGGCCCTAAAAGCATGCCTGCGGCCTCGAAGAGGCCCCAGGTGTGTTTCTGGGCCCGGGGGGAAGGCCGCGGCACAGACGGGGGGAGGGGGGAAGGAGGCATTCCACTTGGACCCAAAAGCATACCTGTGGTCTTGAAGAGGCTCTGGATGTGCTTCTTGGCCTGGGGCAAAGGCCGCGCCGTGGACAGGGGGGGAAGAGGCCCCGGGTGTCCTTCTGGGCCCAGGGGGAAGGCCATGCTCCAGCTGGGGGAAGGTGGAGGAGGCCTTCCCTGTGGGCCCAAAAGCACACCAGTGGCCTCGAGAAGGCCGCAGGTTTGCTTCTGGCCCCTGGGGGAAGGCTGTACTGTGGCCAAGGGGGGGCCAGACAGAGGGCCCAGCCACTGCCTCGGTGGGGGGGAGGGGGCCGGGAATAGCTTCCCTGTGGCCCCAGAGCACACCCGCAGCCTCCCTGGAGCACTGGGTGTGCTCACCGCTGAGGGGGGGCTTTCAAAGCAGGTTGTTACCAACGGGCTTTGAAGCTAGTTTCTAACATCTTTTCTCCTTTGTCCCTTCAGTTGCACAGGTCCTTGGGGCATAAATGTATGCTGAGATTCCTCAGCTTTTTGCCCTGGAATCTCTTTTTATTTTTAGGCCTTAGCCTTGGGCCATCTGTCTAATACTTCAGAATGCCCCTCTGTGAGGAGTGAATTTCCCTCAAGAAGAAGAGCAAAACCTACCCACACGCATCACAGAAATGACAGAAAGGATTTGTCAGTGTATTGACTGAGACTTCCACGGGGGCTTTAGCCCTGTGTCAGGTTCTCACCACGTGACATCCACTATGATTTTACTCCATGTTCTGATATTTTCCACACCTGCCCCTGGAAGCCAGTGATGCAGAATAGGGCAGGGAAGGACACAGCATCACAGTGCTGAGCTTCATTGTGTGTTGCCCAGTCAGAGGGGAGAAACTGATGCAAAGCTGGGGGGAGGGGGTTGTTTATTTTCATTTTCAGTGGATTAGCATACATAGTACAGAGTGAAATTTCTTTATGAAAAAAAGTTGCCTCTCACATTTATTATTCCTTGGAGAGTCATATTCATACTGAGATAACTAAATATATTCTGTGTAAGATTTCCTTCGTTATACAAATCTTTGACCTGAAGGTCTTGTTTTAGGGTTGAAAAGGAAGACGTGAATCTAGAGAGCTAGGCCATTAAAAGTGAACGTGTACATCTCTGTTTGAAAAATCTTGCTCAGTGAAAGGTTACCAGTGATGTCATTTTTGCTATTACAAGCTCCTGTATGTTTGACATTTCAAGTACCTTTTTGCAAGCACCAAACTTCATTGCTTTTTCTTTTACTAGATCTAAGTCTTAGTCTCAGGCCTCAAATTGAGTCCTCTTAAACACTGCCCCAACCTTCATATACTTTTCTTGTTATCCTTCATAAAATATGATATTCTACTATCACCTATTTTAAAAAGAAAACTTCATCTTCATTATCATTTGGTAACATCTAGCGACAGGTTTAGAATCCCATGAGTAGTGGGAAAAAGAAAACTGATAAATTCCACAACCCTACTAGCAGGTGGGGGGGCAATTAATCCTTTGCAAGTAAAACACGGGATTGGCAACTCTTGATATGGAAAAATGTCTGAAGATCTGGGGATAGTGCTTTGGGAGACCAAAGTCTAGGAACAGATGGGAGCATAGTAGGACTTACTCTAGGACTTCTGTTGACTCTAAAATCAATGGTATACCATAGAGTCCACCCTCTAAAACTGTCATGAACTCCAGGGAACTGATCTCTATTGTCGGGATATCAGTTGTAATCCCAGTAGCATTCGAAGACCCAATTTGAAGTTGGTAGCCCTGCTTATATTCCATGAGCTGGATGAAGCTGGCTTTCACGGGTGGAAGACGCTTTCCCCTGCATTTATTATACCTACATGTTTCCCTTTTCTCTAAGAATCACAGAGTGATAAATATGAGATTTCCCATCATATCATTGTGAAATAGGGTTGTCAGGCCACAGATGACAACCCTTGGGAACCTACTGGGAATTGGAACTAGTACACCAGTAGTGTTGTCATGCTGATGTCACTTCCATTTAACAAATGGAAGTGACATCATGGTCAGGCTCCTGAACATGGTGCCTGTGCCTACCAACACCTTGCCTGGTGTCTGTAAATTGGGCCTGGTGATGCTCTTGTCTAGCTTGCCCTCTGATTGGCCATTGGTGATCTGATCGGCTGTGAAGATTAAATAATGATGCCTTGGTGGCAGCTACTTCTACATAGTATTATCTCACTTTCCTTTTCCAGTGTATTTTAAAATTACCCTTCTTCTCTCCTGTACTTGGATTTCCTATGTGTATGGGAGCCTCCACCTCCCAGAGCAGCCAGTCTGAGCCTTGCACCCAATTAATGGATTGGGGATGGGGACCTGGGTAGAGTCTGTACTTACTTTGTTTATTCCGTTGTGGATTCTGCTGAATCCAGATCAATTTGAACTCAGGTTCCCCCCATTGAAACAGAAAAGTGTTCTACATGTGATTAGGGAAGCTCAGAAGGGGAGGGGGGAGCCAAGTGCAGCAGGAGCCTCTTTCTTTCCTTGAACAGGGGAGGGGGTGGGGGAGGATTAGAGACAGCAGAGGAGGGAGAAAAAAACCAAGAGGCAAATCTCTACCAATAGAAATTAGGGCTTCTGGAGCCTCTGCTTCCCCTTTAAGGCAAGGTTACAACCTGGGAACCAGGAACTGACACCCTGGCCAATCAGGGCTTCTCTACCACTGAGTTCAGAAACAAATTCGAAGCAGGCAGAGCTCCGCATGCTTTCTCATGCTTTCTCAATCTGACTCTTCAAATATTAAGGGTTATATCCACTCTAGGATATTGCAGATAAAGGTAGGGTCACTCCGGATCAATCATGCTTGTTGCAGAGGGAAAATTTAAATTGGACAAAGTCAAAATGGAAATCGCATTCAGTGGAGATGGCAGGGACTGAATCGACCTGGGACTGGAATAAAAGCTCCATGCAGACTACACCCTGGGCAGGCATGTGGTGTTGCTGCCCTTGCCAACATTGCCACATGACATCTAGGTACAACTTGGGAGTTATTATGGATAGCTCTAGGAATTGCTGGATGTTCTGTGGTAAAACTAAAGAGTTTCCAGCAATTCCAAGACCTATCCATTGTTACTTCCAGCTTTTACCTACAAGCATCATCTGACACAGAGGCTGGGCATGTTTTAATTTTTATTTATTACAGGAGGTCTGGCAACCGTAAACATGTCCATCAATAAAAATTTTCTTAGGAGATCTCATTCCACATAATCTGAGCAGAGGCAGGTTGCTGCTGGAGAGAGAGCCTTTTCTGTGGAGAGGCCCAGACTTTGGAAGTCTGTTTCTTCATGCTCTTAATGGCATTTTAGATCATTTTATTGTGATTTGCTGCTGCTTTATATTATCTTTTTATTTGATATTACTAGACCTATTTATGTGTTTCGCTTTGTGTTTTGTTTTCAATAGTCGACAGCACTTCTGTGGTTTGATAGACCTTTCACACTGACTTCCATCACACACGGACTGAAATTCTGAGGACTGACTCCAGTTGCTATTGACAGCAAGTGCTTACTGAGAAAATCCACCCCTACACCTACATTGAAAGAAAAGGAGTGGGTGTCATCAGCTTATTGATTGCACCAGCTCTGAAACTTTCGTTTTGACATGTGTCGTAAGTAATATGAGGAGCAAGACAGACTTTGAGGGAGACTGGGATGTAACAGCCAAAGATTTTTAATCAGTTTCCTAGTTTCCCCTTCTTCGATATATTAAATTGCAATCGAAGCACCAAAGGGTGGGGCCCACAATTTCCAAATATATTCAAATCATCGCAAAGTGCAAAACTTGTTCTCACATGAATGTAAGGAGAGCTCTGCTGAATCAGATGAGTGCTCCACCCTGATCCTCAAAGTAGCCAGCAAAATGCTTCTAAGAGGCCTCTAAGAAATAGTTCATCCATGCCTCCCAGTAGCTTGTATTCAAGGACATACTTCTTCTGAAACAGGAGGATTCACTGATGGACTTCTCCTGCATATATTTACCTAATCACTTTTTAAAAGTCACTTAAGTTAGTCACACTTGGAATGCTTTGGCCTGAAATAAATCATTTATACTGTAATAATAATAATAATGCAGTGGTAGAGACTGTCAACTGCAGCTTGCTGTGCTATCTTATATCTGATCAACCCCCCTCCCCCCCAAAAAAAATCAGTGCAGTTGTCTCCCTGCCCCCTGCCCAAGCTGTCACTTCATAGAGTCTAGGAGACCTATTAGCACTAAATGGCCTTTTAGTGATGTGATGCAGCATAATCTTGCTCCTGGTCCCACTTCCCCCCATGAAATCAGCCTGCGCAATCCAGGGCACAATATGCCACACACGGAGAGCAGGTGCATTGCAGGAGTATTCCTGCAGAGCAAATGGCTTTGGATGACTCATAGAGAGAAACTCATCCCATTCTGCATGGGAAAGAAAAAGGAAAAAAAGCAAAAAAGCAAAACGGGACAATTTGACCTCCAGGATGTTGTTAAATTGCTGATCCTTCCAATTACAAGACTAAAACGTCTTTCCCTGTTCCTGTTAAAGTTCCAGAGCCATAAATAAGTCAGCCTCTTAAGCGACTTGGTGCTTGGGGAGGGCCATTTCAAGAATGCAGCACAGGAAGGAGGAGTGATTATAAATAGTGCAGTACAGCAGAGCAGGGAGACATCACTTTTTAGAACATGCATTATGGTATATTTACTTGCAGAACAGAAGGCTAATACTAAACTATGAATATGTTCCAAAGATAATTCACGTCTCTATTAATGACCCGCTGGAGCGATAATTCTCCTTTCTGTCTTGCTTGCAGAATATGTTGGGCTGATGTATTCCGGTTCAATAAAGAGGCTGTGTTTTAACACCTATAGCCTTGAAAGGAGATGGATGTTCTGTTCCTGAAAGTAATGTAGGTTACAGCAAGGAGCAGCGGCAGGTTCATCCTTCGTACAGCTGCTGCTCTGGGGTCGGCTCCCTCGCTCAGGAACAAAAAGCACACCTCTGCGTATGGCAACATCATTGCCCTTTGGGGTTCCTCCTCCCTGTTTTGTGATCTTGTTATAAAAGATTTGGAAACGGGGCCTGAGGAAGGCAGAGTTTGGGGAGGGGAAGGGAGTTCAGCAGTCCACCCTCCAAAGCAGCCATTTCCTCCTGGGGACCCAGTCTCTGTAATCTGGACACTAGGTATAAGTTTAGGGGCTGTATCTGGGGTTCCCCTCTCCCTTACCCCACTTTACCTTGCCTCTTCTGCTTTCAAGTGTTTCCAGAGCCAGGTTTTCAACTAACGCCTACTCTCAATTCCACTGTAGTTGCCAACTGTTGACTGGGAATGTCCCAGAGCTTTGGGGGCCAAGTTTGGAGAGGGGAGGCAGATCAGCAGAATGCGAAACTATAGAAATCACACACACACACACTGTGGCTGCTTTCTTCCAAGGAGACTGATCTCTATAGTCTGAAAATCTGTAATTGTAATTCTGGGTATTTGTAATTCTGGGGAAACCGCAGGCCCACCTGGAGTTTAGCAAACCTAGCCTTTTCCCTCTGTCCTCATTCTCTATCTGCCCTTGCTTTCTTGGCTCTGGGTCCCTCCCTCCCCCTTTCTGCTGGTACTTGACCATTCCGCCAGCCCTGCGTGAAGTTTTCATATCAGCCAAATGCAACAACTTCTGTTTCCTCAGAAGAGCTGCACTGCCAACTGTTTCCTTCTTTAGGCAGAGAAAGTGAACATGTGTCAATCACCCCATCATCCCATATACTGAGCTTTTGAGGCTCTGCTGCCACAAGCACAATACAATGTAGATGGTGTTCATTTTACAGAGAGTCTGAGATTCATTAACTGTCTCTAGACCATAGATAAGTTAATCGTAGGCCTCCTGATTCTTTTCTTGTACTAGGCAACACTTTAAATAATCAGCAAAACTGTTTTTTTTAACAATGGAATGTATCATAGTTCTCTTTTCTGCTTGCAGAACACACATGAGAAAAAAATCATTGGGTGGGATTCTTAGTTGCTACAACTAGAACCATACAGTCTGTACTAATATAGCTTTTAGACAATGCCCAACAACATACCCATTATTATGATGAACTGAACAAAAGAGAGAAGGGTTCATTGACAGCAAATGAGAGAAGCCTCAGTTCCAAGGATCTCACATTCTAACTTCTGATTATGGCAAAGACAGCAGAGAGAGGGAAAGAATAACAAAGCTTATAGAATGAATATCTGGAAATAGTCACCTGCTCTTCTCTTCCATATTTGTATAGCTCCTATTTCTACATGAAGTCCATGGTAGAAATGACCAGTGTCTTTGGTAAAAGGTGAAGCTTACAAACATGTAGGGATGAGTGTGCTGGATCCAACAACACATACACATAGTGGGGTTCTAGTGTGTGTCTTCAATAACAAAATTAGTATCTTGAGTCTAAGGTTGGGCACTGTAGCCCCTAAAACAATTTACATGAAGCAATTATGTATATATGTATGATAATTATTAATTATTATTTATTTATTATATTTATATACCACCCTCCCTGAAGGCTCAAGGGAGGATGGTATATAAAGGCTGAGACAAAATGTTGTGTGGAACTCCAGAGGTTTCCAAAAGTGGGAACAATACCTGTGATCGCCTTGAGTAGATCCTTAATGAACTTCCCAGGAAAAAGACAAAATTGTATTACCTGGATGAGAGTAAAAATGTAAGTAGTTTCTTGATGACCTGTAGACTGCGGGACACAATGCTGACTAGGTGTGACAGGCTTTTAATGATTTCCCTAATTGAATTCTGCCAGGTGAAAGGGAAGGAAGAAGCTTTTAGCCTTGATGACATTAGTAATACCATTAGGAGTCCTATTGTTTTGCAGATATGCATTGCTATTTTGAACGAGGAGAAAGAGTCACAATGATTTTACTCAAAAAGTCCAAGCAAGTCCTGGAAGCATGGCAATGGGCTGGCATGCACGTTTTTGATTTCTGCTTGAGAGCAGGCAGAACAAATTGGTAAGTCCGGATGCAACTGACATCCATTTGTACATTTCATCTAGGCAATGTGATGGCACAGCAATATGGAGGTGATGTGGAGGTGAGCTTGGAGGAAAGTGTTTGCTGGCAAACTTCCCCTCAAAGTAAGGGGGGACGTCTGGCCACTAACAGAGTAAGCAACAGGCTTCATTTCATTTTTGGAGGGGATTCAAGGCAACAACAGCAGCATAAATCAGAAAAGATCTAGCTAAGGTGTTATCACATTGAGAGAAAGACAGCCTTGGTTCTATTGGCACCTGCTGCTCAACTGTCTCAGCCTCTCCTCCCAGCAAGAAGAAGGCAGGAAGAGTGTGGGTCACAAGAAAGCGAGAACTGCCAGTGAACTGAAGGTGACCTTCTGCATTGCGTTGCTATGCAGTGTTGTTTGGTGACAGTGGGCTTTATATAGTTGATGTAATTCTATTATGTTCCTTTTTGCCTGACTGGTTCAGCATGAATTCTCCTTTCTTACTCTCTTGGTTTTTCTTAGTAATAACAAACATGTTATGTGTTATGCTAAAGCAAATGTTTCTGTAGCTGTAAAGTACAGGAAGGTCCACACCCTTTTATTGAATTCCCATCTGTACAAAGCCCTAAACTAGCAGTAAAAATGCATCTAGTTTTGCCCAGGGGCAGATCTGAGAGAAACAGCCCTGGACCAAGCTGATCCTGGTAACTGTGGCCCAGGCCTAGGGTTGGGCATTTCGGCACCCGACGTAGCCGGTCTCTCCCAGCGCAGCCAGCCCTACCCTATGCTGAGTGACCCTCTGTAGTGCTGTCATCCTTGCATTGATCACTTGGCTTACTCCTGGCCTTCACTGTGACCTGCTGGGAACTTTCTTCATAAATTAAAGGGCCAGTATTAAACACAATAAAAACAGCAGAAAGTAATACTTTTTCTATAGGTCACACATAATATCATAATGTCCAAAGGCCAAACACGTTTTGACCTATACAGGTCATCCTCAGAGGTTAACATTAAAGGTAAAGGTAAAGGTATCACCTGTGCAAGCACCAGGTCATGTCTGACCCTTGGGGTGACGCCCTCTAGCGTTTTCATGACAGTCGCAATACAGGGTGGCCTTGTCAGTGCCTTCCCCAGTCATTACCGTTTACCCCCCAGCAAGCTGGGTACTCATTTTACCAACCTCAGAAGGATGAAAGGCTGAGTCAACCTTGAGCCGGCTGCTGGGATCGAACTCCCAGCCTCATGGGCAGAGCTTCAGACAGCATTTCTGCTGCCTTACCACTCTGCGCCACAAGAGGCTCTGAGGTTAACATTAAGCACACACAATTGTTTTAAAACACACCAATATACATAAATATATGTTTTAAACACACTTTTCAACCACCAGGATGGTAAACCAACATCTATATTCAAGTGAAGTTCCCTTGCATGACCACTAGATGTTAAAAGTTCTTCTATAAATGAGGATTTTTCAAAGGGCTGCCTTCAGTAATCTTCCCCGGTTTTAAAGAGAACTTGGTATGTGTTTTTGCATGCCTATATATTTATCTATTTGATCTCCATAGATGACATTTGAATGTCATATATTTCCATCATATAAAGTTGCAGCTTTCTCAGCCCTCTCAGGCTCTCAGCTGGCTCTCGCCCCCAGGTGGCAAGGGACCCTTGCAGTGACTGTGCCCATATGGATCCCTGGGCTTGTATCGGCTGGACTTGTAAAATGCTGCCTGATTGGCAATTAGAGCTGAAATGGAAGTTTTCCATAGTGAACAACCGTTCTGTTTAATTCTGTTTGGAAACATAAATGGGAAAAGCTGTAGCATTCATAGAGTTGGCTCTTCAAAACAACACTAGAGTTTTCTGGGCTGGCATGGCTACATGTGTATTGCATGAGGTGTTCCAGGCTGGAGCTATTTCCAAACAGCAAATTCACGGGGAAGGTTCATATCCAAGTAGATTTAAACCACAGTTTTTCACAGAGCTTCTTGCTTTGTATTACATCGGCAAATCTTCCTCAGAGTTCTACAAAGGTCTAGTTTGCCTGATTGGATGTCTCCTTATTCCATGCCAAACAAATTGAAGCTATTTCAGTAGTCTGATTAGATGAAATGATAACATTTTCCAAGGTCCCATGTAATATTGTGATGGAAAGCAGTGCATTTTTTTAACTTTGTCACTTCAGGGACATCCTAATCAGGGCATGCACCTCTGTGTTCCTAAATGAAGTCTGTAAGTCGTAAATCTTTCTACATTTATATTCATCTAGGTTTTTAATCTGATGTAAAGTGAGCTTTGCTTCTATGCTAAGAAAAGAACATTGGCTTCAGCAGGTCCCATAGTGCATTGAGTTTGCAGATTAGGTTTGGTTTGAGAGGAGGGAAAGACAAAATCCATGGAAAAGTACTCGATTTCAAGGGGACAAGCATGCTGCCCCATCTCTTGGTTGTGGAAAATAGAAAACGTGTCTGGCCATGTACATAAACAAGAGCTTTTGTGCAACCAGGTAACCCCCTCGCCCCAGTTCATTCCTTGAAGAACATTTGCAAAACTTGAGTACGGATTGTCTTTTCCACTTTGCGCTTCCTTCCATGTTTTAACCAGGCCACCCAGTTTTCCACCTCAAGTACCATGCATGTTCATCTGGTCAGATGTTGCTTTGGCATTTCCCAACCTTTTGATGCATTTTAAGGTCTTTGTTACCCTTGAAAACTCTGAGAAGAGATGGGAGAGGTCTTTGAGAATGACACGAGAACCAATCAGTGCTGTGCACAGACTTGCTCAGAGGAGGGGCATGTGGGTTTATTAATTGACCAGTTCTTCTCTTGATTAGTAGTTGACCATTTTGGCTTTTGCTAAAAACAACAACAGAAAAACATATTTTCCTGCGAGCTGACTTCCAGTGGAGAAGGCTTTACAGCTGTCCAAAATGTGGGCCATGTGCTTTTGTGGTATGTTCACCTCTAAGATCCTATACACCTGGCTGTGCACTTTCATTTGACCTGTAGCCTAACTTAGAGCCATGAGTGTCTTCAGCCTGGATCTGGGCATTCTGGTAGAGTGCCTTTACACCTTCGGCAGAATGCTTGTGCAAAGCAGAAATGTCATTGGGTGATGTCAAGAGAAAAAATGGATCTCTGGTGCATCAGTTGATAGGTTGAAGAAAGGCACGGATGTTCCTTTCATGTTTCTAGAGTAGCTGGAGCTGCTTACTGGATGGCTGTGGATTGCCTGAGGATGTTTCTTTAGTGAGCACTGATGGCTGATGACTATTAGCATCCCTCATCTGTTCGGGCAGTATCTGGAAGGAAAACGCTGTTATGCTGGAAAGCGCACTTCATGTGAGCGAGAAGCCAGAGGTTTTGCAGCAGGCTGGGCGAGAGGGGCTTTCTGCTGTGTGCCAGGCTAGTCCTATGTCTGAAGGGTTGTCTGCTCCCCCAGAGTCAACACATATTTGCAGACAGCCGAGTGCTATAACACTCCACGTGCTCACTACTGGTGACAAATTCTGTAGGGGGAGTTCCAAAGTGATTCCCGGGGTTCAGACGAATGGAGGGCAGCATGTGAGAGAAACAGACAGGAATCCTGCTACTGCACCTTACAGAAGAGCACCCTTTTAGAAGAGTGCAGTAATTCTAACCTGCCAGCCAAGACGGAGTCTGTCCTTCTTCTGACAGAGAACAGAGCAGTTGTCGGTCCTACCCAGTGACAGTGCATGGTGTGCGGTAGAGGCTTCAGCAGAGCAGTCGGCAGGGCTAGGCAGGCAAGAGGCTGCTGCCTGGAGAAAACAAAAGAACATCCAGGATTAGGAGAGCTCATTTGGCCTCCCAAGTGTGTGCGGATGTGAAATGCTGTTCTGGGAATTGGGGGGGGGGAGCACTGGAGGATGAATAATCTCAACTGCTCCTGCCGTCCCAGGGATTATGGAGGAGGGGGAAAGGGGGAACAAAACCAGCCAGCATGGAAATGTTACATGCGGTAATTTGCTAGCTGAATTCTGCTCCGAGTCCTAACTCAAGCCAGAGAGATGTTCAATTACTGAGAGCATTGTGTACAGCATCTTCCTAATTGGTTCAGCAGCAGGCCTGGATCCAGGAAGTAATAATAGAGTGCTCTGAGCACATGGAAACTGCATTTCCCAAGTAAAAGCAGGAACACTCTGTACAGATCACACCTCGCATCAAGGAACACCGTATTACTCAGTGCTGAAGGTGTTTTTTTTTTAATCTATCTATATATTATATTCATCATTTATTCTACAACAGCCTGACCTGTCAGAATTCTGAAGCCAGGATGGGCTAGAAAATTGGTCATTGTGCTTTCTTTAGACCCACAAATTTCCCACATAGCATATGTTCATGTTTATTTATTTCACTTTGTTTGAACCCCGGTTTGTTCCCCAATGGGGGTTCAAAGTGGCTTTCAACGTTCTCTCTTTGTTGTATCCTTTAGATCAGGCTGAGAAAAGTTGATGGGCCCAAGGTTCCTTGGTAGAGTGAACATTCAAAAATGGGTCTGCCGCATCCTCATTGGACACTCTTGCTATTACATCATGCCGGTACAACCACTTTCTGTGTGGGTCCTGTACGGCTGATTCTGGAACAGAACTTGCAAGACAAATGGGTATAGAAGAATTGTTTCCACCAATTTTCAACATGGGGTTAAATACAAATGTATTTGAATGTCGTTCAGGACCAGAACCAGCCATAACAGATTAAAGAAGCAAACTATTATTATCGTTATCTTTAAACCGCTCCTGTGGAACGGTATAAATAAAAGACTAAGGGGTAAAGAGGAGGTGAAAGGGGCTGGCCGAGTCCGGAGGGGCCCCTCCGAGTGGCACTCCAGGACTAAGTGGCCAATTGGGAGCCTCGCGTAGCACGACTCCCCATTGGCTACTTGGCACGTCCTTGGCTGAGCGCTCCGTTTTTTAAATACTTTGAACTTTTGATATGTTATGTATGATGGAACACCTCATCGCTGGACTGGCTCACAGTGCTCAATGACCTGTGGTCTCCTTTACCAGTCTAGGCATGCTAAAGCCAGACTACAGGTTCCTAGCCAGCCAGAACTCAGGTCTGGCCAGACTCCATTTTCAGCTTGACCAAAGCCCCTGGTGTGAGCGGACAGCTGCAACCCTCATGCTCTGCACTCATTCCTCCCCTACTCCATTGTATGGCTAATCCCAGTGGCCAGCTGAGTCTGCTGCACCTGAGGGCTCTTGCTCTTTGTCTTCATACCTGTTGCTCAACCTGAGCCACTCTGCCAGGAGGGAATATCCCTCCACTCAGCTAGATAATCTCTTGAAGCCCTTCAAAAATTGAGTCCAGTAGCAACAAAGATTTATTCAAGGTGTGAGCTTTCGAGTGCATGCACTCTTCCTCAGACTAAACGGAACAAGGATCACAAGCGTACAGATATAAGACAAAAGTAAATTTATCAAATGTATCATAATATCCAAATTAAGCCATATTATGCCATATGATAATTATTTGCTAAAACAGTTAATCAGTCCTTTTTAGTTCAGTTGTAGTTCACAAAAACATTGGAGAAATAAAACTGTCCATGTTAGTAATTAATGTCAGACATGGCTACCCACTTGAATCTATCTTGAGGACCCTGAAACCTTCCCATTTTACTACGATAGTTTCCTTTCTTCAGAGCCATCAAGCCCCACCCACACCCATCTCCCGAGCCATTAGCACCCATTTCACTCATGGTCTCAACCCTGAGAAAGCCCATCCGGTGTAGCTGCAATCTCTAGCACACACAACCCTCCAACAGGGTATAAAAATCCCTGTTCTGGCAAGACGACTTATTTTATCTTTATATATCTGTTGTCTGCCTCGAGTTCCTAGGGTGCCATTTCCTGGTATAGATAGGCATTTTGATCTTGTAAAGTTACCTGACCTCTTGCAAGCCGTTCCCCAAACTTGGCACCTGTCTCTATTTTTCTATGTTCAGTTTTGTCCTTAACTTTATGGTTCTCAACTGCAGCTTGGAAGAAACAGCCCTGCAATAACAATAGACATACTGACTAGCAATAAAATAAATTCGGTCCTCCTTTTATGCATTCGCTTTCACATACAAAATGTTCCACTTATACAAGGTGATACAAGCCTAGACAATCTTAGCAAGCTGGCCAGCAGCCAGCCTCTCTGTCTGCTGCTAAACTCCATACACTGTCTCCACCCCTGCTGGCCTAAACCAAGTTCCTGGGGGTTACACTGGCTGTCAATGCCATGCTATGGGGCAGCCTTAGGGAGGAAACAGTCCACACACCATCGATCCATCGATCCATCGATCCATCGATCCATCGATCCATCGATCCATCGATCCATCGATCCATCGATCCATCGATCCATCGATCCATCCTTCCTTCCTTCCTTCCTTCCTTCCTTCCTTCCTTCCTTCCTTCCTTCCTTCCTTCCTTCCTTCCTTCCTTCCTTCCCTTCCCTTCCCTTCCCTTCCCTTCTCTTCTCTTCTCTTTCTCCTTCTCCACCCCCAGCCTTGCTCTTGTAATCCAAACCAACCAAGTCTGGCTAGGCAACCAAGTCTAAGCTGCTCATGGAGGGGAGAAAAAAGAACACAAATACACTCGGTGGGGTCAGTAATGCTTTCATCTCTCAGCTACCACCTAGATGTACACCTTCAATGCCTTCAGTGAGAGCCAGCTAGGCGTAGTGGTTAGGACCATGGATTTCTAATCTGGTGAGCTGGGTTTGATTCCACGTGCAGCCACCTTGACCTTGGGCTCGCCACGGCACTGATGAAGCTGTTCTGCCTGAGCAGTGATATCAGGGCTCTCTCAGCCTCACCCACCTCACAGGGTGTCTGTTGTGGGGAGAGGAAAGGGAAGGTGACTGTAAGCCGCTTTGAGCTTCTTTCGGGTAGAGACAAGAGGCATATAAGGACCAACTCTTCTTCTTCTTCTGATCTGCCAGACAGCAGGGCATGAAGGGTAGACATGGTAAACCTCATCTCCAGGCAGTCCCTCTGATTATCTTTCAGAAAAGGCATTCATCCTTGATTCTCCTGAGGATCTGGTACACGCATCACCTTCTTTTCTTCGGTGGCATCCTGCATATTCCAGTCCTGCTTCACTTCCCAGGATGATTCTAGCAATTTGGCTAGAGCATCAAAATAACACAGTGTGCTGCTTTCACTTCTGCCAATGCTCAACGAAGTTGGTGTCTAATCAATTGCCCGAACAATGCAACTACAAATGAATCTGGCCTGATTCCCTGTGAACCCAGACTCCACAGATTTCCCAGGTTGCAGGATTTAAAGGTCCGTTTTGACCCCCTTTTTATTTCACTGTTCTTCCAAGGGGCTCCGGGCAGCGTCCCTGGCTCTCCTGTCCTCCAGGAATGTTGCAAGCTTCATAGCAAACACGTCCAGCAGGCCAGCATACCATGTTCCAAATCCACAACCCCTCGTGAGCCAAGCCTCGGATCTGTTTGCCTGTCCGGCTTCCAAATCAAACAGCTACCAAATGGCTGGTGGTTGAGCAGCAGCTATCATGGCAGTTTTCTTTCCTAGGCCCTCCCATAAGGCTGTGGGGGAAAAGATTTAAGAACCAAAGACTTTAAAAAACTCCCAGTCCCCAAGGCTTTATAAATTGCTGTTTTGCTCACATTCTAGCTGAAAAACTGAGCAAAATGCAGCAACAACAGGTGTTTGTCTAGGGGAGGGGGAACCAGAACTCCCACTGAGCTGTGTGAGAACATATAGATATAGATATGAAATGTCACCGACCACTCTGCACTGTGCTATATCGCCTGAATACACAAAAGGTAACCAAGCAAACAGGCTCAACTTTTTCAAAAACAGTCATACCACCAGAAAAAAAAATCAGCTCCTTGACCAGAGAACCAGCGGATGTTCAAACATTCTTAAACTCTTCTGTTTTATCCTCATAGCAACCCTGTGAAGTAGGCCAGGCTGACAGATGAGACTTGGTCCAGAGTAATGCATTGTACTTGTACTTAACATAGCACTGTGCCCTGCCTTGTTTCACATGCTCTGCATTCTTCAGATGACAGCGCTATTTCCATTTCTGCAATCCTAGACCTAGGAATTACCTTATTAAATGTATCTGCCTGCTGATTGCATTGAGAGTTATGTACAGGTCAGGTCCAGAATATCGAATGGCTTCTGCCCATTTGCACGTTCAAGCTATGCCAACAGCCCTACTCTCAGGCCGGTTTTCTGGTGTACCTTTTGTCCCCTGCCTATGTATCTGTGGAGAACCTGCTGCTGAAGACCTCTGTCATTATGTTTTGGATTGCCCACTATACTTAGAGCCGAGAACCAAATATATTGAGAGATTTTTGAATGGCCAGAACTTCCCTGCAAATTTAGACAAAATGGTCTTTTTATTATTGGATGCCAACCCCCTAATCAGTTATAATGTCTCATTATTTGCACTAGCAGCAAGGAAAATTCAAGCCAAATTTAGGCCCCCAGAGAACTAGAGACCCAAATTCTTATCGTCTTTTATTATCTATGGACCACTGCATGTATTGTTTTAATTGTTTTACTGATTTTTGATATTAACTGCTATGATATTGCTAACATTGGAATGTCCTATGGCTGGAAACAATAAAGTCTTATACATACATACATACATACATACATACATACATACATACATACATACATACATACATACATACATACATACAGGTCAGGTGGTAAATTGTCTTTAAAGATTGTTGGTACCCAGACTGCTCATCACCAGAGACAGGTCTTACAATTTTATCCTCTCCCAGAGATAGGGGTGCTAACCTCCAGGTGGTGGCTAGAGAACTGGGATTACTGCTGATCTCCAAGCAACAACAATCAGTTCACCTGGAGAAGATGGCTGCTTTGGAAGGGTGGTCTCCATGGCATTATACCCCATTGAAATCCTGGAGAGCCAGCTTCGTGCAGTGGTTAAGAGTGGCAGACTCTAATCTGGAGAACCAGGTTTGGTTCCACATATCTCCGTTATATGCAGCCAGCGGGGTGACCTTGGGCCAGTCACACTTCTTTCAGAGCTCTCTTGGCCTCACCTACCTCACAGGGTGTCTGTTGTGAGGAAAGGCGATTGTAAGCTGCTTTTTTGAGACTCCTTTGAATAGTAAGGTTTTGGTTATCACCTTTAAGGCCATACACAGTCTGGGTCCAGTAAACCTGAGGGATCGCCTCTCTGCTAACACCCCTCAAAGAGCCTTGCACTCTACCACTTCCAACTTCCTGGTGGTCCCAGGAAGGCCTGCTTAACTTCTCCATCCTGGCCCCATCCTGGTGGAACAAGCTCCCAGAGGAGATCAGGGCCCTGACAGAACTTGAACAGTTCTGCAGGGCCTTGCAAAAGAGAGTTCCTCCTCTGGGCATTTGGTTGAGGTTGATCCAAACCACCACTTTCCACTGGCCTCCAAGCCTCCCTTCAACAATCATTACAGATCCGCCCAGACACTGGGCCTCAGTACGAATTAATCAGTGTCCCTAATATTCTACTGTTCTACAACGTTTATTACTGTCATTATCTTGTTATTCTTACTGTTGTTACCACATCACTATAAACTGAGTTAATTGTATTGTTCCCGTTTTATGTAAACCACCCTGAGCCTTCAGGGAGGGCAGTATAAAAATAAAATAAAATAAAATAAATAAATAAATAATAGTAAAAAAAGTAACAAAAATGCAGCTCTTCTCCTCATCTCCTTCTTTCCCCCCTAAACTCCACTGTCCTCAGGCTCCATCCCAAAATCTCCAGGCATTCCCCAACCTGGTGCTGGCTAACCCCAACCAGAGGTAAAGTTAAACCACTCTGCCAATTTGCAGAGCGAAGCATGAGATTGTTGCTTCCTTGCTGAGGCAATCCCCATCTCCCCTCTGCACTTATCTGCCACCTGATCCCCTGAACTGGGGATCCTTGGGACTAAACATGGGGCCTTCTACTTGCATAGCAGATGCTTTCTCACCAAGCTATGACCTTTTCCTGAAAAGAGCTGCAACTTCCATTCGGCATGATTTATTACCCTGGTAGGCAGGTATGTGGAGAATGGACAGTTGTGAGTTTGCTATAGTGCATAAGTGCAAAGGAATATCATGTCCGAACATGTCTCCAAAACCCTCCGCAAAAGGCAGAAGGCTAGCATCTGGAGATATGCGCTGACTTTTAGGGAAGCCTTAATTCTGACAGGTCCCCTCCATTGCATAATCTCAGCCTGCCCACCAGTATCTTGCATTAGGAGAGCAGTGCTCCTGTGACATAAAAAATGGCTCCTTTCCTGAGCTGAAATACACTCCTAGGCTAAAGAAGTGGCTAAA
The DNA here is from genome assembly GCF_049243985.1 of Paroedura picta. Taxonomy (NCBI): domain Eukaryota; kingdom Metazoa; phylum Chordata; class Lepidosauria; order Squamata; family Gekkonidae; genus Paroedura; species Paroedura picta. The sequence continues at coordinate 144,776,763 of NC_135369.1, forward strand.
CAAAAAACGAGCTCAGAGCTAGACAATGCTTATTATCATGGAAGGTGCATATGGATGAATGCATGTGCTTTCTAAATTATAATAATTTGGGGCTTTGTCATTTAATGTTTTGTCAGATTCATTTGTCTAAAATAATATGAAATAACATGATTATAGTAAAAAAATATAAAACAATATGACCTAGTAAAAAGGTGTCCTCATTTTTTAAAAGAAATAGTTCTTTTTTTAAAAAAAGAACTATTAGTGGTAGTTCATTTTTTAAAAGAAAAATTCTGTCTTAATACAAGTATTTGTAAAGGCTGCAGATGGTGGTTGCTATTTTGGAAGAGGAATGCATCTTAGATGATGTAGCTGTGGCACATACAACTGAGTATCACCAAAGGAAAAACAAAATCAGATATGATCTTGCTTCAGCATCATGTTCACTCTTGTGCAAATTTCATTGGTTTAGCAACTGAAACTCCTATAATCATCTGTTGAGATTTCTTTATCATGGCTGCCCTATTACATTCACCTGCAAAGCTCAGGTGCAAAGCGAACAGACACTTTAAAAGCAACCGAGCTTTAAAATTAAATTACTGTAAGCCTTTTCACAGGTAGGAAAAGTCACCCTACATCAGTTAGTACAGCTGGTTACTGCTACTTTTAGGCCAAGAGGAATTGATCTTACAGTTTCTCATGGGTAGGTGGAATTTTTGGTTGGTGCTGAATTAAACTCTGTGATTGAAAATAGACTATTTTCATTCGCTTTATGAAAGTTGATCAAGCGATCCATTATAAGATAAATTGCTTCCCTCCTCTCAGAAATATTAAATATAAACATTTCAGTTTCACCTTCAAATCTTTGTGGTTTGATCATACGCTACTCAAATCTCCTGACTTCATAACGCTGAGGGCAGAGGTGGGTTTCTGCACAAGTGAATTGCTGTTTAGAGCCTCAGAATATGAGGAGGCTTGAAATAGACATCCCCCCCCCCTCAAATTTCATGTTTCCCTTTTTTGGAGCCTTTTAACTTGACATAGGGCCTGAGTATTCCAGCCCTAACTGTGTCTTCTCCAACCTTCCTTTCAACCATTTTTGTTTGACAATCTGGAGCCACGTACAGATCAGATTTTGGAGGGGGAAAAGTGAAATCAAAAGTGACTCACTAAATCGCCTACCCTGACACAAATTTTGTTAGTCCTTAAGGTGCTTGACTTTCTACTTTCTCTTTTCTACTGCTACACTGAGACCTAACATGGTTACCCCATCTTGAGCTATCTGTTTGCAAATAACTCACCATGCTAATAGAAGGGGAAAGGCTTACAGTTGAGACTAGTAAAGAAGCAAATGTCTAAACTGGCCTCCCTTCTACATCGCAGCCTATCCAGGGCCAAGTGCTCTGGTTTTAGGCTTTTAGAGTCTGAAATTTTTAGCGTGATTTTATTATGATTAGCTGTTATAATGGATATGTTGTTTGCCTTCCTCAATTCTATTAAGTCAGGAAGTTGAACAAGCAGTGGGCTGCAACCCACATAAGATGGAGCTGTCGGCATTGCCTTCTGGTAAGTATTAATAGTCTTTTCTATCTCAGCCTCATAGATATAAGGCAATAAAACCACTTTTGCATAAAGTGCCTACATGTTAGTTTGCTCACCTGTTCTTGCTGGCACTTTATTTTTTCTTTCTTTCACAAAAACAGTGGATTGTAATTATGTTGTTTGTTGAAATATCCCTTTGACATAACCACTCACATCACAAGTTATATTAAGCTATATTCTGAGAACTGGACAGGATCCATACTTAACACTGAAATGTTTTCCTGCTTTTACTAATTACTTTAAAAATAGACAATCTGTTTGGAACAGATGTAAGAAATTAAATAAATTTATAAGTGGAAAATAACCTCTGCCTCATTCTCCCTGTCCTCCTTCATAGGAGATTTCTCCAGAAAATATGAGGTGCCATTACAGAGTGATGCCCCCCCCCCCGTCAAGAGAAAGATATTATATGGATTTTTGCCCTGCCCTTAAGTGGTTTGGGACCACTGGAAAATAAAGATGAGAAGGATGTCCCTTTTTGGGAAGGTGAGTCAGGCCAGGATCTAAGAAGCCATCAAATTATCCAGTTACCTTGGTTGCCAGCCTTGAATCCACCGGAAAAGGGGGAGAATCCACTAAATGGAATTATTCTCCTACAAAATAAAAAGAGGATCCGAAGCACTGCATCCTTTTGTGTGTTTTTTAAGAGCATATAGGTTTTAAGGACAAAACATGGGGAAATGTACATCAGACACTTTGACTGTTCAGATTCTTCCCTAGTTGATTCTAAGCTAAAAATCATGAGAACTTTCCACAAAGTTTCACAGAACAACATACTAGGAGGCTGCGATTCCATTGGCATCAATAATTTCAGCAGGCAATATTAGCTCTTTCAAACAGAGACAGTGTGACCTCCCAAAACTCCAGTCTGTATTTTGAGAAATGCTGAACAAGGCTGTCACGTTCAATGGGAACTTTTAAGTCCTCCAAAAACAGAGTTGTCAGGAGATCATGGATGTTCTACAGCCGTATACTATGGCCAACTCTGAAAGGATCACTAACATGGGTTAGTTATTTCTTAGAATTCCCTTAATTACCATCAGGATATGCTCAGATGATGCTGCCATTTTGTGCTTAGTAAGAGCAGGAAAGGCAAGAAATTGATCACCTAGTGGACTGGTAGGCCTCCTGTGGGGATCCACATGATGCTGCATAATACAATGTCTCTTCCTATGTGCAGTGATATGTTGATTTCAGCTCTGGTTTCAACACCAAGGGATTGCAACTGGTTAGGAATCCTAGGCCTTCTGTATGTAATAAAATGCCATGCAAAGCAAAAATGATGGAATTACTGAAGTAAGGCAGTGATACTCAACCAACAGAACACTGCACTCTTTTCTCCTAGCAAATGAATGCTCAAAAATTACTGAATCTCAAAGGTCATTTGCACAAGGGTACTCATGGCTTGCAATCTTAGCTCCTAATTCTTTCAGACTGGAACTGAATCTATAAAGTGGCTCTGTTGTAGCTGAGGAGTTGTGAAAGTCTGATCTATGTCAGTGGTTCTTACTGTGCAGTGTGCAGAAAGGCACGTTGATATTTGCCATCAACCAAAAGTGCCACATGCGCCCTTGTGCATCACCCCAATAAACACACGTACAATGGGGCCACCAGTGAACCAGAGATGACATATCTCCCAGTGGAAAATAGAGGCTGCAACAGGAAATTCATGCATACAGAGCTGCTGGAAGGTAAATGCTTCTGTTCTCTATGGTACTCTCAAGAACACTACAATTTTTTATTTTTACTTTCTTCATATGAAAAGCAGTCATTCTAGACCTCTCACTTTTTTCTCTATTGAATTGGGGGAGGTTGATGCGGGTCCCCCTCCCCCTCATCTGCCTCCATTATTCCAGTGTTCATTTCCCGCAAAGCTCTTATGGACTGAACAAACTTAGTTTCTAAGGATAGATTCAAGTGGGTAGCTGTGTTGGTCTGAAGTAGCACAGAATTATTCAAGGCGTGAGCTTTCGAGTGCAAGCACTCTTCATCAGATTAAGAACTGACCATCATAACAGTAGGAGTATATAAGCAAAAGTTAATCTTGTTACATTAGTAAACTGTGTCACAGCATCCAAACACAGCCACATGTGACCCTGTGACACAGTTTACTAATGTAACAAGATTAACTTTTGCTTATATATTCCTACTGTTATGATGGCCAGTCTGAGGAAGAGTGCTTGCACTCAAAAGCTCACACCTTGAATACATCTTTGTTGGTCTTAAAGCTGCTACTGGACTCTGATTTCAGTTTCTAAGGATTATTTAGTGCATGTATTAAGAAGTCATGGATAGGGTAGTGGAATTTGTACAGGACACATAAGGAGAAGAGGAAGGTAAATTAATCCATTAATCAATTTTAATTAGTTTAATTTAAAAGGGTGCATTCCTACTGTTAGTACTTTCCCATGGTTTTGTGTAGTTGTTTTCACCAAACTTACAGTGCAATTCCAAGTCCAGAATAGGAGGGCATATCCTTTTAGAATTGTACCATCAATATCTCAGATTTCATTTAGAGGTACCAGGATCTGAATTTAAGACCGTAAATTATCCATAAAAGGCATGTGTTTTACCATTACCCTCACCCTGATCTATATATTTTAATTAGTTAATATGTGCACCAAAATACATCAGCTGGCTTTCATTCATTATATATTAATTGAACCGGTATTCATTTTAAAGGGTCATTGTGTTGAAGACAGAGAATGGTTTGTTTCTCATTTGCTGATGGCTACACCTGACAAATGTATCTGTTTTTGGTGTTTAGCAGCGAACAGAAAGCAGCAGAACAGGTTTTCACGCAGCGCTCCCTGAGTCATTGTCAGATCTGACAGAACTGAATAAGCCCCTTGCCCGATGCCTCCCATGAAGAGAGAGAAGCAGTTGGAAACATGATTTACCTGGCTCTCTGGCTTTCCCACAAATCTATACAACTGAGCTCAGTCAAGCAAACCTCATGCAGGTTTTGTTGTTACTTTTCTTTTTCTAAATCTATGTCCTTTCTCTGGCACTCATGCTAATTTTAACTTGCGTGTATATGTATAAAAAGGATTATTCAATAATACCGATGACCCATTTAATGCAAAGATAGTACACCTTCCCCCAGTTTGCTAGAATGCCAAAGGCTGCACTTTTCAATTGGTCAGATCTTGGACAGCTCCCATAAACTAAGAGTAGGCCAGAATAGCAGATGGGCCTCCAGCAATGTTGTCTTAACATATAATCGCAGCCTATAATGACATTTTGTGTGAGGCTTGCCCAGAGGTGGTAAAATGTTATAATGGTCAACAACTTTGGCTCCTGAATTTGGGTGGAAATCTTTTTAAAGTGTTATTAGATTATAGTTTTAATTATCCAACCATCACTCAAATGGACTGTTAATATTTGTAAAGGTGCTCTGTAAGCATGGGACCTGTATTTTTCTGGAATTACGATTGAACTACAGAGATCAATTATCCTGGAGGAAGAAACTGCAGCTTTGGAAGGCAGAGAAACACAAGTCCTACAGTGACATCATATCCCTGCTGAATCTCAGTCCCCCAAGTATGTGCCATAAGATTTACAGAAACTTTCTGGGCTGAAGCTGACTATGACCAACAATATAATGCATATCATTAGAATGTAAATATATTGCCAGAACCCACATATCAGCCATCATAATAAAGAAAACTGAACAACATGTGGCAAAATATTCTGATATGAAAAATCATCAAATTATTCTTAATACAGCAAACACCTAATCGAGTGATACTGATAAGAAGAAATCACTTCTGGATTTCCGGATTCAAAACTTTAACACCTCATGGTCATAATCTGGAGGACAATATATCAGCTTGGTGAGTTCTGTGGGTGCTTAAATCCAGAGACTGGAGTCATGAACAGACAAGGCAGGTCTTTATAAAAGGTAAAGGTATCCCCTGTGCAAGCACCGAGTCATGTCTGACCCTTGGGGTGACGCCCTCTAGCGTTTTCTTGGCAGACTCAATACGGGGTGGTTTGCCAGTGCCTTCCCCAGTCATTACCGCTTACCCCCCAGCAAGCAAGCTGGGTACTCATTTTACCGACCTCGGAAGGATGGAAGGCTGAGTCAACCTTGAGCCGGCTGCTGGGATTGAACTCCCAGCCTCATGGGCAAAGCTGTCAGACGGCTGCCTTACCACTCTGCGCCACAAGAGGCTCATAGGTCTTTATAAAAGGTAAAGGTATCCCCTGTGCAAGCACCGAGTCATGTCTGACCCTTGGGGTGACGCCCTCTAGCGTTTTCTTGGCAGACTAGAGGGCGTCACCCCAAGGGTCAGACATGACTTTATATGAACCTGAAAATGTCCTAGGTTTACAAAAAACAACAACACTGAGGCCTTTAAAAAGGGAGGGGGGAGCTAAAAATGTTCTCAGCGGCCACTGCTGCAGAAACAGTCTCCTTAGATTTCAAACACTAGTTTGGCTCAGTGAAGAGTAAGGGAGGGGGAGGTGCCCTTTCCAGGGCTGATTTGGGCTTTCAGGGAGGACTTATTGGGGCCAGGCCTAGCAACCAGTGGGTAATTTGCTGCCATACAGCTTACACAATGAACTCAGGACAAGGTGTTCAACAGCAGTAGCCCCACGAGTGCCAGCAGTTAGAGCTTGATAGTGTTTGAAGTTTCAGAACAGTATCTGGGAGATCCAGGTTCAAATTCCCCCTCTGTCACTGGGTGACCTTGGTCAGTTGCATACTTTCTCCCTAGTCGACCTCCCAGGGGTTGTTATGCAATAGAGGGGGGCAATGTAAGCTGCCTTGGGTCCTCATCATGAAGAAAGGCAGAGTATAAATGAAGTAAATAATAAATACTGCTGAGGGGCAGGGAAGAGAGGGAGGGTGGGAAAGAGAAAGAAGCAGAGAAAAAGAAGATGTGGCAGCTGCCAGGAGGGGGGGAAAGGAGATATTATATAGAGAGGAGGGGGGGAATCAAGGGGAATTGATTTGCCCCCACAAATCCTTGGAGGGACACCACAGTCCAACTGGGCATGAGTTTTCCTTGCTGCCAAGTGAGAGAACAAAGGAAAGCTGGAGACAGGGAGCAAATAAACGCAGATTGGCTGATGGGCGGGAAGGAGAGAAAGAAGCAGGAAAAGGAGAGAGGCTATGGGGCTGCCAGAAAGGCAAAAAGGAAATAGTGCAGGAGAAGAAAATGTGGTGCCTTGTTTTTACCTAATTTTCTTAATTCCACTCTTGCTTATGTCTCTTTCTCTCATTGTTACAAAATCCATCACTTTAGCTTCATTTGAAAACCGACTCTTACTGATTTAGACAGGTGCCAAAACACTTAACAAAGGCTGTTAAACTTCTCAGTTTTGCTATCCGCCTATTAACGTAGCTTACAATGTAGGATCCTCAGCCCACGTCCCCCTGAAATCAATGGGGCCATTGAGTCATGTCTAAGACAGTTCCTATTATTTGCGATGGAAATTAAAACTGACCATTTTGGTAACAGAGAAAGTCTTAGCAGCAGTGAAACAGTTAAATACTTGGGATTACCGGCTCCTGCTGCAGGCCACTGCAGGGGGAGGGAATTCCTGCCCTTTCCTCTCTGGATAGGGAGATGGCACATGATGGTTGCCTTATTAGAGCCCAGCCAGACAGACTGAGGGCCTGATCCTGATTGGGCCACAGAAGAGCGGGACCAGACCTTCGTGGGTTGCCTGGCTTTGGTAACAGCCATGGAAGGCTACTCAGCTTCAGCAGCACTCGAGCTTCTTGCAACCCGGTGGCCTCATGGTAGTTGTGGAGGGCAGCCCAGACCAGCTTTGGCAGTGCCTGTAGGAGGCTGATGCCATTGTCCCTGTGGGAGGCCATGTGGGAACCTCTGGAATGGGTGAGGATGAGGGTAGAAGTGCCTTCACCATGGGTGGCTTCCTCATGCTCAGTGTCACTGCCTCAGAGGCTGGTCAGGAGAGGGAGCCGCAGTGGGGCTGGTGACATTTCCTTCTCCTTCAGCAGAAGCTGCACCACCACCAGCTCCCTCTTCCTCAGCATTTCTACCACACTGTCAGAGGCTGCCGAAGGGAGGCCGGGCTGGCAGCACAAGCAGTTCTGAGCAGGCACTGAGGGGTTCTTTGCAGGTTGGCAGATTAGATAAATCCCATCCATATTTGATATACTAGAAATAAAGCCCACTGTAGGCTGAATACAGCGGGCGCTAGCTCTTGGACGGTGGGGTTGCGAGCGGGCAGACTCACTGGCAGCAGGCTGGCAGGGAGCGGGAGTGGTCCGGGGGCACAGCGGGGCAACGGTGGCAACACAGCAGGTGGGCGGCCATGTGCTGGGCCTGCCGGTGTAGCGGGTGGGCTGTGGAGGAGGTCGCGGGGGGTGAGTCCGCCATCTTGGGTGGAGCCACGGAGTCCTGCGGCAGTGCGCCTCTGTGCCTGCGTACAGGCAGCGAGAGCTGAGCGTTGCAGCCGCTGCGGATCAGGATGGCGGCAGAGCACTGAGGCAGCGGAGAGGCTGGCTGGGGACCTGGGCGTTGGCGTTCAGGCTGTTGCGGAGCAGGTAGGCAGTGGAGCGGCTCGTTGGGGGAGGTGTTCGGCAGCGTGTCGCTGGCGATGTGGGCGGTTGCGCAGGGCTCTGGACGGCAGAGCGGCTGTGGCTGCGGCGGCAAACGCCAGGCGCCAGTGGGGAGGTGCAGTTTGGGGGGGTCGGGAGGGTGCGGGCAGCGGCGGACGGCAGCTGGGGAGGAGTGGAAGTTGTTGGCGGCGCCGTTCGGGAGATGGGCCAAGTGGCCAATAGGCCATTTGGCCCTGGAGTGCCACTCGGAGTGCTTCGCAACTCTGATTCGCTCCTCCGAGTTTTTATCCCGGACAGGGCCCGCCCTAACTCCTCCCCAACAGGCCTTAGCCTTTTATTTAATCCGGAGCGGATTAAAGATTTTTTATTTTTCTGTAAACCCAGGGAGGGGGGTCCCCAAGCGCACAGAAAAATCTTCTTTCAGTCCACCAGGCCCTTATCCATGGACTGGAGTATTTGCAGATGGGGCCAAGCTAGAATGAGATATATTGATGTGGAGTGGTCTGAGGACAGGCCATCTTGTGTATTTATTTTTAAAAGTATATGTTGCTTCTCCAGAGGTAGCTCACCAAGTTAAAATAATACTATAAAAGCATAAAAACAATAATATAAAATGATCAATAATATTAGTAGCTATAAGCCAGAGAGATTAAAACAGCACAAACAACATTCAGCAGCTTATAAAATAATATTAATAAAACAGATTACAAAACAGCTAAGCAAAAATGGAGCTCCTCAGTTAAAAGCCTGGATAAAAAAGGAACCGTTTTGACCTTCTGCCTACAGGACACTAAAGTAGGTGCCAGGCAACCCAAAGGGCAGGTGCCACCACTGAACAAGCCTTGTATCTAGATGACACTCCTCACCTGCACAGGTGAGGAGATAGAGAGCAGACTTCAGGAAGAGGATTTTCACTGATAGGCTGGCAATACAGGAATTACATTGTTAAACTTAAGCAAGAACTTGATGGTGTACTGCAGGGGTAGTCAACCTGTGGTCCTCCAGATGTTCATGGACTACAATTCCCATGAGCCCCTGCCAGCAAGTGCTGGCAGGGGCTCATGGGAATTGTATTCCATGAACATCTGGAGGACCACAGGTTGACTACCCCTGGTGTACTGGATACAGAATCCGTCTAGCATTTGAATTGCCTTTTAGAAGCATCTAACCTACCCGGGTTCAACACTGCAACTTAGCCATAAAGTTTCACAGTATAATTATGAAAATTAAGTGGAGACAGGAAGAATCACGTATGCCACCTGACTAAGATGAAGGGTGCTCCAAGAGAGGGTTCAGGATTGGAGTCCTGTGTAAATGAACTTCCCCAAAGGATAAAGGGACTACAATAAAGAGGCCGTTTTGCAGTGGTTGCCTTCTGACAGATGTGTTCAGCCTGATTGTCACCACCTGGATGCTACAAAAGTTCTCCTCAACGTGGAGAAAAACATGTTTGTCTGTGTTGACCTTTCAAACAGATTGCTTATATGTGTCTCATCAGAAACAACAGCTTTGGGGAAATTACTTGGACTTCTCCAAAATAAGAGGAGTTAATTTAAAATTTATTTCCATCCTATTTCACAAACATATCCTTACGTAGGTGTATTCAGTTGGTAATAGATGATCAGTAAAAAAGAACTGAAGTATACAAAAGATGTCTGATTATAGCTCCACGGAACATAGTACATGCCTTTGGTGCCAGAATTAGGAACAAACATCAAATGCATCCTCCCTCCTGCAACTTTAACAAGTCCTCCCTGGATAAAAGAAGTAAAAGGAGATTGTCAAAATCCCCCCTGCTTTCTACCTTTCCTTAGGATTTGTGTGGTGTGTTCAGCTTTATAGTCAGAAGGCTATTTTGGCTAGGTTGTACAAGTCTCCAACATGTAAACTTCTTCCGTGATAAGGTGTAAAAGTGAGTTGGGGATGGGTGGGTGGGTTCATTTGCTTTCACTGTTTGGAGGAATTCTGGGTTCAGTTCAAGGTTTTGGTTCTAATCTTTAAGGCCAAGGTTAGAACCAGAACTTTAAGGCCTAGCGTATCTAAGGGACGGCCTATCTGAATATGTCCTCTGGAAGGCGCTTCACTCTGATTGTGAACCAACTAGTAGTCAGCTGCTTACACAGAAGTCTGTCTGGCCTCGACCAGGGCCAGGACTTTCTCTGCCTTGGCCCCTGCATATAAACTGAGCATAAACTGCCCTCATCTCTCCACTCTCACTCGCCCTCCTTCAAATGAGAAGGACAATAAACATCAAAATCCATGTCTGCCAACTGGTCCAGCCAATGAGCCCTGGCACATAGTTTTATGCTATTTTAATTGTTTTTGTGTATTTATATAAATGACTGTAAACTGCCCAGAGATGACAGGTTTGATAGGGTCAGTCTGTAAATGGAAATAATGAATAAATAAATATACTTGCATGCATGTTTTATGTGTCAAAAATCAGTAGACATGGACACGTGCTTATGGGTGATACAGAGGCCTATGCGGGTGGAAGGGGGATGTGAGGCCCAAACCCTAGCACATGTGGACTCTACGTGCTAGAGATCTGTGCGATTAATTCAGTTTTCTGGGTGTATGACTCTACATAATGAAGAATTCTTCTATCTGGACAAAAGGGGGGAATTTTGGGTCCAGTAGCTTCAAGGCATGAGATAACAGCAATTTCCTTTCTTTTCCCACAGAGACTCTACCAGGTTATCTGTGGTATCGTCCTTCTTTATCTTTCCACATGGCCAGACTTTATCTGGCACATCTGCCAATAGACTTGAATCTTGCAGATCATTTCTGCCAATGGTAGGTGGAGCAGCAGAAATTATGCCCTCCCCTCAAGCTGTTCCTGGGGGACAGGGAACCTCCAGGAACTGCACAAGGGGAGAAGTGTATTAATAATCACCTTTCCATCAGTGGAAGCGTTCTTCAGGATCCAACCAACGTTGAGTACAAAGCAGGAAAGGTGTGATGGGGTGATGATATTCAGGTTTCAGTATCAGCTGCTTATTGGAAATTGACTATGATTTTGCATATGAATTTGCTTTTAACTCTCCTTTGGTTTTTCTATTGTTCACTGAAGGAGAAAGATGCATCTATAGGCCTGCTTCTGCCCTTTAGTCACCAGTAAATGGGAAGAACAGTCAGTGCTAGGCTGTTCCTCTGGAATGGGGTTCAGATAAGTTTTAACACTGAACCAAAGCCACCATATAGATAACTTGAAATATAGGGGTCACCTTGACAAGACCTTCTGGAAACCTCCAGTGCCTTGGAAAGGAAGGTGGGGGAATGTGCTCTTGGAGGGCGTTCTGACCCAGTGACTCCGTGCCACATCAGGACATCCAGCCTGGTGACTTTGAGGGTGGTCCTGAAGATGATGCTAAAGGAGTGGAATTGTTGTATTCATCTAGGCATCTGAGCCAGCCCTATGAGGTAGATGTATAAAGTCCTAGCTCTGTAGTTCACAATGACTGCTAAAATCTTTCTGGGCTTACAAGAGTAGACCTCCATCCCAGATTGTACTGTGAGTCATGATTTACTTGGTTTACTTGGTTAGCATTATAAGAACTACTTGGGTAACAAAGTCCTTTGTAAATACATGCTGGAATGAAGTCAATAAATGTATGCTCATCACTATAGTGATTCCCATAGTGATTTTCCACTCAGGAACATGTATCATTTGCATGTGTCTATATATGAAAGCTATTACAATTCCGTCCCCATAATCTTTAGAGAAATTTCAATGGAGTTTAAAATGGGATGGAGGGCCAAGGGGCTAGATGTTGCTTCATCACACTAGCAGCACATTAAAAGTGAATGGAATTACTCTGAAGATGATTAAACTCTTGCCGTTTCTTTAACTGTGCAGAGCTATGGGCCGAAACTGGATGAGGGGGAGCACAAGGAAAGAGGAGAAGGGAAACCTTGCATCAGGAGCTGCCCTTCTTGCACTAACAAGCGTTTCACTGGAACTCCCTCCCTGCAAATGGTAATGCCTCATTAGCACTTCATTAACAGCTGTTCCTACTGAGCAAGTTCAATTAACATCAGATCCATGTGCAGCCTCAACAATCAACACATTTTCTGTTAGAACCCATTTGTGTGAACAAGCCTTGGACGTCATTGGCCCTTATTGTACCGGCATGGGTGTGTGCAACCGTTACTCTGCCCTACCAGGACTTCAGTGTGGGGCCGATGTCAGGAGATGACACGGCTTCTGGTGCTTCCTTTCACTCTTTCTGCCTAGCCAGAGACGAGGTTTGCTGCAGTGCGGCAGGGAGTCATTATTCTCTCTTCTTTCCTGAAGCTGTTCACATTTAAAGACGCTTTTGTGTTTTCTGGGCCTGGAAGTGGAATGATAAACCTATTTAATGAGAATGCACCATTTAAAATATCCATCAAGAGTAGTTCTATGGATGCTCTAAGGTATGCATCTAATAGCTTTGCTCTCCTTTCCAAGCACTGGTTGTTGCTTTATAATATTGCTTACACTCTGATAAATGTGCAGGTCAGACAAAGGGGAAGAGGAAGGAGGAGGAGCAGGAGCAGGAGCAGGAGGAGTTGGTTCTTATATGCCGCTTTTCTCTACCAGAAGGAGTCTCAAAGCATCTTACATTTGCCTTCCCTTTCCCCACAACTGATGCCCTGTGAGGTGGGTGAGACTGAGAGAGCCCTGATATTCCTGCTCGGTCAGAACAGCTTTATCAGTGCTGTGGGAGCCCAAGGTCACCCAGCTGGCTTCACGTGGAGGAGTGGGGAATTGAACCCGGCTCACCAGATTAGAAGCCCACACTCCTAACCATTACACCAAACTGGCTGGAGAGGAGATCTAGGAGCACTATCAATATAAGACCATTCATTAAGCGATATGTGAGATGTCAGGAGTGACTGATACGTTTCAAAGGAGATTCTGGGGGCTGGCACTATTTAATTTATTCATAAACTGGCCTGAAAGCATATTGCATCCAGGAATGCAACAGGCACTAGCAGAGGCTGCTGCCGGCCTCCCTGGAATCCTGGCTTGTGGCTGGGGCAAGGTGTCTGGAGGTGGGTGGGCTGGTGCATGGCGCTGGAGCTGCATGTCATGCTGCTGGCTGAGGTGAGGGCAAGGCAGCCAGGTGTTGTGGCACATGCTGGCTTAGCCTGTAGCCCTGGTGAAGACAGGGGTGACTTCTATGGAGGTGGCGGCCTGCCACAGCCACTGGTGGGCAAGGCAGGGCCCTGGAGGAGGCCCATCCTCAGTGGCCAGGCAGTGTCTGGATGCAAGGCTGGCTGTGCGCCTTGCGGCCAGCTCCTTAAGGTGGGCGCTCCAGGGGACGGCCCAAACTGTGCGTGGCCGAATTGGCCCCTATGGACAGAAGTGCAGGCTGGACACCAGGCTTATCCCGGACAGCACTCCACCTACAAAGGCTGTTCCAAAATATTAATCCAAACAATGGTAAGGATAATCTGGAACTAGGGGCGGGTAGTGTAGTGGCCAAGTTTTCAAGATGGTGAAAACCAAGGCTGACTCTGAAGAACTCTAAGAGGATCTCCACAAACTGGGTAAGTGGATGACAATGTGGCAAATAAAGTCCAGTGTTGTTAAATGTAAGGTGAGGCACACTGGGCCAAAAAAAAATCCACGTGTAGGCTAGTGGCGTCTGAATTTATTGAGACAGGGAGAAAAAGTTCTTGGGGTCATAGCAGATTACTCAATGAAACTGTCAATCCAACGTGCTACATCAGTGAAAAATGCAAACTCCACGTTAGGGATTATTAGAAAAGGGATTGAAAATAAAATGGCTGATATTATCATGCCCCTGTAGAGATTTGTGATGTGGCTTCATTTGGAATTTGTGTACAATTCTGGTCACCATATCTCAAAAGAGACATCATAGAGCTGGAAGACGTGTAGAGGAGGACAACCAAGATCATTAGGAGGCTGGAGCACCTTCCCTATGAGGAAAGGCTGAAGAGTCTAGGACTTTTCAGATTAGAAAACAGAAACTAAGGGGACAAAATACATTTATAAAATTATGCATGAAGCAGAGAGAGTTGACAAATAGAAAATCTTCTCCCTCTCCCAAAATACTAGAACTTGAGGGCATCTAACGAAGCTAATGGGCAGTAGATTCCGTATGGACAAAAGGAAATACTACTTTCCACAGAGTGATTAAAATATGAAATTTGTTGCCAGACTATGTAATGGTGGCCACAGGAATAACCGCTTTAAAAGCGGATTAGATGGATTTCTGGAGGATAGGTCTATCAGTGGCTGTAGCCAGGGTGACTGAGGGGAACCTCCACATTCAGAGGCACTAAACTTCTGAATCCCAGACCTGGAAAGCAACATTAGGTGAAGGCCTTGGCTTCTAGGCCCTCTTGTTGGCTGTCCAGGGGAAGAAGTTTGCCTTGTGTAAACGAGGATGCCATGCCTTTGCTCATGAATAAGTACTCAGACGACTCAGCTACTTCAAACATAAACTTTATTTAACAAACTACAGCCATAAACTGTACTCCTTGTAAGTTCCTCTTCCTTCACTCATAGTCTTTGTTTCCCATGAGTGCATTCCTCTTAAGCTGCCTTGTACAACTTCAACAAAATGATTCTAGATAATATATATTGTATAAAATAGTGACTGGGAGAATGCCAAAAAAATAGACTCCTTGTCCTTCTTGAGTGATCAAAAAAAACAAACAACAAAACAAAACAAGTGCTGTCTTCTTTGGAACAGAAGAAAATATCTGCTGGGAAAAAAACCCCCACGTGTTCTACCAGAAAACTTCACTGAAGATGGAAGTTCCTGTTTTCATTTCTAGGATGCTTGTAAAATATCAGCGGTTCAATGATTCGGCAACAGTTTGCCTCGTTGTAGGCTGCGACTATAAAACTGCAACAGAGGTTTAATATGGAGCACAAGTCTGTCAGAGTTAAGCATTTTTAAATTTAAAAAAATCCATTGATTTTATTTTGTTTTTTGCATGCACATCAGTGCTAGTATATATTTCACAAAATGATTTCCAGTTTTGGACAACAGAATACGACAAAGCATGTGGTTTTATCCTTTGTAATGAGATATAACAAAATAAGTCCACCTTTTAAAATAGAAACAAAGTGGGGTATGAGTTAAAACACATTTCATTATAATAGAAATGTTTAAGTAAAACAGCACAGGCACATAAACCCCTCTGCTCATAGATCTCTCTCTCTCTCTCTCTCTCTCTCTCTCTCTCTCTGCTTGCCTTGCGAATGAACAGAGGGAAAAGGTGCCTGTCTGGACAGCATTTTTTCCGGCCAGTGTTAGAGCAGGAGATTTTCAGGTAGAGATGGAATATCTGGATGGATATCTAGCCTGCAGACTCTACAGAAGCCTCTTGGGCACTTCAAGAGGCAATCAACTGTGGAAAGCTGATTACACACACAGGTTGACCTTTACTTTGTTGAGACCATCTAAAACATACCTAAAGTTTGTATTTTACAAGTGGGGGAACTTGTGAGGATTTGCAGTGAAAGGGATGAGCATTCTCCTGCTCCCTTTCTCTGTCTTACTTTTTTGCCTCCCCTGATGTGCCTGCAACCCCTCCCTCTTTTTCTCACTCCCTCACATCTCTTTCCCATCTGCATGGCAGTCTCTGCCCTCACCCATTCACTATAGTTTTTTTTATTTTCTTTCTTCTTCCTTCCCCCTTTTCCCCTCCTCCCTCCTACATTTTACCTATTGTAGTCTCTCTAGCTCTCCCATATCCAAGTTGGCCAGTTGAGACTTTGAAGCTTCCACCAAGATTTCACAACATAAGGCTGAACTAGACAAGACACCATCTGCCTCCTTCCCCCGAAATGGTACTTGGAAAATGGCACAGGGAGAAGGCAGGAGCCCCTCCTTCCCTCATGCTGCAGAGACCTCTATCAGAATCAGCTCCCATGATGCAGTGGAAAGGAGTTCTTGGCTGGGAACCCACGGCCTCAAAGTGGCAGGCTCCCTGGGGCATCCCAAGGACCCCTGTGTCATCTATGTTGAGATGTTGGTGGCATTCTCTTTTTAAGCAAGCAGACATTATGTCTACAATTTTTAATCCTCAGTGCATTTGTACCTATTGGAGGCAAAGATCTATGTCTGCCAACAGAGAGTTAAATAACTAGTAGATGTGAACTAACCTGTCTCTTGCTGTCTCTTTTAAATGATGGGTCCATTCAGGTAGGACTATGTGCATCCGCCCCTAACTACTGCACATACAGCTATGGAGCTGTGCCACAGTGCCTGCTTCTACAAATGGTTATAGCCTTGTAGGATTGGTTTGCACGCTCCTGCCAGCCTCTTTTACTATACAAGCTGAACTTTGTATATAAAACAACATTTCAACTATTAAGTTCTGTACATCCAGTTTATTAATAGATGGAAATGTATGATCAGAGCAGCTTCCTTAGCTGAAGCTCTATCATATGCTTGGAAAATAGGCCATCATGCTAACAAAATGAATTTGCACCCCTGAGTGGCCTAAGATGGTAGAAGCTGTGACCCTAGGATTGGCTTGCCTATTTCTGTCTTATTTGGAGCAACTAAAAAGCAGCAGACCAAGAAGCCAAACATGGAAGACGATGGGAATAGTACTGTTGGTTTTTATGAGGCATCTTTAGGACTTCTGCAG
The DNA here is from genome assembly GCF_049243985.1 of Paroedura picta. NCBI lineage: Eukaryota > Metazoa > Chordata > Lepidosauria > Squamata > Gekkonidae > Paroedura > Paroedura picta. The sequence continues at coordinate 144,793,504 of NC_135369.1, forward strand.
AGGTTGCAACCAGTCTAGAGCATCATGCTCATCTGCTTTGGACTCAGCTACCCTGGTAATAAGGCTTCCAAATACAGTGCTGTTCAGGCAGGACAGAAGTCCATTTCTCAAACAGAACACATGGGAAATTCATTCTCAAAATACGACAGGCAGATCTGAAGGCAGGCCAGGTTTAAAAAATCATGTCTTTCAGTATCAAGCACTGATGGTATAGTTATAGGACAGGGGGCTCTACTTTGAGTCGGCTTTTCCTCTTATCAGCATGTTTCCTTTATATCAGGGGTAGTCAACCTGTGGTCCTCCAGATGTCCATGGACTACAATTCCCATGAGCCCCTGCCAGCATTTGCTGGCAGGGGCTCATGGAAATTGTAGTCCATGGACATCTGGAGGACCACAGGTTGACTACTCCTGCTTTATATCACACAAATGCAGCCTGGACTCTCTAGTCCAATCCAATCCGTATGGCCCTTGGTATGTGGTACGAATTTGATTCATAATACAAAATCCTGGCTAAAGATCCAAATTCTGTATCTGGTCATGAGAAGATTTCTTGCTGGCTTACTTTATGAACAATATTAATGTTTGTCTCAGTTCTGAATCAGGGTATCAATCTCTGGTCAGAAAGAGAGGGAAGAAATATTTCCTTTCATCCCTAAAGAGTGCCCAGCTTGGGCTGCAGTAAAAGGGGAAAAAAAACTTGTTTGTTTGTCTAGAAGTTGTGTCTCTGCTGCAAGAAGACAAAAAAAACCCATAACCCTTGCATATAATAGAACTAATGTAGCGGCACTCTGACAAGTCCAATTTACATTGTCTGTTGCCTTCATAGAGGAGAAAAAATAGAATAGCTATTCAAACCTATTATTACATTTGAGAAATCATTAGTCTCACGGGAGTAATAAGTGTGCTATTAACATTCTGAATGCATTTTCAGCTTCTGTGTTTTAAAGAAAACATTATAAATATGCAAATTTCAGATCAACAAACCCAAAATAAAATGCACTGAAAATACTGATATGTAGACAAAAGTTTATTTACACCATACAACATTTTAAATATTTTATACACAGCTGCAGCAGGAAAAGCTACCCTTGAGCTTCTCAGAGAAAACTGCAATAATAAAGATGTGAAATATATTATTCATATAAAAGTGAGATTATTACTTTATTGCATTTAAAGCAATGAAGAATGTAGCTCAACAGACATTCATTTAATGACGACAAAACTTTGCTTTATTTTTTTTTATATTATAAAGTAAAAAGTGTAGTAATGGCCAAACAGACTGTTATAAACTTTAAAAACTGCATAAATATATACATTGTGCTTCATGGTGAAGTTTTCTGAAAACTAAACCAAATGAAGCTGTTACAACATGAACCGTTGCTTGAGGTTTATCTATAAAGATTTACCTTACAAATCCATTCCACGGGTACTTACAAGACACGATGGTAAGAATTGTACACCTGGGTTCGCCACTCGTTTTGGCCAGTGGGACTATATCATACGAAAAGAAATCACTGACATTTGGCACATGAGGGTCCTGACGCATGTTCGCCACAATGTTCAGACAGGCATGTCAGGCTTCCCGAGTCTCTGGGGTTGTCAGTGCAAATAAAAGGGTTCTACGTGTTTCCTTTCGCTTCAGTTTGTTTGCATCTTTCGTTAAACCTCCGTTTGGAAATCACCTTCTTGTACATCTAGAGGCAAATTCAGACACTTCTCCCATTCTGCTGGTCTTAGTTCTAAAGCATCTTTTGCCTCTGAATCTAATACGTTTATAGTGGTATAATGTTGGTATTCACTTGTGTTTTTGAAACTGTCCCAGGGAGCCTTGTTGGCTGCTGTTGGATTTTCCTGTGAAAGTGAGAAGAGGGAAGGAAAACAGAATTCAGCTTCCTTTTTAAAAAAAGTTCATTTCATTTTTAAAAAGCTGCATGAAAAACAGACGTCAAAGAGACAGGATGGCTTTGAAGAGAGCCAAACTGGCTGATATTTAGAGCTGGTCGTCTCATCCCTTTCTATGAGCAATCACTACATCGGAAGCCTTGCCAAGAGAACTGCCAACCCAATTCCCCGTGGCTGGCTCGCAGCAGAGCGCAGCAGGGGCTCGCTGACCATCCATGACAGCTGGATATGTAGTGGCCATTCCCTGACTGAGATTGAGAGTCTGTTTGGGTTAATGGTGTCCCTGCAAGAAAACGTGTCGAAACGTTAATCTCTTCCATATGCTATAATGGGATGTGACACACCTCAAACACCCACTGTTAGTACACTACAAATGAATACAGATACAGCAGGTGAAAAACAGGCCTAGCACTGGAGACAGGTAGTTCATAGCTCTCGTGCTCTGTCTGTCTTTCTCGCTTATACTAGCCATATTTGGTATTTTGCCAGTAGAAAACGTGCAGTCCGGAGCACTTAGACCCTTCTAATCCTGTTTCATTGTTAATTTAGCTGATAAACCAAATAATACAATTTTATAAAAGATGCATTTTATGTTAAGGCAATAACCAAGGTGCCTTGTTTTTGTTTCAACAAAGTAAGTATTGCAACCCCCCCCCCCCCCCAATTTAACCACATGGCAAAATTCAGTTTCATGATTTCTGGAAAAATTGCGCCTGTAGCCCTGCATACCTGAGAGGTGATTTTCTTCTCTAAGGCCAGTGACAAGCTCAAAGATTACTGACATGTACTAGGTCTGTGTCATAAGGACGTATAATGTGAATAAATACAATGTCTCAAAGTAGTTTGTAAATGCCTTCCCTTCCTCTTCCCACAAGAGATACTCTTTGAGGTGGGTGAGGCTGAGAGAGGTCTGATATTCCTGCTCTGTGAGAACAGCTTCTAACTAAGGTTGTGTGTGACTGCATCCGAATTGGCCGTTCCAGGCTCCTGTAGCCAGCACCTCACCCTCCCTTGATCTTGGGGTACTTCTGGACTGTAAGCTAAATAGGAGCAGACAGTATGATGTGGCAGTAAAGAAGGCAAATGTCATAGTCTAATGTATACTGTATTGGTCAGACCCCACAGGGAGTACTTTGTGCACTTATGGAGGTCTCACTTCAAAAAGGACATGGACAAAATTGAGAGGGTTCAGAGGAGAGTGACGAGAATGATCCGGGGCCTGGGGACCAACCCCTATGAGGAAAGGCTGAGGGACTTGGGAATGTTCAGCCTGAAGAAGAGGAGGCTGAGAGGGGACAGGATTGCTGCCTTTTAGTATTTGAAAGGTTGTCACTTAGGGGAGGGCAGAGAAAGCTTCCTGTTGGCAGCATAGGACCTGTGGTAATGGGTTTAAACTGTATGGAGAATGATATCAGCTAAATATCAGGAAAAAATATTTTCATGGAGTAGTTCAGCAGTGGAATCAACTGCCTAAGGAGGCGGTGAGTGCCCCCTCACTGACAGTCTTCAAGCAGTGGCTGGACAGATCCTTATCCTGGATGCTTTAGGGTAATCTTGCATTGAGAAGAGGGATGGACTAGATAGCCTGTAGGACCCCTTCTAACTCTATGATTCAAAGTTGGCTCAGTTAGAAAGGTGGACTATAAAGAAATAAGAGTACTTTGCCCAGTCTTGTTAATTTGCACAGCATAACGAACTAAAGTACACAACAGGACTGCAAGAAAGAAGTACTTACCATGCTGCCTGATTTTGGTACATCTCGAAATCTGTCTAGTGTCTGAAATTTTTGATTTAATTCCTGAAACAATTCCATATGCCTCTTCCTCGTATGCATGACCTTCTGCAAAATGGAATATAATTGCTTAATGTTTGACAGCGAATCACAGCATAGTTTTAAAAGAACCATTATTTGTTCCAACTTAATAAAGCCAATTGAATTTGTCTGGGCTGTCTCTTTTTGATAGGCACAAGAAATGCAAGCGAATGGCACTGGCCCCTGTTTCATCTCTGAGGCACACTTCATGGATAGGGGCTGTTGCCCTTTCTGAACTGCCAAAGCCAGGAGCTATTTCTTTTGTCCCGCTGCAGATGTGTCATGGATATAGCAACCGTCTCTGCAAAAGATCTTCCTTGTTTGTCAGTTAACCAGTTTTTAAAGAAATGTGCACAACATTGAAAAAGTTAATGTTTTGGAAAATAGCACCATTCAATATTTAATAAGGTGAATGTGAAAGTACCAGTACTGCCATGTGCTTCTCACTAAAATAACATGTGTCTGGAATATAGCATCCAAAGTTATTGTTGCGATGGGCTATTAGTTGTGATATGGCAGCAAGCAAGGAGCTCCACTATGACATAGGATTTTCTGCATGTGAAGCAGGTGCTCTACCGCTAAATCTCAGCTACTCTTATGGTCTTTGTCTTGCCTAGGTTGATCCTCTGGTTCCTGTTTATCTCTATTATCCTTCTTTTTAGACTGATAGTGGCATACAAAATTGATTAAATTTCTTTGGGCCAGCCCAGTTTTCAGCACTAGCACACATACCTTTTCTGCAACAGGAATCCAGCATGGTGCAGCACCCGTCGGGTTGCGGGGCTACTTTCCACTTCCAGATGATGTTGGCACCGGTCTGGGGTGTTCCCAGTCCTTATGTGATGGAGGCCCTCATTTGCCCTGTGGCAAGGGAACGTGGGCAAATGAAGGCCTGCATTGCGCCAGGCTTGGGACCGCCCTGGACTAGTGTTGATATTGTCTAGAAGTGGAAAATAGCCCCACATCCAGATAAATGCTGCACCAGGCCGGATTCCTGATACACAAAAGGTCAGACAGAAGTCTCTTGGAAGGAGAGGTGGATTGTAACAATGATCTATTCTGACTGGTATTGAAAAGTTTATGAAAATTTATATGCAGAACTCTTTTCAGCCAACCTCAAACAGGAAGAACTAATGTTCTCAAGCGGTCAATATTTATGATTTATAAATTCCTACAATAAATGTAAGGGGATTCAAGGAACAAAAAAAACACATTACACAATTTCAATAAATAACAAGCTGAGACTGTTTCCACACCGGAGGGATTGACTGCAGGCTGGAGTTTGAACCAGGGGAGGTTGCCCTAACTCTTCCTGCTCCTGCATGGGGGAGAATTTGGCCTGGCGCACCTCATCCACCCCAGATTTATGCTCCTGCATGGGAGCCAGGGCAGTGAAGTTCCCAGTATGGAAACAGTGTGAGTGAGTTTTTATGAACAGAGGTCATTATCTTCCAAAACAAAGAGAAACACTTGTTCTGTGATAGTACACACATAATAAAAAAGTTCTGCCCTAGATTAGGACTGGTTAATGTGCTAATATGTTTACTTTCTGCAATCCCTGTGGCTGCCAAGAAACAAAGGGGTGTTTTTAGACTGTCACTGGGTCACATTTTCACATAAAATATAATATCTCGCAAAACTATGACTGGCATTCAAAATGCTGAACTCTGGTGAACTAAACTGAATTTTTAATGTCTGTGAAACCTAAACTTTCTCAGAATTGTGATGTACCATATGGCAATGCATGTGGGAAAATGAAGGGAGGTGAAGATGATGACAAATGGAGCCTCCCCCTCTTTATGACCATGTGAATTTGTGTCACAAATGACTATGCTTTTCAGATATTATAATGAATGCTTCCCTCTAAATTATACAGACTAATAGGGGCAAAAACCTTAGAAAGGTTTTTTATACTGGCTTTTTTATACTTTTATAAGGTCCTTGCTAGGCCAAGGTTGAAAAAGTCATTTCAATTCCCATGTGTCTCCAGCCATTCACTTGTTCACTATTTACAGTTTCAGGCTGTAAATATTTGTTTAGATCTTCCTGCACTTTCCAGACTCACAGGACTGATGCTGGCCTGCCTGTCTGCGCCCCAGAATACAAACAGTTGCTGATAAGGGCTGGCCATAGCCCATATCCCAGGAGGGACATACCTGCACCACTCCCTCCCTCAACTAGGGGCAAAGCCTGTAGTATCCAAGAATACAATGGACACTAGAGCTTGGCAGTGGGAAGAGGAAGGGGAGGAATTGTCCAGTCTGCAAGGGCATGGGGTTGAATGTGTTTTGTGGGGGAGGTTGTGGTGGCATGGTGGGAAATAAGGGTATGGGTGTGGAAATATTGGTGTCAATAACCTGTGGTTTGGAATGTTCATTGAGTGTGGGAGAGGACTGACCTTTGGGAATTGTGGCATAGTGGTTACAGATTAGCTTTCCAAAGCCATGTCTTCAGATATGTGAAAAGGAAATCAGACTGGAGACTCTTAGGGGAAGATTACACGGCAACCAATTCCCCCCAGGTCTCCATCATTTCCCTTCTTGTGTGAATTAGGCTACAGACACCGAAATGTCCCTCTGCCCTAATACACAAGGGGTAGTCACTGTACACAGGTGTCCACCCTGTTCCTTCTTTTCCATTTTTTCACTGTTGGTAAAATGTTATGTGCCCACATGCTTCCTTCATGGTTGCTCCTTAGAAGAACGGATTTTTGTACCCTGTTGTTTACTACCCAAAGGAGTCTCAAAGCAGTTTACAAACACCTTTTCCATTTGTCTCCCCACAATAGTCAACCTGTGAGGGATGTGGGGCTCTGAGAGGTCTGAGAGAACTGGGAATGGGCCGCAGTGACCCAGCAGGCCTCAGGTGTCTCAAAGCATTTTCCAATCTTCTTCCCTTCCTCTCCCCATAGCAGACTCCCCATGAGGGAGGTGGGGTAGAGAGCCTCACAGGGAAGCTGGCAACCATAAGAGGAAGACTCTCTGTGCACAGCAGTCTTGGTCTTAGTAAGTTTTTTTTATACTGTTTTTTTATTTGCCAGGCCAAGGTTGAAAAAAGTCATTTTTTCAGCAGACCTGAAGAGAGGGAGAGGGAGCACATTCACCAGCCTCCTGCCAGCTCTGTCAGGGTTCTGAGGCAATTTACAGTTGGACATGACAGTTAGGGCAGCCTTGGGGTGAAAAGGGCTGGCACAGCCTGTGTTCTCACCCCCCTTGGCAGCCCTGCTGACCTCATCTCCCTGAGGTGGTCAGGGGCAGACTGGAAGCGATGTCTCCAGATTGCCCCTGGCTGGGGTAACTGGATGGAATTTTGGTCTGTGCTGGTGAGGGGCCAATTAGAAGCCACTTCGTGCCTTCTGACTGGCCCCTCTGCATGTCAGTCCAGGGCCAATTGTTGCCCTTCCTCATCCCAGACTGAGCCCACCCCAACACCCCTTACTGTATTATTAGGAGGGGCAGATGGTCTTTTCATATAGGGGGAGGCATGTATCGTTTCCCTATTGCAGCTGCTGCTGTGGCTATCCATGCCATGCAATGGCAGCAGAACTTCCCTATGACAAGTTTCCCTTTATTTTCCTTGTACCAGTTCCCTGGCAGCGGCTACCCTCTCCGAATCACTGAGGCTTTCTCAGTTCTTTAAAGCAAAATCAGCTACTGAACATTGTTAGATTATTGTTATTATTATTATATAACAAAACACGTGTCAGGTTCCCTGAAGTCCCAGTTTTAAATTTTAAAAATATTTCTAGCTTTTGTAGAGAAGTTACACTTCCCCCCTTATATCTCTGCAATGAAAAGGTGAAGAGACTTATTTTTTAAAATGAAAGTTGGAAATTCAGAAAACCTGACACAGACCATTATATATTGTAATTATATTTAACTGCAGTTTTTAAAAAACCTTTCTAGAAGCAAGGATGGGAGAACCTTTTGTACCCTCATGGTAGCCATCCAGGTTTTAATGTAATTTACAGGACCACCTTTCCCACAATGTCCCCCAGAGAGCATTAAGATCTAGTCAGCAGAAATTGTTTAGGATCCTTGGCCCTAAAGAGATCAGATTGGCCTCAACCAGACGTGGTCCCGGCCTGGGGGAATGCTCTGCCAACTGAGATCAGAGCCCTGTGGGATCTCAGACAATTCCACAGGGCTTGTAAGATAGAGGTATTCTGCTGGGTCTATGGTGGAGGCCTAAAAACCCTACATCACCTAGTGGCCCAACCTCAGAACCCTCTAATCAACTCAAAGGACCATCTTTATCAGCTCCCTCTTTTTCTCCCATGATAGGGGAGTTTTAATATTTTTTAGTATCTGTTTTTAATATATAATTATAATGTTATTATATGTATGTACTAATGTTATATGCTTTACCTTTACTGCCCCTGCCCTGAGTCCCACTAGATGTGGTGGTTAATACATTGTTTTTCAAATATTCATAGCAAAGACTGGGCAGAAGGCCTGGGAAACTCTGGGGGCCATTCTGCACAGAAAAAATAGCAGCATTAGGCCAACACAATGGTTTAATGCTAAAAAATCCTGTGCCTCCTGGAATTCTTCACCTGCTGGCTCTTCTGCTGCCATTTAGTGCTTCCTGCCATTTCACATGCCTGCTTGAAATGGCGGAAGAGAGAAACATGATATATACACTTCTCTCTTCCCCCTGTCAATCAAGACAGGCATCCAATCACCCTTCTCCCTCCTTTAAAGGGACTATGAGCTAATTTTTTAAATTGCTTATTCGTTTAAATGTATATGCATTCAAATATATTCATATCTATTAATAGATGCATAGGGCTCCTTTTCCTGCAAGCCCTCTTGCAATCCGGAGCCTTGAAGCTTCCCAAAAAAAATGGGGGGGGGTGATTTTTCTTTTTGTGGGGAAGAGGCATGCTTTGTGGGCAAACTGGTGAGGAAGTTTATTTTGTGTTCTGCCTGTGCAATTGTGTATCTATTCATTGCTCCAGGCAGTATTTTTTTTTAAGCCCCGTTCCGGGTTAAGAGAGAGGGAGGCGGGCTCGAGGGTGGGCACTGAAGCTGGAAATCTCACTATTTCAGCCACTTTGGTAACGCACGTGTCTTGTGCGAGTGTCTTGCTGGTTGCTCTCATCATGCTAGCGCTACATCGCAGGGTAATCCAGTTTCGTGGATTTCCCTGCTAGCGCTTTAAAATGGAGGATGTAGCAGCTGGTTTGCAGATGTCACACTGGATGTTCACGGCATCGTACAAAATGCCAAAAAAGGGTAAGACTCCCACTTTTAAATCGGGTGTAAAATGGCCCTGGGAATGATCCTGGGGAAGCAGGACTTCCCCATAGATATGTTAACAGCATTGTGGCTGGGGTAAATGATCTGTATGGAAGTGACTTATTTGTCACCATCAGGGTGCATAAAGGCAATTCAGGAAAAACGTTTTCACAAGGCATCATTCAACTGACTTACTGCATCCATATTTACCAAGTGTGACTTTTTGACTCTATATTTTTCATGCATAAAGACTGCAGTCTTTTCTCATTTGAAAATACCTTCAAATAAACAAGCACAAGACCAGGCTGCACATGCACTTATTGCATTGTGATGACCTGTGGAAATGGTGAGGGTTGTTTCAAGTAAATTAGCACAGGATCAGAGATTATTAGAGCAACTCTGAATTTAAGGAGGCATCTTGATAGATTAAATTTCTGATGCTTAACGCAGAAATGACATGATTCACAATCTGGGCATGAGACCATAGAAAGCAATTATAAACCAATTAACCTCACAAGAAATGCGGGGAGGGAACAGGAAACAGTTCTGCAGAATTCAGAGAGAGCCTTCTTGCGAAACACCCTGTGTCATTGAGATAGCTGACCTAGATTTATTAAAGTCGTCTCACATAAGCGACAAGCTGGAGATTTGCAAGATACTCATCTTACAGCTGCTAATGCTTATGTAGCAATCTCAGCCCTATACAAATTATAAAAGTGTCTCCGAGGACAGGCTCCACTTCCCAGATGCACAGTGGCTTAAGAGAGGAGCCCCTCTACAGGAAGCTGAGCATATTTTGCAGAGTTAATTCTCTAAACACAACATATTACAGGATACTGCATCAAAGGCTACATTTCCTGCAAACTTGGGATCTCCCAGGTTTTCAGAGAAACTGCAGAGCTTTTCAAAAGAGGGGAACGCAGCCTCCCAAGCAAACAACAAATGGATACTGCGATAGGCAGGCAAGACCAAAAGGAGGAGGGGAGAGCTGCTGCCACAACTCTCCGCCTGTTGCCAATTGCAAGTGTGAAGAGGAGGAAGAGGAGGAGGAAGGGGTGGATGAAGAGGAGCAGGGAGTTGAGGAACTGCTGCCACCCCCTTCGCTGACCCAGAGTCAGAGTCCCTTTATGGGCATCAACCCCTCACTGATCCTGAAGGTGGGTGGTGGAGGATGAGTGAGATGATTGTCATCGTTGCCTCCCCTGAGGTGGACAGACACACTGGAAGGCACGTGGGCAATGTGGTGGTGGTGGTGGTGAGGGAGGGAGGGAGGGAGGGAGGGGGAGAGTGAACAAGGCACAAACCTATTCATTCCAGCGGCCACCTCAGAGGTCTCCTCCTCAGCCCACCCATGAAATGAGCCCTGTCACCTTCTCCATCCCCACCCATAGCACTTCAGCAAGCCAGCTTGAGCTGGGGCCGATGGGAGGGGACTGTGGAGGCTGGGCTGTGGGGAGGGAATGCAGGGGTTGGTGCCCAGACCTGCCACAGCCTCCAGGAGGAAAGGAAGCTTGCTGGGGTAGGAGATGTTGTGTGCTGAGCACTGGGCGGCTGTGTGTCTTTCCCTACTGGGGAAGCAGAAGAGAATATAGAGGGGGAGTATTAGCTGGAAGCTGCCCCAAGACTGCAAGGAGAAGGGTGGCCTATAAACTGAAATATATAAAGCAAGCAACAAGTGGGAAAGGGGCAAGTGCAGAGGGCCATGAAAAGGGGGAAGTATCCCTTTGAGTTTCTCACAGATCTCCTCTTGTCATAAGATTATTGCTACTTCACTGCCACCCTCTTCTCTCTCCTCCTCTTACTTGCAGTTGTAATAACACTGCTGCTACTTCATTCTTACACCTAGTGGGGTTCTTTAAAAAAAAAGAAACAATAGTATCTTGCTTGTGACTATAAATAGCTGCTATGGGGATACAAACCACAACTCTGATGAAGTGAGCTCTGACTCCCCAAAGCTTTGGAATGGAAGAAATTTGGTTGGTCTTTAATGTGCCACAGGACTTCGGTTTTATTCTTCTGCAGTGGGCCAGTTCTGGAACAACCTTTCTGGAATTCTTTTTCTTTTCTTTTTTACATTTAATTCTGGGTCACTTCTGTATTCACTAAGCATGCTAAAACATGTGCTAAATGTGGAAGGTTGTAAATCACCCCATAGTACCAGAGCTTAGCTGCATTCCCTTTTTCTCTTCCCTACCCGATGAGACAAAAGGAGGCCTGAGCTGCTCTGGAATGAAATCAGAAGGCAGTGGGCAACCGTTCCCAAGCTACGTGTGGCCATAATTGACTGGGAAATAATCTAAGGCCATTCCCTGGGGGAAAACCTGATCTAGGTTCAAGCCACGGGTGCCTCGCCAGCTAAGGGGGGGGGGGTCACATTGAGCCCCCAGCACTGAAGAAGAGAAGAAGAAGAGCTGGTTTTTTATATCCCACTTTTCACTACCCAAAGGAGTCCCAAAGGGGTTTACAAAGGGGTTTCCCTTTTCCTCTCCACAACAGGCACCCAATGAGGTAGGTGGGGTTGACAGAGCTCTAAGAGAACTGCTCTGTGAGAAAAGCCCTGTGACTGGCCCAAGGTCACCCAGCTGGCTGCAGGTGCAGGAGTGGGGAATCAACCCCAGTTCTCCAGATGAGAGGCCACTGTTCTAAACCACGCCCCTCCCTGCTGACTCTGCTCTTGAGCACCCTAATCCTCATGCTCAGACGGTGTTTGTGGGCCTTAGAGCGGCTGGAGAACTGAGTAGCAACCCTGTGCCAGTTACACTGCCATATGTGCCCCCCCCCCATATGTTGCCACAGTGATGTTTGTGGTACTCTGGTTCAATGCCGCTTCCTGTGAGTTCCAAAAGACACAGCAGTTGGGGAAACTTAACAAAATGTACGGGCATTTTTATAAACACTCAGAGACAACTGAAAATATGTCACAGGATGACTGCGAAAGGAGAACAAAATGTTTTGGACTTGCATGGTATTATTTATCAGATGTGGAAATCTGCTCTCCTTAGCAATAGGAAGGATGTCTTCGAATCAGTTGCCATAGAGAACAATTCGAAGAAAGAACCACACCGCATCTCTGACCTTCTGAATGGCAGCGCATGACTCACAATTCCGGTGCAGTGCTGTGATTACATAAGTTTTTCTTACACTTCATTCTTTTTAATTGCCTGATTGGCTGGTTAAGGCTTCATATTCCTGTTTGGTGTTCCTACTTGGTGTTCACTTTCATAAATATTGCTAAGTGGGCACCTTTCAAAAGTTTCTCTTCTTTTATGCACCAACAAAGTGGGCATCGCAAGGGTGACCTAGTGAGTCCAACATTGGCAATGCTTCCATCTGTATTTTCCCTTTATCTCACGTGTCGAAAACAGCTGGGTGCCAACAAGAGTTCTGGGGATGTTAAGGCGGGGAGGGGGAGGGGGAGGGAATGTGTAGCAGGCTTCAGTCTCCCTCTGTGGGTGAGGCTGGGGCAAGCACACTTCCTCCACCATGCCTCGACACCCCAGGATCGTCACCCACATGAGGATCGTGTTTCTAAAAAAGAGCAGAATCATATGGAATTCAACACTCAATCAGAGCTCTCCTGTTTCCTCTTCTTTAACTGCTTTGGTATTTTGCAGCACCAGGCACACTTTATTCCTGGGCCATATTTATTATCAGCCTTCTCAGCGTTCTTGGGAAGGGGCCATGGCCCCATGGAGGATCATCTGCTTGGCAAGCAGAAGGTTCAGTCCTTTGCAACTCCAGTAAAAAGGATCATGGAGTATGTCTAGGGTTTTCAATTCCAGGTTGAGAAATCACTTGAGATTTGGGGGTGGGACCTAAGGAGGTGAGGTGTGGGGTGAGACTTCACTGGGGCATAGCATCATAAAGTCTACCCTCTAGTTTTCTCCAAGAGAACTGATCACAGTAACCTGTAGACCAGTTGTAATTCTGGAGCTCTCCAGGCCCCACCTAAGTATGCGAGAGAAAGCTCTTGGCTTGAGACTCTCGAGAGCCTCTGCCGGTCAGACTAGACTAGACTAGACTAATAGTGTAAAGCAGCTTCATGTGTTCACTCCCATTCTTGTTCTCTGACTCTGCCATATATGAAGGTAATGGGAGGGTGAGGTTGTGGTGATCATATACGAATAAGATTAGGGATCCTGCTGCTTTAAAGGGTTCTGGAACAGGGAGCCATCCTGCAAGTGCTGCTCACTTTATCTGTGCAACACTGCATGGGGAGAGATCACACCTGTGGAATTTCGGCCTCTCTTAGAACACTTAAAGACAGCCTTAGACAGAGTCACCTTAGATGGAACTTGATATCCTGTGGTGGATAAGGCAAAAATGGACAAAGCTGGCACATCTTGGAATCCTGCTTTCAGAAGATTTTGCACTCTACAGTCCTTGTTTCTGCCTCAATTCCTGGCAATGCAGTCAAGCCCTAACAGTTTTGTAACTATCACCCCCAAATCGACTCCATAGTCTAAATTTTGAAACTGCTGGAAGGAAAACATCAGGCCACAGAATTCTTTGCTCTGTCGGTGATCCATTAAGCCTTGTGTTGCTGTAACCCCCCCCCCCCAACTATCAGATTATTGTGGTGACTTGCATCCAGTTGATGTAAGATGCATATTTAATTTTAATTACGATGAATAAAAAACGTGTCCTGCAAATTGAGAACATTCACATCATGGGGTGGGATGAGGGGTCAGGTTCTAGTTTTTTAGGTGCATATCACTCCCTTCTTAATAAGTCTAGCTGGAAGTGGCAGTGGATATTTTTTGGACTTGAGGCATTTAATTACAAAAGATTAAGGGCATTTTTAATGTCTCCCTACCCTTTATTCTTTACCTTCGAAAGAAGCCCATGCATTTCAATTAGCACAAGAAAGAAAGCTGAGTAATTGCTGGAATTTCTAGGTTCAAAGGAGACTGCTGTTAGCCCAATAACCTTGGTGCAACGAGAGACATTTGTTCCACTTAGCATGGCTTAATATATTTTCTCTATTCCCACCTGCACACAGTGGAACATTTGTACCACATGCCCAGCAGGGTTTTTCCCCCCTCTCTTCTTTTACCATTTTTATACCATCTATACTTAAGAACTTAAGAAAAGTTCTGGAGAACTTGAAAGATTGCTCATGCCCTGTGAGATTTTTGCAGGCCCTATTAGAAAGTTATCACACCAATGTTGATTTTGAATTGTTTTTCTAATGGACCCACAGCTTCCTGAGAGAGTACAGTGATCATTTTTAACACAGCCTTTTCCCTGGAGAAACGGTAGTGGTAAAGTAGGCTCTTTCCTGAAGTGCAAGAGGGTTTTTCACAGTGTATCTTGCACTGTTTACTCTCTGTGTCTGTCCACATCAATATGGATGACTTTTCAAATTATAGCTAGTACATGCTTTTCAAACGATGATAAAGTGATCCCTAAGTGTACATTGGCTATGCAAACATTGTGAGGCTTCAGCTCCACAAGAACACATCGTTAATTATATCAGGTAGTTAACTTGCATGAACAGGAAACTTATGCATAAACCAACATTCCACATATCTTTGATATTCACTGAACCGCCAGAAGTGAATGTGTGTGTGTGTGGGGGGGTGCACGGAAGAGAGGTTAATGAGCTGCACATCTCTACTCTTATCATATTTCTTCAAAGTAGCATCCATGGAAGTCAATAATACTTATTTTAAGGTAACAGGTATCAGCTCAGGGGGATGTAAACCCAAAAAACCCTGCTAATCTCATAAATACTTTTCCAGTGAGTAATTATGTCTAAGGTACTCTCATTGCACCCGGAGATAAAAAAATTAGCAACAAAATAAAGCCCACATTTACCACTTTCTAATGTTCAGAAGGGTAACAGTGCATGCCTATGCCAAGATACAGCACGGAATTCAATGATCGTAGTCTGGAGTAACTCTGTATAGGACTTCACTGTACATGCAAGTGTCAGCCTGAAGCACCTCGATATCCAAAGCAGGCACTTACAATGTTTGTTAAGAAGGAAACAGGGATAAAGCAAATAGTTTTCCTGAAGAAGGTTCAAGGCTACTTCAGTTTATTGGGTGTCATCTAGGAGGCCTGATAGCTTGCAGAGGTTATGTGGCCTTTCTCAGAAGTTCGGATGGCCGTTGACATTATTAGAAGTCACTGGAAATGGTAAACGATTGCTTGGTTGATTGGCTGGTTCCTATGTCTTACTTCTGTGCCCACTTCTTTAAAGGGGCAAGCCACCACTTTTGGGGCTCCTCAAAGCCTGAAAAGTATTTCAGGGGCTCCTCCATGGTCGAAAGGTTGAAAAAGGCTGGCTTCCAGTTTTGTTCCCCATAGGGAGTTCTCCACTGAGAGTTGTCCAAGGAGGCCAAAAATATTAGGGATGTTGGGGGGGGGGATGCACGCATGATCTCTTCTGCTATCTGACCACTGTCCACTGCAGCACGAAATGAGGTCTGCTTATTATTAGTTGACACCTGTCCAGGCTAATGCTTTGATAGCTGGCAGGGCTTTTTTAAATCCAGGTCCAACCTCACAGTTCAACACTGGTTAACTTGCAGTGCAAGTATGTAAAGGCATATTGGCATGTAAATAAGCTCTAGGCTTCTCTTCTCACAGGTGGCAACCTCAAAATAATGGATAGAGATTTAATTTATGGGAAGGGGGAATGATTCTTGGAACTCTGAACAGAAGACATGGAACTGTGGAAATAGCCTTTCCCCTTTATATCCGTTTGATTCCCCGCTCCCCCACCTGCAGCAGGCTGGGTGACCTTAGCCTCTCCATAGCACTGATAAAGCTGTTCTGACCGAGCAGTGATATCAGGGCTCTCTCAGCCTCACCCACCTCACAGGGTGTCTGTTGTGGGGAGAGGAAAGGGAAGGCGAATGTAAGCCATTTTGAGACTCCTTCGGGTAGAGAAAAGTGGCATATAAGAACCAACTCTTCTTCTAAAAGGTGATTTGAATTTTTTTACTTGAATTTTGTATTGCTCTTTGAATTTCAGCAAAAAGGTAGACTATAAAGCAAGTAAACAAAATAAATCTAGGACAAAGGGTAATCTTACAGTAAAAAAAATGTACCGTATTTTGATTTATTTACAAACATAGCCTACCTTTTCATTTCAAAAGTATCTTCAACCTTTTTTTTTAAAATGACATCGCCAAAATGGCAAGAAATGAAACCCACAAGCCATACAAAATTGATTCAGCAGCAATACAAAACTTTTGAAGAACTTCAATGCTGTTAAGAAGCTCACTTGAATCAGACGGGTGTAGTTTGAGGCATAAATGACAACAAGCATATTTCCCTGGAGTGCAACCAAAGAGAATGCTCTCTTCCCAGTACCTATCTGCCCAGCTTCTAAAAGGTGGGGACACCTGAAATATGGCCTTTGAAGAAGGAAATCTCTGGGCAGGTTTGTTCAGAAGAAAGCAGTCCTTTAGGTACTCTTGCTCCAGACAGCAGAGCAAAACATGTTCACAATGAAAACATTTTGTTGTCCCATCCCATATATAAGATGCCTTACAAAGTATTAAAGCAAACCTGTCACACCCCTTTTGCTTTCAATAAAATACACACACTGAATGAGTAGCAATAATATAGGTAAACTTACTTCAAAGTCGAGGTCCGAATAACGTGATTTTCTTCTCTAATAAGTATATGAGAGGGAAAAAAAAAACACAACTGTGTATTAATTTTGAACTGAACATGTACTGAGCACATCTATTATCCTTAATTTAATATTGATATTTTTAGCTTAGTATCTTTCAACAGTTGGTTGAATTGTAGCCATATGACAATTCCAGATTCCATTTGCTTCCCACATAGGGGACCTCCATCATCAAGATACCTTCCATTAAATTATGGCTCCAATTTTTGCAAAAGCAACTAACTGCAGATATCATCCCAAACTAAGTATTTAACATTTTTGTTCTGTTACGGGATAGCTTTCACAGTTAATGTATGTTAGAGGCCCATGCGGGTCTTGCCTCTATAGATAATGATCAATATTTTTTTTCAAAAAAAATTGCAAAACCATAGAAACGTCTGCTGTGCAGCTAACCATTTGCTTGTGTTTAACTGTGTCGATCCACCCTAGAAAAACCTGCTTTCAACACACGGCCATCTGGCCATCTTCTGACAAGACAGCCTATAAACGTTGGCCATCTCAAAACATTATTTATGGTAATCATCCATTTCTTGGGAGATTTCAGGCTATAAGGGGATTCACTCAAATTGTACTTCCACTAGAATCCCCGCTCCCCTGAGAATCTCTATACAAAGCCTGCTTTCTGGCCCAACATTTTCATCTCTACAACTGCATTATTTTAAGGGTTACTAAACATGTGAAACTACTCTATGCCAAGTCAAATTATTGGCCAGCTAACTCAGTATTACTTACTCTAACTAGCAACGGCTCCCGAGTTCTGAGGCAGATATGGTGATATCTAAGGTTCTTTTGTATGAAGATGTCAGGCAGGGGCAGACTGGGATAGGGAAATGGCCCTGAAAAAGATTTCCACACCACTTCCCAAAGGAGGGAGGAAGAGGCAGCCTACTTGGCCCAATTCAGCCATGTCCCCAAAACAGTGAGGGAGAGGCAGCTTCACCAACTTTTTTCCAAGCCCACTCCATGGGGCCATGCACCATGTTTCTTAGACCAGGGGTAGTCAACCTGTGGTCCTCCAGATGTTCATGGACTACAATTCCAATGAGCCCCTGCCAGAATTTGCTGGCAGGGTCTCATGGGAATTGTAGTCCATGAACATCTGGAGGACCACAGGTTGACTACTCCTGTCCTAGACTACACGGGCCTTGGGAAGACTAAACGCTATCTCCCCTGGACCACACAGGCCTCAGGTGCGCAGAGTATTATCTCCACCAAGCGATGCGGGCTTTGCCTTGGTCTCCCCAAGCCAAACAGGTCTCTGGAGAACTGGGCACCTCCACACATTGGGGGACTGGGTGTTGCCTCTCAGAGCAGGCCCTTACTGCCACCAGCTTGACATGGTCCAAATGGGGAGATGATATAATGACAGATTCACCCCTGGTGCCAGGGTCTGAAGCAGAGCCTTATATATTCAAAGCATATATTTGTCCTTTAACTCGTGTCCTTTTCCCCTAAAATAACAGGACAGCCAAATCCAGTTTTGGAAATTCCTGGACATTTAGGAATGTTGCTGGGAGGGTGATGTTCAGAGAAGGGACTCAGGGGAGATGCCTATAGCCCACACTACAAAACATTTGTTTTTTTCCAGAGAAAGGGCTCTCTCTTGTCTGGAGCTCAGTCATCATTGTAGGAGAACTTGAGGCCCCACTTTGGGCTTTGTAACAGGTTAAACATTTACAATGTTACAAGTTAGAACTTTACACTATGGTGCAGCTGCAATAGGGCGATGCTGTAAATTTTACAAAAAGACTTTGAACACTACCCTCCACTCCTATCATAAGTGATGTTCCATCCTGATTTTAAAAAGTGTGTTTAAAAATTATAGCTGCAGAATGAATACACTGGAGAAAAAACAATGGTGGATAAGGTGGGGACAGAATCCGAAGTCAAGATTAAAGATTAACTGCTCTGAAAATCTGCAGTAGTTTGTGTGCACACAATGGGCCAATGTCTCCAGACGTCCCTCGGTTTAGGCAGCCCCATAAAGACACTAGCTGAGTCAGTGTTTAATTGGGTGGTTTAAATGGTCATTTTGAAACAATCTGCAACATTGTTTTTACCAATGTATTTAACAACACAGGATGTCTGCTGAAGCTGGCCCTTTGAATTGTGTGTATGGAATGACATGGTTAGAACACACTTTGCATTCTGCTTGCTTGTCTGCCCAAAACTGTGTTATTAGGCTGATGTGCCTGCTGGAAGGTTAAGATGAGCAAGTTCCATACTGCACCTACCCTCCTGCAATGCAGTCTGTTTGGCTAGTTGTCCCAACTGGAAGCCTGGCTATGAAGCACACCATTTATATGCACTGCAACTTTGAAAGTGTTTGTGCATTTCAAGTGGGAGCTATCCATTTATCTCTGCATTGCAAAAAAAGCCATGTACTATGACTTTGCCTGTTTGATGAGGCCAAGGATGAATGTTCCATTTAAAAAAAAGGAACAGTCTGCAGCTACACATCAGCAAAGAAAAACAGTATGTGGTATGATTCTGAGCAAAAGGTTGCATTCGCTTCCTGGAACAGAATGGCAGGTGTAGGTGGAGGACGGACTTTCTGAATTGCTTTTTTAAAATCGTGCAACAAGAGGACTGCCTAGTTGGCCTTTTTCGCAGCTGTGAACAGCCTCCCCACCCCCTTGAGTGCAAAGGGTTGCCATGAGGGTAATGTTTCTGCATGACGGTGGCAGAAAAGTCCCACATCCCCTGAGGAGGGGGTGGGGGAGGATACAATTAGCAAAAGGTCATTAAATGCACAGTTGTTTAATAATTGTGGGGAACCTAATGGATTGGATATGGGCACAGCCAGGTTCTACTCTTTTATTCAATGCTCCTCTTTGCTACAGGCCCTGACCCATCTGGCTTTTGTTCAGGTAAGTTCTGTGATCACCAACACAGCCTTTTTGGGTGGCTAAAGTGGACAGTGAATGTGCATATGAAGCTGATTTTATACTGAATCAGGCCATTGGTCCATCCGGGTAAGTATTTTCTACTCAGTCTGGCAGCACCTTTCCAGGGTCCCAGGCAAAGGTCTTTCACATCACCTGCTGCTTGGTCCTTTAAGCTGGAGATGCTGGGGATTGAACCTGAAAAGCAGATGCTCTGCCACTGAGGCACAGCTCCTTCCCTTTCCACCTGGGAATCTAGCCCAATGTTCTTCCATTAAATGCATTTCAATAGCAGGGAAATAATTTTCTCAGTTGGACAACTGAAACCAACACTTGCCTATGAGGTTGGAGAATTGTAGTACTCATATTTTACACATGTTGAAAGTGTATTTTTGTTTTATTTTTGTAAGCTGCTTTGATATAGGAGAAAAGCATTATATAAATATCTTTAAACACAGCCCCACGGCGCCGCGGCACCGCGGACTAAATAAAAGAGTAAGGGCCCAGAAGGCGGGCCCTGTCCGGGACGAGGAAGGGTGCCGATAGGCCCCTTCCCCTGGACTGACCAGCTTCGCGCCTCCCGATTGGTCCCTCCGCTGGTCAGTCCACCCCCAAGCTGCCAATGGCTGCTTGCCCGGCCAAAAACAATTCGGAGGTGCTTCGCGCCTCCCAACCCGCCCCACCCCCCACCAGAGCTTCCCTTCTCTCCGGCGGCCATTACTTTGCTGGCTGCCGAGAGCGAAGGTAGGCTCCCTGGCCCCTGCCCCGACAACGGCTCCCCAGACCTTCCCCGGGGCCTGGGGACTGTTTTAAAGCATCCACGCCGCCTTTACAACGCTGCCCAAGCCCCGGGGCCTGGGGAACATTTTGCTACATGGGCGGGAGGGGTAGTAAACCCTCCTCTAGGGCCCGCTGTATTTTTTTGACAGCGGGCTCTACTGCTAGTTAAAATAATAAATAAATTCCAAGGATGATTTAGGACGGTCTAATGAAACACAAGATGTATGTACAAATGGAAAATAATCTTCTAATTGTTCTAATTTAGTTTTAAGGGGGGACATTATATGGAATTGACAGGGAATGGAAGCATGCCATGAGTGCTCTTAATACTCTGAGATGCCTCCTACAATTTATTTCATAATGATGATGTGATAGTTCTGGTGTTATTTTCAGAAGACAAAGATATGCATGCAAAGAAAGCCTGATGCAGCAATTCTTGAAGGTCTACCAGGAATGAGTTACATGGGTTAGAGGGGAATGAGAATTAACTTTTTTTTTTGCAAAGGCTTTTATATTAGTTCAATTGTATGGATTCTGAAATTGTGTGAGTTGTGGTAGATCTGTTGCCCTCTGGCACCTCTGGCACATATGCGCTATTCAAATTTTGCACAGAAGTAATTAAAACATTTGGTGCCAACTTCTGTTTTCTAGGCACAAATTATATGTGTGCAATCCAACTCAAACTCTGTTGTATCCAAGGGCTGATATTTTCACAGCAAGGCATGTCTCTGTGCCATAGCAGAGCTGCCACTTTCTGTTCACCCTTTGCACAACTGTCCATTGTTTGAGGAAGAAATGAAATAACTTCAAGGGAGACAACAATTTAGTCATAAACTTGGCTAAAATGCCATTGGATATGATTCAATGAAAAAAGATGATATTTGGACATTCAGTTCTATCTGATAGGCTAAGGACTGGACAGAAATATCAAAATAACTTAATCGGTGAAGAGAAAGGAAGAAGAATCTATGCAGGGTGCATAACCCTCTGCTCCGAAGCAGAGGCAGAAGAAAGTAAACATCAATGAATCAAAGTCATTAGGGTGGTTGATGCCCAAGAAACTGTTCATTAAGAATAATGGAGTGGAATTAAGAAAGAGTATCTAGGTTGAATGCCAGGCTACAATGTTCCTCATCAGCTAATTTGACTATGGAGGAAATAGGCACATACTTAAAATTAGGTTGGGCTGGTTGTTTGGGTGGCAGAGAGAGGGCAACTGCAACCAATTAATATTCCTACATTGTGAGAAGACAACGACCCAGTGGAGCTTGTCCATCTCTTACTTCCATGACAAAAATAAAAGCCACGTTGAAGCAGAAAACCTCCAATACGGGAAGGGGGGTGCGTGGAGGAGTAAAATCCCTGGGAGAGAAACACCGAGGCAAGAATTCATTTTGAGTCAATTTGGCTTTGGACTAATCACGTAGAGCTTTCTGCAGTATAATTCCAGAGCAATTTTGAACTCTGCTCACTAGAGGACAAAAATAGAGTGGCGCTGAAGGATAATTTTCATACACCAACCTGTGCTGAGTTGCTGGCAGCAGGAAGCAGCGGCTCCTGCCACAAGACTAATGCAAGCCCCCTCCTTTTGTGAAACAGGCTCAGCGCCTGCTATACTCCTTTTTCCAATTGGCTACCTGATTAATTACATAAGATACCACTTGAGATACATTATATAGCGCAGGCTATAATTGAAACAAGAGATATAATATTTTGGTGAAGTTGTACCCGTCTTTCCATTAATATAAATCCTTGTTATCAGCAGTTTTCTAATTCTCTCTGAGATTAAACTTGACATGCAGAATCCCAGCCCAGGAGAGGATTTCTTTCCCCCCTCTACAAAATTAAAGTGTGTGTGAGGGACTCCTTCAGCATTTTAGAGATTTACAAGACCCTTTGAATACATGGTTTC
Organism: Paroedura picta; assembly: GCF_049243985.1. Taxonomy (NCBI): domain Eukaryota; kingdom Metazoa; phylum Chordata; class Lepidosauria; order Squamata; family Gekkonidae; genus Paroedura; species Paroedura picta. Next base: position 144,815,689 of record NC_135369.1, read on the forward strand.
CCTTTTCTCCTGCCTGAAATGCTCTTTTGTGTTCATATCTCTTTTTTCAGACACTCAGTTTAGGAAACTGAAAAATAAGATTTGCAGACTATTGGTCACTAACAAGGACTAGTCATAGAGGAGTAGTTTTTGCAGAAATAAAAATACTAGATGTGCAGAATTATGCAATTGCCAAAAAGATACTTGGCAGTTTTATTACATGGCTCAACTTTATGTCTAAAATATACTTTGGGGAAGATCAATTCTTCTGCTTTATTATATGACTGACTTTCACATGCCTATTTAGCTAACATGCCATATGCTTCTGTTTAGAAAGTGGCTTACTCTTGTTATATGTGAATACTCAAAATGCTCAAAATCTGTTGAATGCTGACAAAGATGCACTGAACACTACATGTCACTTAAATATAATAGTCAGCATTTATTTTTATTTTATTTTATGTATTTAAGACATGTCCAGGTTTGGTGCCCAGCCTGGCTGCAGACTTCCTTGGGGTCACAGAAGCCAAGTGAGACCCACCTGTGACCCTTTTACCTCAAGTAGCCCCTATCAATGCAGCCAAAGCTTTGAGGAAGTGACTCTGTGGGGGTAACAGCAGTAGGAACCATGTGCGGGCCTTGCTACCTCTCTCCTGGGATCTGGACTGGCTGATGACATCATCTCCTGGCATCAAAGCAGCAGCAATGATGCCAGGGAAGAAGGTGCCTTGAGGAAGATACTAGAAAATCTGATATTCAAAGAAGAAGAGAAGACTGTGAAGCAGGCAGCAAGAAGATAATGATAATGAGGTCCGTATCTTCTCCCCTATTAAGTGTCATCTCTTGTCTGTCTCCAGATTGCTACTCTTAGGTCAACTGCCCCTTTCTCAGGTGTGCCACACTCAGTGTTACCCCCTCTCTCAGCTACAGATGTAGTTAGGAACATATTTTCTTTTTTCCTACCAAGTATGTTAATTCCTAAATAAATCTTTATCTACTCTTTAAGTAGGTTGTGTGCCATTGCGGTACTAATTTGCCAACATGGGTTATGGTGGCCCAGATTAAGTGCATTTCAAACAGAAAGATCTCCAGAGGCTCTTGGCATGAGCACTCAGGAACAAAGACAGCAACCTTCTGTGGTGCACAGAATGGTCACTTGATAGATAGGCTCATTGAGAAAATAATCTAATTTAGAGAGAACGAATGAAGTAACCTTCTTGAAACAGGCTCATTGGACATTATCCAGGATGCCCAACTAGGAATGAAGACCTGGCAAAGCAGAGAACTGGGACTCCAACAATGAAAAGGCAAGAGAAGCCATAATCAATGTTTTAACTGACAGAAATGTTTTAAGAGTAATTCAGATGCCAACTGCTAAAACTATGTGGTTTGAGCTGGAAAGGCTGCATGTAAATTCTTTGTTAAATATCCAACTTTAACTACAAAATGCATTTTTCAGTATTAAGATGAACATGGTAGCTAATTTATGTCATCATTTGGACAAAATGCTTGGATTGGCTGGGCAATTGAAGAGTTCAGGAAAGGAAATAACACAAGATCGGATTGTGTTACTATTAATAAGCCTGCCAGAATCATAAAAATGTAGTGTCTCATACTGAATCTAAGAGTAATCTATACCTCACAAATTATAAATCAGCTTGAGGAAACATACAGAGATAGACAATTTGAAAAGTCTGATAAAGGACTTAAACTGAATGTTGATCAGATTGAATTGCATTACCTTTGAACAAAGAAATAACTTTCCCAGAGAAAGAATTCCAAACAGCATTAATTAAAGTGATTTATATTAACACAGAAAGCCACAAAAAGTTGTATTTGATATCTGGACAGTTCCTGCATGACCCACATATGTGCTCATAAAGATTTCTTTGAAACATTAGATGAAGAAAAGAGACATTAAGTGTTGCAGATGGATAGTCTATAATGGGAACAGATATTGGCTCAGGAACCATAACATGCAAACTCCCTAGCAGGGAGAGCCAAGACATTTTTGTTAAAGACTGCCTTTATTTTCCAGAACTGGAAAATATTGTTATTTCTGTGAGGGTACTAGCAAATAAAGATATGTTCACATATTTTGGATGAAAAATGCTATATCAGACAGAAGGGACAGTTAATTGCAACTGGAAAAGTGCATCAGGATTTATATACTCTTGAGACTTGCATGCCGAAAGTAAAGTTTACCAAACATTGTGATCATAAGAATTGTTCTTGGCTAGGACATCAGGTCAGCAAAGAACACGATGGTTAGACATGATCAAAATAGACACTGGCCAGAGTGTTATATAACTAAAACAAGTGGTGTAAGATCAAAAGATGTGGTGATAACTGAGCCATAGGATAGCCAAGAGTCTAACACAACTGAATGCCTAATATCATCATTATGGCACAGACTGTTGGGATGCAGAGACAATGGTGAAATTAGTTAATTTAAAAGCCAAAATTTAACTAAAGGTGAACAAATGTTCATTCAAGCAAAGGAGGTGAGAGCTAGCTTTAATAAAATGAATGAGACAATCCAGATATAGTGACTCCTGGAGCTGATGCACAATATTTCTGGATGCCCTCAGGATGTTTGCCTGGCCTCGACCCGGGCCAGGGCGTTTTTGGCCTTGGCCCCAACCTGGTGGAATGAGCTCCCGAAAGAGCTACAGGCCCTGTTGGAGTTGCCAACTTTCCACAGGGCCTGCAAGACAGAGCTCTTCCATCAGGCATATGGTTGAGGCCAGGGGTGGGGTCCCGACATTCTATCTGGACTCCCTGTGTCCCTCTGCTTGATCTGATGCCTCACTCCCACTAGCAGAACAACAGGGTGATTGCCCCCCGGTTCGATGAGGGGAATAGACAGCCAGTGGGCTTTTTTCCCGCCTGCCGCCTGATATTAATGGTTTTATGTACTGTTATTAAGGGAATAATGGGGTTTTACTATATCTTAATTCTTTTATTATTGTAAACCGTGTGAGCCAAGTTGGGAATGGCGGTATATAAATTTAAGTAATACATAAATAAATACCCTTAGTGGAAATAAATATGTGCTTTTATTGATGACTTTTCAAGCCATACTGAGACCTACCACATTAGAGAGAAAATTCAAGTGCTGGAAAAATTAAAGTATATGTTGCAATGGTCAATAACAGATTTCAGAGAAAGCCACTAACAATCTGCACTAATAATGGAGAAGAAGAAGAAGAAGAAGAGTTGGAGTTAGAAGTCTGCACTCCTAACTACTACACCAAACTGGCTGGAGGAGAATATGTGGGACATAAAATGAGGAATTATTTGGCTGAACAAGGAATAGAGCATACAGTCCCATACACTCCAGAACAGAATGGTACAGGAGAAAGAAAAAATTGCTCTCTCACTGAAAAGTACAGATGTATGCTACTGCTACCTACCTGCAAAATAGATTACCCATTAAAGGTACAAGCAGTACATCATATGAGCAGTGCCAGCAAGCACTCCTATGGAAATGAACAACCCAAACCAGCAAGGAAGTAGTGAACTTTTGCCTGACAACAAGCAATACAAAGACGCAATTGGAAGACTACTGTACATAAGCAGTCCAGCTATAACAACAGCTGTGGGCACGTTATGCAGAAAGCAAAAGGGACTTGAATGCAGTTAAAAGATTTGCAAAGTACCTGCTTGGTGCTGCACATCTGAAACTAAAGTTACCAATAAGTGACAATCCCAGATGAGTGAGCTACATGAATGCAGACTGGGTAGAATATACTACAGATGAAAAGTCAAGCAGTGGGCATTTATTCTTATTCTACCTATACATTAATCAGGTTGTGTACCACTGCTATGCTAATTAATCTGCCAACAGGAAGAAGCCAGGCCAACCAGTGATCACAACCAGAGCAAGTCCATTTGAACTGTGGTATGGGTGCAAAACCAGCCTGAACCATCTAAAATTGTTTGGATCAAAGGCCTATATTTACATTGTTGAAGAAATGTGGACAGAGATGGATCTTAGAGCAGTAGAAGGCATTTTTGTTGGCTATGCACTGGGATGCAGGAGAATGGGGGGAGCTTGAGAAGGAGGGCCTGCCAAGAGCTCAGCTAACCTTTGAGGAACAAGAGGAAAGCAGACAAGGATGAAACATGAGACTGGAAGAAGTAGTGCTCCACCCCAAATACTGAATGGCTCAGGCTAAAGGGCAAGGTTAGTGGAATGGGGTTGAATGGTGGAAACTGGGAAGAGGGATAAGAGGAAGCTCTACAACCAGGCTGGTGAGGAGAATAATGAAGCATTGTTCTGAGTTCAGGTGTGAGCCATACTCCAGGAAAGAGTAGGAGTTTTGGGGTTGGCACAACCCTTCCCCACTTTCTCTATTCTGAGGATTAGGGATACCCTAGGGGTACACTGACGAAAGGCAAGGGCTTGGTGCCAGTGAGGCAGGCCCTCACAGTACATGTTTATGTCTCCTCTCCCGAGTCTTGCTTGAGGTAGCTGATGTTTGTTGGAAAAACTGGTATGTAACCATGTAACCATTTTCAGACACCATTAGTATTTACATGGTATACCACAAGCGAATATTCATCCAATTTTTGATATTCACTGAAACACAGAGTTTAAAAATTCGTGAATGACTTAAATTGATGCAAATTGTATTACATCAAACAATAGAATCTCAGGGTCATGAAACAACTTGATTATGGATTTTTCTGAGGTTGTCCTATTTATAAACTTGGTTGTCCAAAATACCTTTATTAGGAAAATGTTGAGTCCTCCTCAAGGCATACCACACACGTGCTTGTGCCCCCATTGGGCGCAAACGCGCATGTGCAGCAGGTCTGCGCATGTGATTTTGCACCGCCGTGCATGCCCAGTGGCCTCGCTTTCCTCTCCCCCCCTCCCACAGCAAGAAGCTTGCCGGACTGCAAGGTAATCGACCACTTTGGCGGCCGATTTGCTTGCGGCCTGGCGAGCTTCTCGCTGCAGGGGGGTGGGGAGAGGGAGCCCACCACAGAAGCTCTCGCAGCCCGGCACCGGGCCACAAACCGGGGGTTGGGGACCACTGCTGTAGAGTACACTCCCCTAATGTCTGGAGACAACTGGTATCCAGACTAGAGAGATCAGCTCTCCTGGAAAAAATGGCTACTTTGGAGGGTGAATTCTTTGGCATTTTGCCTTCCCCTTGCCAAACACTACCTTACCCAGACTCCAGCCCCAAATTTTTAGGAATTTCCAACCAAGAGTTGGCAACCTACCTCCAAAGCTGCTATTTTCTCCAGGAGAATTGATTTGTATAATCTGAAGATGAGTTGTAATTCTGGCCAAACTCCACCTTTCCCACTTGGAGGCTAGCAATCTTACATTTGTCCCCTGTACCAGGGGTTGTCAACCTGTGGTCCTCCAGATGTTTATGGACTACAATTCCCATGAGCCCCTGCAAATGCTGGCAGGGGCTCATGGGAATTATAGTCCATGAACATCTGGAGGACCACAGGTTGACGACCCCTGCCCATATCCCATTTCTCAGTATACATGCACATGAAGCTGTATTATAAATCAGGGTCCATTTTTAAAAGAAAACCTTCTTGATTAGTTTCATTCAAATATCTAAATACCTAGTGGGACATAAGTCCTGTTGATTTTGCTAGAACATACCTTCAAGTAAGCATGCGTGATCACAGCCTTCATTAATGATGTACAATTTAGTTTGAGGGTTTGTTTGTTTCCTTCACTTTTCAACGAGAAAGCTTATGCATTCTCCCAGAGGACATTTTGTGCCTGTTATTCTTCTGAGGAGTCAGGGAGGAGAGATCCCTTTCCATTTTGCATTTCCCTACTTCATTAGAAGTACTTAATTTGGAGGTGCCGTGAAAAGATCTAAACCTTTCCCGGACTCTTTCCCCTCTTCATCTGTTAATCAAAACACCTGGGAAGTCACTTTCTTTCAAAATAATTTGCTTTAAATGAGAACAGTTGTCTGAACGTATGCTTTCAAAGTACAATCCAGTTCAAAAGGATGCAAAATGATTTTGTCAGGAAAACTGAATCCTTTGAACTGAAGAAGCGCACTCCAAGAGACTTCCTTTGAAGCCAAGGAAGCTGAACCAGCTTCAGTCTGTCAAGTCAGGCAATGGCCAGGTGGGAGTGTGCTCCTACAGGGGGAAGAACTGGGATTCTGATGGTAGGCCACAAGGCCTATCTTCTGCACATCCCACTCAAAGAGTAGCACAGTGTGTGGTAGAGATTACCCTCATGTAAAAACTAATTTGAGTACTATGTCCAGCTGAACTGCAACATTTGTCCTTCGTCTCACCATCTCATGAGACAGGAACTGGATCCTAGGGATGCCTGAATACTGTTGATCTCAATCTGGTTTCATGTTGACCTACCAAGCATGTCTGCTTGCTTTAAAAAATGAACTAAGAACAACAACATTGGGAGCAGCAGCTTTTAAATCATCTATTAGGTCTTTAGCTATTACTCATAAGTGCCCTAAATTAAATCATTTAAAAATCACCTAAATAAAATTATCAGGGATTTTGGTTTTGATCTGTACAAGCCCAGTTGTCTGCTCAAAGATATGGCCCATTAATTTAGCATTGGATTTATTTATTTTAAACTTTTAAATTTATATGCCACCGCTCCTGGAGCAATGCAGCACAGAACAAGTGATGAGTAGTTTGTCCCTTCTCTTCTGCTACTGCTCGAGCAACTGTTTGCCAGGACAGCATTGCTGGCTATTTGCCTTCCATTCCCAGTCCTTTGGCTTCAACCCAATGATTTTGCAAAACAGGATGGAAATGAGTTTCAAATGACTCATATTAGTTTTCATTCTCTATGTGTTATAAGCAATAGGCCTATATTTTCTGCAATATGTCTAATTTTGCAAGCTCCATTTGATGCACACAGTAAAATACAGGATCAAAGAGGGGCCGCCAACAACCCATCAAATTTGTGTTTGAAGTAAATTTGCTCATTCCAGCCTTATCAGTCTTCTGCCTGTTGAAGTGAAAAACATTAAGAGTATAAACTGTGCCCAGAAAACTCAGAAGGTGATCCAGAGTCCCCACAGAAAATGGGAACTAGGAAATCTATTTGTATTATGGTCGTTTGATAAATAATTTCCTAGTTAAACAATTCCCTTAATTGTCTTGGCAATCTTTCCTCTCTTTATTATGCTTTCAACGATCTTTGGTATTGCACTTTCAGATTTTAAAATTGATGAGCAGAGGCCACAAATCACACAAGTGCCCTTTTCTGACATGACTAATTAATTACAAGGAAGTAATGATAAAACAGCAATGTAAATTATGCAGAAATCTATCATGATAGTGGATCACCATTACTCAGAAGTGAGTTGGGGACACTTAATTCATGCACACCATGATAGCAGAGGTCAGGAACAGAAAAAACACATAGGAGAAGACATCAGCCCTTCATCTGTTCAGTGGCATGTTCAATGGCTGCTTCAGCTTGATAGAAAGGACCTCTTCTGCCGAGTGAGAGATGGAGCAGTGACGGCATTTCTGCCGAGTGAGAGATGGAGCAGTGACGGCATTTCTGCCGAGTGAGAGATGGAGCAGTGACGGCATTTCTGCCGAGTGAGAGATGGAGCAGTGACGGCATTTCTGCCGAGTGAGAGATGGAGCAGTGACGGCATTTCTGCCGAGTGAGAGATGGAGCAGTGACGGCATTTCTGCCGAGTGAGAGATGGAGCAGTGACGGCATTTCTGCCGAGTGAGAGATGGAGCAGTGACGGCATTTCTGCCGAGTGAGATATGGAGCAGTGACGGCATTTCTGCCGAGTGAGAGATGGAGCAGTGACGGCATTTCTGCCGAGTGAGAGATGGAGCAGTGACGGCATTTCTGCCGAGTGAGAGATGGAGCAGTGACGGCATTTCTGCCGAGTGAGAGATGGAGCAGTGACGGCATTTCTGCCGAGTGAGAGATGGAGCAGTGACGGCATTTCTGCCGAGTGAGAGATGGAGCAGTGGGAAGATATAACTGGATCTTAGTCTATTAAGACCAAAGTATTTTGTTTAAATTAAACTGTTGAAATACTTATGGTAATTACAGTTTCCCTTCCCTCCAGTTTGAGCAAAAGCCATGACTTGATGTTAGAAGAACACGCAGTCACTGGTGCATCACTTCTGAGGTCACAAAAGAAAGAAAGGAGAGCCAGGCACATATGGCATCACAGAGACTCTTATGTATCAATGGGGAGGGAAGGGGGATATTTTGGTAGAGGTGTCTGCAAATATATATTGACTAGAAAATAAGCCCGCTGTCGAAGAAATATAGTGGGCCCTAGCAGAGGGGGGGAGAACAGACTGTGGGGAAGGAAGGAAGGAAGGAAGGAAGAAGAGGAAAGGAAGAAGGGGAGGGAGAAAAAAGGGCAAGGGGTGGTTGAAGGGATGGGTAGAAGGGAGAAAGAAAGGAAGTAAAGGAGAGAGACAGGAAGCAAGTAAGACGGAAAGACAGAGAGACAGGAAGGAGATGGAGAAATAGAGGAAGTCAGGAAGTAAGAAGGAAGAAAAGAAAGCAGGCAGAGAGGTAGGTGAAAGGGGAGGGGACAGGGGGGTGTAGGTTGGGGGGAATCGGGGGGCAAATCGGGAGGGGGAGGGGGAGGGAAGAGGGGGTAGAGAGGAGTGTGTGCTTGGATGTGTGGAGTGGGGGAGAGGAAGTCAGGAAGTAAGAAGGAAGAAAGGAAGGCAGACAGAGAGGTAGGTGAAAGGGCAGGGGCCAGTGTGTGTGTGAAGGTTGGGGGGGAATCGTGGGGAGGAATCGCGGGGGGCTAATGGGGAGGGGGAGGTGGCGAGGGAAGAGGGGGTAGAGAGGAGTGTGTGCGTGGATGTGTTTGGTGGGGGAAGGGGTGGCAGAGCGCGGTCGGTGGGTGGCTGTGTGTGTGTGTGTGTGTCTGTGTTCGCTGGGAAGTGGCGGTGGGGCAAGGGGGTGGCTATGGGGGTTTGGGTGGTGAGGCTGTGTGTGTGTGTGTTTGTGTGTGTGTGGGTGCGGGGAAGCGGCGGTGGGGAATGGCCATCGGGAAGGGAACCCAGGTGGGAAAGGAGTAGGGATGGGCGGCGGTCATTTGGTGGGCAGGGAGTCCCCGGCAGCCGCGCTCTGCGCAACTGCCGGGGGCTCCCTCGGGCGGTGGCATGCGTGCACGGGGCTGAGGGAGGCCCGTGGGCTGGGCGTCCGCCTGCCCGTGCACCGTGAGGGAGGCCGTGGCGGCGGGCGCGGGCTGGGATGGCGGCGGTGGTGCCGGAGGCGTTTGGGGCGGCGGCGGTGCGGGCGCGTCGGGTGGCGCTGTGGGGCCGGGCGCAGGGCCTGTGCCGGCGTATGCGGGCGCTGCAGGCGCAGCAGGTGGGTCTGGCGGGGCTCGGCAGTGCTGGGCTCGGAGCTCCGCCGCTTGGCCGTCAGCGCCTCCGCCCGCCTTCGCGGGCATGTCTGTCCCGGGTCTGGACCCTTCCTCATCACGGACAAATCCCACCTTAGAACCCCTTAACCATTTATTTAGTCCGTGGCGCCCGTGGCGCCACGGGCAGTTTAAAGATAGATGACCTCTCAATGGGACAAGTCATGTGAGCCTCTGGCTAAGGGGAAGTTTGCACATATGAACATAAGGGGTTCTTTTGCACATATGAACACATACTGCGTTATGAGAATGTCTTTCCTATCCAGAAGTGCTGTACAGGCCAAACAGACCATCTCTCCATCCCTGATCCTTGCCAAGAAGTCTTCGGTGAGGAGTGGGGCAGCCCAATCCCACCTCACTGGCCTTAGCCAAGGGTGAAGCCTTTGGGATGTGTAAAGGCCTTGCAGAGCACCCAGAACCTTCTGCATAGGACTACGCATTTCTCAACTGATATTGGTGATACTGGTGGCCTAGGACAGGGGTAGTCAACATGTTGTCCTCCAGATGTCCATGGACTACAATTCCCATCAGCCCCTGACAACATTCTGTCTGTGAAAGCAGGTTCCCAAATCTGACATTTAATTCCCGGCTGAGGAGAATTTCTCTGTTACCTGGCAAATGGAAAAAGAGAATCCACCCCCTTGTTCTTACTTGATCTTTTAGACTTTTTAGATAGCACTGATGATACAGACATCAAACAACATTAAAGTCTAGCAATCCCTGAGACATCTGAGATGAAAGTCAACAGCAACATAAAAAAAAATCCTTCCACATGCTCTCGATCTTTTCTTTTCCTTCTTCCAGTGTCCTGTCATACAACCTAATCTTCCTTCTGCTGTCTCAAAGGGTTCGTGGCTAATACACTCATCCTCTCCTCATGGCCTGCCTAAGCATATCAACATTAAAAACCTATCTCTATGCAAACAATAATAGCATGTAGCTAAGCAGCAGCTCTTTATGACTGATTGCTCCTTTAACCTCAATAAAGGAGCTAATACTATGTTAGGCACAGATGTATACAATCCTAATAGAGATACTTTTAAAATTGAAAAGACCAGCTTTGGAGGAGGCTTTTGGGACCAGAGAAGCATGGAGTGTGTGTGTGGGGGGGGTGCTTTACCCTTTCCACCCACCCATGGTTTACCAGCTCCCAATCATTTCCCCTCCTGAGGGGAAATTCCCCTTCCCCCATGGGAGAAAGCTGATTAGGGGAACCAGCTTGGGAAGGTTTCAATAACCATCTTGGTGTAGTGTTTTAAATAACCGGTTGGTGGTGCAGTTAAAAGCAGCTGTCACTACTCTGGAAAACTGGCGTTGATTCCCCACTCCTCCACATGCAGACAGTTGGGTGACCTTGGGCCAGTTTCAGTTCTCTCAGAGCTCTCTCAACCTCATCTACCTCACAGGGTGACTGTTGTGGAGAGAAGGGTAGGTGATTATAAACCACTTAGAGACCCCTTCGGGCAGTAAAAAGGGGGAATAAAAACCCACCTCTTTTTCTTTTTCTAATAGCGCTCAATTAGTATCCTTGTAAAGTGCCTTCTCCCAACACTATTTATCCCTCATCATTCACCCTGTGATGTTGCTTTTTTGAAAGAAGCAAAGTTTGACTTCATTTATGCATTTGGGCATAATCGGGGGCTAGCTGTGAAGTGGGAAGGAATTAAAATTCAGTGTCCTACCTGCCTGTCCCAAGCAACACCAGAAAAGCGAGGTATTCATTATAGATTTCTTTATTAATTAAAGTGACCAGATTTTAACATTGGTAAAGCGGGACACCATTAACTGGGGTGGTTCTTGATTAAAAATTTGGTCTATATGGAGCAACAAAAAGTTCATAGAACGTATAGAATGCAAAAATAGTATGGTAATATATATTTTTTAATTTCAACATAAGTATAATTTGCTAGGTACCCCCAGATGTCCCTCCAAAAGTGGGACAATCTGGTCACCTTATTATTAATGTATATATATATATAGGCACTAAATTTCATGGATGTCTTCTTGCAGAAAAGGGTTTTGATCTTTTGTTCCTTTTTTCCTGTAAACTTTATATTTCTTATAGTAGCATCTAATGCAGATTTTCGCAACCCTGGGGATTCTTGATGGAAACCTGGAAGGGTTTCCTGAATGGGTGGTAATTAATTTTTAATATCTTTTAAAAATACGTAAAACATCTTTAAGGCGATATGATCATATATGGTCATGACCTCCCCTCCTCCCCAGAATGGCCAATGGTGGGCCAGGAGCGGGAGGGGAGGGGAGGGCCCTGGTGGGTGTGTCTACAGCTCTACTTCCTAACCTGCCCGAAGAAGTCTCAAAGCAGTTTGCAATTGCCTTCCCTTCCTCTCCTCACAAAAGACACCCTGTAAGGTAGGTGGGGCTGAGAGAGCTCTGAGAGAACTGCTCTATGAGGACAACTCTAAGTTATTCAGCTAGCCGCAGGTGCAGGGGGGAATCAAACTCGGTTTGCCAGATTCAAAGTCACTGCTCTTAACCAATACACCACGCTGACTCTCTACACCCTGCTGTTGAACATGAGTGACTTTTGGGCACTGTAAAGGCAGTAGATCAGGTGGGTCATTTTCACCAATCTGTGTGTTGCCAGAAAGGATGGTATATATATAATCCACAGCAGTATGAGACTGAATTTCAGGTAGGCGGTTCTCAGGCTACTGCTTGTATGCAGCAGAGGCCAAGCAGCCACGATGAACTGAATTCCACACACCATATTCCACATCTGTATCACGCATGCATTTATTTTCTGATTCACTGACCTCCAGAGAACTCATGGATATGGTTGATCCCGTTTCACTTCTTGCTAGCCCTGTGCTATCATCCATTTCTGAAGCCATGAAATTCTTTACTGCTGTGCGGGGTTCAAAAGACAAGTTCTGCATGTGTTCCTGGGTAGTAAGATGTTGGTCTAAACTCATATTGAACTGGTCCATTACACTGGGGTTCATACTGAATTCAGGATTAACTTTGTAGTGCAAGAGCCTTTCGTGAGGCAAGGTTTCCATGCCTATATTTAACTTGCTGTCATCCTTCAGCGATGGCTGCGTGCTCACTGAGCCCCTGGGCATGACGATATAGTCACTTTCCATCAATCGGTCCTGAGGGTGGACTATGTCCATATCGGCACCTCTCAGGTTGTCGTCAGTACATAAATATACAGTCCGTCGCAACTCTGTGTTGTCTTTTTTCAGACACTGATTGGCCAGCTCACTCATGCTCATGGGCATGTGCATACCTCCAGACTGCTGAATGATCACTTTAGAAATTATATTCCCAGGCAACGTTGAGTAGCTCATTCCTTCAGAGTTTGCTGGTTTCTCATCTTCATCATCATTCAGGGAGATCCTTGAAAGCGTTCCTGTTATCGTCGCTGCTCTACATGGACCAATGTCCTTATGAAGGACTGTGGATTTAAAAACAAAACAAGAACAGGACCACGTTTTACAAGGACCAGCCGACAGAACTTTCAGCCTGCTTGCAAGAATTCATTAGGGCAGGAATTAGACTGAGCACCAATGCTAGACGTATAGTAAGGAAAGCTACGCTCTTACTGAGTTAGGTTGTAAGAGGAACATACTCAGCAGAAATGATGGAAAGCCCTTTCAGAATTTTTAAGTATCCATTCCAGTCACACATATCAAGTTGCTTCACCTAATCATCTACTATTAAACCTTTCCTTGAAGAAAGTGAAATTTAAATCCTTGAATTATTACATGGTAAATTCTGGTTATAATTACCTTAAAACTTGCCCTTTCTGTAAATGTCCCCCCCCCCCCATCTTTCCTGGTCAAGTTCTAATAATGGATGCTTCAGGAAATCATAGGATGTTTATTCTATTATTAGAACATTAGTTGAAGGAATGCTAATGGTTTTAAAACCCACCATTTAAAATGGCTTTGGTGGAGACAGAAAGTCTGTCAAGTCACAGCTGACTTACGGTGCCCCTGTGGGGTTTTCAAGGCAAGAGACATGCAGAGGGGGCTTGCCATTGCCTGCCTCCGTGCCATGACCCCAGTCTTCCTTGGAGGTCTCCCATCCAAATACTTGCCAGCGGCAACCCTGCTTAGCTTCTGAGATCTGATGAGGTCTGGCTAACCTGGGCTTTCCTATTAAAATTGCTTTTCTATTAAATGAATAAGCAAGAGGGAGAAAGACATTGGTTTGGACTCTGCATCCTATAAACGAACCTTCATCTATGGAATTGATCTTTTTCTCTTTTCCTACTGAATTGTCCTGAACTGTCCCTCACCCAGCTGTTCCTGAGAGTGGGGTGGGCTGCAACGTGTGAAGGAAATCTGCATCAATTGCTGACACCCTTCATTCACTCTGAAATGCCTTTTGCTCTTGCAAAAACTCTTTTCCATGTGACCCGTAACTGTGGAATACACATGAAATGAATTAGTTAATTTGTAGTCAATTAAACGGGAAGTGTAGATTTAAGTAAGATAAACCCTGGTGCAATATCCTGCATAGCCGGTGTTACTGTCTCAATGGCACGATTGTGCTGGTATATTGATCGGTGTAATGCATGGCTAAGTATTTATTTGCTGGCACAGCAGAGCTCAGGACGAGGAATACTCCCCCTTCCTTTATTGTGTTTTATCAAAGAACTCGTGAGCACAGCAAATTGCTGCCTGCATTTTTGTTACTATCACAAAACGAGCTTCAGGAAGAGCTGAGGGCCCTGATGGAGCTGGCTAAGTTCCACAGGTCCTGTAAAACGGAGCTCTTGTGTCAGGTCTTGGTTGAGGCCGTGGTCAGGAAAAACTGGGGCCCTTCCTCCGGCCAATTTTGCACAATCATACAAACCCCACCCTGTGATGATCGGCTAAAGACTGGAGAGGAATGGGGACTATGCCGCTGTCTTGTGCTTTATAAATATTAAGGGGTTTTGATTGATCGGTATTATTGGGGTTTTTACAGTTTTTGTATGTAACCTGCCACGAGTCTACAGATAGCAGTGGGATAGAAACCAAAAGAATAAATAAATCAACAAACAAACAAGCAGAAAAGAAGTCTAAATCGTTTATCAGTTTTCAAAATTGAGTGAGGATAGGCTTGTAGATATACTGAAGTGCTTCTCTCAGTGGGATAGCACAAGGTATTTTCAGAAAAGCAGCTTTTGGGCTAGTGAGTTGGCTGGTTGATAAAGGTAAAGGCATCCTCTGTGCAAGAACTGGGTTATGTCTGACCCTTGGGGTGATGCCCTCTAGCGTTTTCATGGCAGACTCAATACGGGGTGGTTTGCCAGTGCCTTCCCCAGTCACTGATACACACTGATACAATCGCTTAAAAAGGAGTTTTTAAGGCTGTACTTCCTAAACCCTGTACTTCCTAAAGTTTAGCTGCATGCAGTCCTCTACATCTACACAACTCACAGATGTTGGAGGCTTTGACAGCCTCTGACTCTCTTCATCTCTGTCATTTGGAGTTGTTTCTCAGGCTTGCTTATTTGATCTACTTATTCCTTGACTAGCAAGAAAGCCCATTGCAACCAGGAATGCAATGGGCGCTAGGACCCAGGGGGCACCAGGAGGTGCTTTTTTTTTCTGCTGCGTGGAGCTGTGAAAGGCTCCTACAGGGTTTTTTTTTTTTCTGCTGCTTGGAGCTGGGAAAGGCTCCTTCAGGGTTTTGTTTTCTGCTGCTTGGATCTGCGAAAGGCTCCTACAGGGTTTTTTTTTTCTGCTGCTTGGAGCTGTGAAAGGCTCCTGCAGGGTTTTTTTTTTCTGCTAGCTCTCGTGGGCTTGGAGCTCCTACAGGGGTTTTTTTTCCTGCTGCTTGGAGCTGGGAAAGGCTCCTTCAGGGTTTTGTTTTCTGCTGCTTGGATCTGCGAAAGGCTCCTACAGGGTTTTTATTTTCTGCTGCTTGGATCTGCGAAAGGCTCCTACAGGGTTTTTTTTTCTGCTGCTTGGAGCTGTGAAAGGCTCCTGCAGGGTTTTTTTTTTCTGCTGCCTCTCGTGGGCGTGCCGGCTTGGAGCTCCTACAGGGGTTTTTTTTTCTGCTGCTTGGAGCTGGGAAAGGCTCCTTCAGGGTTTTGTTTTCTGCTGCTTGGATCTGCGAAAGGCTCCTACAGGGTTTTTTTTTTCTGCTGCCTCTCGTGGGCGTGCCGGCTTGGAGCTCCTACAGGGGTTTTTTTTTCTGCTGCTTGGAGCTGGGAAAGGCTCCTTCAGGGTTTTGTTTTCTGCTGCTTGGATCTGCGAAAGGCTCCTACAGGGTTTTTTTTTTTCTGCTGCCTCTCGTGGGCGTGCCGGCTTGGAGCTCCTACAGGGGTTTTCTTTTCTGCTGCCTCTCGTCGCGCTAGCGGCGAAAGGCTCCTCCGGGGGTGTTTTTTTTTGTTTCTGCAGCTTCTCGGCGGCTGGAGTCTTGTGTTGTGTTTGCGGCGGGGGCTTCCTTGGGGCCGGCCTGACGCGGTGAGAGACGCTTCGCGCCTCTCACCACGTCAGGCCGGGAGCAACTGCGAGCCGCGCTGAGCGCGGCTCGCAGTTGCTGGGGCTGGGAATCGGAGGGACCAATCGGCAGGCGCTTCGCGCCTGCCGTTTGGTCCCTCCGGTTGTCTGTCATGAGGAAGGGTCCAATCCGGACCCTTCCTCATCCCGGACACATCCCGCCCCAGAACCCCTTACTGTTTTATTTAGTCCGTGGCGCCCGCGGCGCCACGGGCGGTGTACAGATTTGTACCTTGTCCCTTCCGGTATAAGGATTACAAGGAAGTTGAATGTTCATTGGTCTGATCCTCATTTTCTACGTATTTGGGCTGATTTCAGTTCCCACAAGTTTTATTTGTGGAGATTTCCAATTTCCGCAGGGTCATGTACATTTTCTCACACTAATTTGTATACCAAAATGCATTCTGAGCAGGTCAGCAAAAATCCTAAGTGTATACTAATGGTGATGCTTGGTCCTGTCTGCAGATAACTAAACCTACCAATCAGGGCCTTACTGAGGCTAAATGGATTATCAGCAAACTTGAGGGATTCCTCAGGTTTACAGAAAAATCTGAAGTGTTTAAATTTCTCCCAAAGTAAAATAAGCAATTTTTAAAAATTAAAAAGCATTTTCTATCCATGCACAGGCAAAACAGCTGCCTTGCTTCTGTGGTGGTGCTGGGGAGCCTGGTGGCAGTTGCAACCAGGGCTGTGTGCTTCGGCCACCAAAGCAGCCGTTCCAGCCCCAAGCAGCCAGCACCACAGCACAGGGGGAGGGGTGGTGCCAGTGCCAGCGTGCCAGTTGGCGCACGCATGCGGGCGTGCCTGCGTATATGTGCTGACTGGTGTTCTGCCCCCCCCCCCCCCGTGCTGCAACGCCGGCTGCTTTGGGCTGGAACGGCTGCTTGGGTGGCTGAAGTGCACAGTCCTGGTTGCAACACAACCTTAAAACCTGGGCTTGGTGGCAGATGCCAGAAACTGCTCTAGGTCCAGCAGAGGAGGCTAGGAGCCACTCTGGCCCCAGCTGTGATGGCAGTGGAGGCCAGGAACTGCTCTGAGCTGAGCTGTGACTGTGGTGGAGCTGCCTGGGGCCTGGCAGAGAGGCTCTTGGCACCTGCTGATGCTCTGGATGGGCTCCAAGGCGAGTGGTTGGGCCTGAACTTATCCTGGCTCAACAATCAGGGAGGAGATAGGATTCCCCTTCTCAAGTTTCATGCTCCACCTCTGAGCTCTTACCTATTGTAGTTACCATAGCTACGATATAGAATATAAAGTGTCCCTGGGTACCAAAATTATATCTGTACATTTGTCCTCTAGTTCAGTGGTCCCCAACCTTTTTATCACCGGGGACCACTCAACACCAGGGACCACTCAACACCTTTTACTGAGGCCCGGTGGGGGGGGGGGTAGTTTACTCCTCTACTCTCAACCACTGCCCTAATGCTCTCTGATCGCTATGGTAATGTTTAAACATCCCTTCAAAATAAGATACAGACATGCCACAACAATGAAGTGTGTTGTAAAGGGCCGAGGGGAACGAAGTAAAGGGCCGGGGGTGGGGAGAAGGCGTCCTTCGGGGCCCACCTCCAATTAGTCGAAGGACCACATGTGGTCCGCAGCCCATAGGTTGGGGATCGTCACTCTAGTTTACAGTGGCAAATATATCTATATTTGTTTTGCTTTTACATGGTAGCTTGACAGTCTTACCTGATCGGCATGCTATGTCCACATCTTTCTCAAAATCTGTCTGTAAGAGTAAAAAAAGAAAAGTTACATGAGATGGCAATTATCAGTCAGCAAGTGAGCTCTACGCTCGATGGTATAGCAAAGGGTTTGGTGTTGCTGCCCAGTCTCTTTGCTCTTCCTGTTCCTTACACTGTCGAGGACAAACAATGCATGGTAGGATGTCATTGCACTGTTTCTCGCCTCTCCCGCATTTAAAATCAGTATTTGAGAGATTCAGGGTGGTGAGATCACATCACACATTGTATCACATAGTTAAGAGTTGTATCTCCGGCAGTGGAAGTTACTGGCTCGGTAGCCACTTATGGTTCTTTGACATCCTTGTGGCTCTTCTGGGCACTGTTCCCCAACGTGACACCTGTTCCATGTTTCAGTGAAAGGAAATAGTTTCTTGTCTGCTGGCACCTGTGGTTGACAGCTGTAGCGTGTGCAATTTTTTAAACTCATATTTTTCAGTTCAGGTCTATTGAAGCCAGGAAAAAGTCAGGATTTCTGATCTCAATACCAGTACAGTATTCGGATCTGGGTTTCTTTTTTTTGGGGAGGGGGATATTCTGAATTTTTTGGAGTCCAATAGGCCTGAGAAGAAAAACAGCAGCTTTTAAAGAAAACAGCCCAATCCTGAGGCTGGCTTGGCTTCCCTTGCAGCCTGGTTTAAACTGGGCTGCACAAGAAAATATCTCAAAGCCAAGCCAGGGGGAATCAGTCTGCTTCCCCAGCACAGCTGAGCTTCCCTCGGGTTGTCTTCTGCACTCCCTTTAAAGTTTGAAAGGACATCAGTAGAAAGGACAAACAGCTGAGAGGCAGGAAAAATCTGCTACTCTCTCTCTGCTGTTTCAGATCTCCCAGGATCCCACCCCCCAGTTGTCTTGAGAAAACCTGGATACATTTGGGATACTCAGGCACACCCCTAGATACGTTGTAGCAGGAGAAGAGGCAAGCTGTGAGTTTCCCTGAAGCAAGGCCTCGTGCCAAGAATGAAAGTGCATGTGGCTCTTATGGTAGATGGTAATTGTGACTGTAGCTCTTTTCAAGCCACAGAGTGACTACCCCTGATCTGTACTAATCTGGACACTTATTCCTACTCCGTCAAAAAGAACTAGCAGGATTTAAGCTGATTTGCCTTCTTTGAGTGCCACAGCCTGAAAAGGATTGTATCTGAGGATGTCCGTTATGATTTAAGTGAATTAAATTCAGGTCCTGCAAATCAGCCTGAAGCCAAGTTCTTTAACAGGAAAATGACAAAATTCCCTCTCCTTAAAACTGGGCTTCTGTTACTAGGACTTCACACTCGGAGGGTTGTTAACAGAGGGAAATTTGTTATCAAAGGAGTTATGGCATTTGTTTTCATTGATTGAACAGAAGACATATTTATAGTCTTACTTTTGAAGCTGAGATTTCTAAGGCAGTTCACAATAAAATCAAGGAAAAAACCCTCAAGCAAGTCAGAATTTAAAGCATAATTTCAGCAAGACGGTAGTTGCCTGTGACTTCGGATGCTGCAAGAGCCACTCTTGGTACAATGAGTACCACATAGAGCAAGTTTTCATTTGTTCCTTAGTATGAGAGCAACTGTGGAGGTGGCAGCAAAGGGAGGCAGGCATCTGCTCAGAGTGCTTCTCTACAGACAGGCTTGATCTGAATTAATTAACCGCTGCCTTTACTCCATTTTTGCACAGTTCTCTTGGGGCAGTTATCTATGACCAGTGTAGGGTTCATGAGGGATCTTTTAGCCAAAGTGAAGGAAGTCAGCAGAGAGTAAAGCTGTTCAGTCTGCTATAAAAACATTTTCTTTTATATGATTATGTTATGTGATGATGGTCCTATATTTAGTCTGTCGCAAAAAGATGACTACATGGAGACTCATTTCCACTACACATCAGCCCAAAGCTTTGCAGGGGTCAAGTAACATTTCCAAAGTTCCAACTAGTGGTATATTTCCTTAAGCGCTGGGTTATATTTGAAACACTTTTTAATTCACTGTATAAAATGGTAACCTTTGTTCTGGTTAACCCTACATAACTCCAGTGTTTTTTCAGCATCCTCCATTCCAGACAGGGAAGGAGTCAAGGGGTCTGTGCAACAGATGGTCACATGAATAAACAAATAAAGGCTAGCGTGCCGCAGAACGCAACTACAACAAAAATGCCCAATAAAATAAAATTATAGATGGGTTGATATTAATCAGCAGAATATAGACGTGTGTGTGTGTGTCCAGAACCAGAAGTCAAGGATAAAATAAAAAAACTAACCATGATTTGAGCATGTCCATTAGGGAACGAGCTTGAAGAATCTGCATTGATCGGGTCTTGGCAGTTTCTTAATCGACATCTAAATGCATCTTGAACCTGGTGGGAGATATCACATACCTACTTGAACCCCTTTATTATAAAAAAAAACAGTCATAGACAAAACTATTACACAGAAGAAACATAACAGTTAAGCCATCTGAATGTTCCTTGATCTAGAGTGGTATTTACAGTGCTTCTTGCAATGATGTGACGCAGCCCTCCTGGCTCAAAGCAAATTTTAAGTTGGAATGACAATTCCTTGTATGCAGTTTGTATTGTATATAGTGGGGACCAACCCAGCAACTGTAGAGTAGCTCTACGTGGAAAAAGAACTTCCAAGAACTTTCCGCAGGACAGAAGGCTTCGCTCTTTACAATCCTTTCAATGTTTTCATACTTTGGGGTTTTTTTTGTTATTTTCCTAGTTCTTTGGGCCTGAGATCTGGATATATATGGATATTGGGCGGTTTCACTTTTTATAAGCTGCTTTGATTCCTTGCATCCAAAAGGAAAGTGGCATATAAAGGAATAAGACAGCGCAATTGAAAGGGGGGGGGAAAGGAAGCTGATTTCTGCCATTGTATGTTTGCCTGCCTTTGCCCAATGACAAAAGAGTAAGCAAACTCATGGTCACTCTGCTGCTGGCTGCCTCTATTTGTCTGACCACACTGTTCCAAACAACTGAGCTGTGTGAGCATCTTCGAATCCCTCCTTTTTCTGCTGTATATGCAGTGCTCTGGGTACAGAAAGCATCTCCTTGGTCCCCCTCCCTCTCCTCCACATCAAGCAGCAAGATTGTCTGGGAGCCAGGCAGAGCAATAGAGACAGATGTGCTGAACGTGCGGGTACCAAGGAAGTGGTTTCCTTAGCAACAGTAACCAATTCAAAGCTCTCATGACTTACCCTCTCTCCTCACATGTGTGCACATGTTTTCAGCCCATGTGGTTTAGACATTGAGGGCTGTATATTTAGATATCAAAGGCAGAATTACATGAAAATGTGTAGGTAGGAAATATACGGGTGCTTCTCCCATTACCGCCAATAGCTGGAGTTGTGTAATACGGCTCAATTTAAGTCCATAACATGCCATGTTCATAATATGTAACACGCACATTGTGGTTAATGTGACTTGAGTGGGAGGTGTGCATGATCCCCAGGCACCTTGTTCATCTTGTGGCAAGCATGGGATTTGTTTGTGCTAACTGAATAAAAATAACCGAAGGTTGTTTCAAAGACAGCTGATGTAGAATCGTTGTCTCTTTTAAATCCAAGCAAGGAATCTCACAACGTTCCCCTGTTTCCATCCTCCAGTTGCTCTCCAGTCTCCCTCTGGGCTTTGAACTGAGTTTTGAATACTGCCTACATCTGCACATTTTAGCATGCTAATATTTACATTGTCACTTACCCCAAGGCGAAACAAAAGTAAGACAAAGGTCCTAATTATCCATAAACATCTTTAAAAATAAACATTGCTACTGAATTGCTTGAATAATAATAACTAATAATAATAATGTGCAAGGTGTTTTACAGACCAATAGGTTACCCCCCATTAACCCCCTGAGGTATCTTTTTGTTTTCTGTGAATGGGGATGGGGTTGGGTTTCAATCTGCTGCCAGCTTTTTTGGTTTTATTGTTGGAGGTTGTTTTTAAGGGGGTTTTATTGTGGGGTCTTATTGTGGGGCTATATCCATGGTTATCCACCGCAGGCTGGTTACGAGAATGGCGGGGTATAAACTGAATTATAAATCAGTAAATAGACCGGATTAATAAATCATGACAAAGTCATGAGCCATGCTGGACATGACTGCAGGTTATTCTCACACTTTCCCTACTTCCACTCAATATGAGAGAACTGAAAGTTTCTTGCCTTGGAAAGTCTTGAATGAAGGTCCCATTTTTACCATACCAGCCAGATGCAGGAAACTGGAGCCCCCTTCACAAAGTGGGATTTTAAAATAGGCTTAGCCAAGATTTAAGAGGGTGCAGAAGACGCCAGCTCTGATTGGCCTGGGTGTCTGCATGGTAGCATCACAGCAAAGATGAACTTGGTTTGAAACTTCCGAAAGTCTGTGCTTTGTGCTTCATTCATTAGGTGAGATGGGAGAGTGCATAAAAACATAGCTCAGAATAAAGACAGATGCCTGCCTCAAAGCAACTTAAATCTAATTAGGAAGGAAGGCAAAAGAAGGGAAAGAATGGAGAACATCACAAGAATGTCCTCCACATACTTTGGTTGTGTTTCCATTAGGTCAGAGGGATAACTGAAATCAAAGTAATCAAGGACAGTTTTTAGGAGTGATTTGAAGGAAAAGAAAGTGTTATTATGAGGCAGGCATTCTGAGAGGTGCACGAGGGAGCAGAAGAACAGGTAGAATCATTAAAGAGAATAGGAGACTTTTTGGAGGTTGCAGGTGTGAAGGTCACAAGCAACGATAAGACAGAAGATGCAGGCAAAAAGATGGAGCTGAATTGTGAACAGCTTTAAATGTGGTTAAAGCCAGAGAATGGTTAGACAGCATAGTTCTGGACAGAGGAGTGACAAGGTCAGGATGACCAAAGCATGAACCAGAACTTTATTTAACGGACTGGTGTGATTTTTCCATTTTCCATAATGAAACAACCAGAAGCACATCTAGTGGTTATCTCAGAAGAAGCACAGTCACAACCCCAAAAGCATTGTGATTCAGGATGGTCTCAAAATACAATGGCACGGCAAAGAGTAAGAAATCCCCATGGATTTCACAGTTGAAAATGCTGAGCTAGATTTTGTTCAGTGCAGAATAATGGTTTGGATACAACTGAATATTTCCTAAGGGAAAAGGATTTCCACCCATGGAGTGTGACTATCTCACCTTCCCCCTCCTGCTGCAAGCCAAATTGCTCCCCTCCCCCACTCTTCCTGAGGGTTCCCTGAGACCTAGGAGCAGCATTTGGGGGACCATTTTCAGCTGCAGCAAGTGAGGGAAGACAAGAAAGTCATGTCCCGCAGGTGGAAATCCATCTAACCTGCAGACATGTTAGGCTGAATCCAAGCAATATATTTAACAATGTATCAAGCATTAATGCTGTAGTGGCATGATCGATTATGTAGCTGGTATTTTATGCCTTCAATATTGTAATAGTATGGGCAGAGCAAAACACGTGTGACTATTACTCTAAATGGAAGCATTACCTGTGCCATGTAATTTGACTTTCAGATTTATTGTTTTGGCTCAAAAAGACACATTCCATATTTCATGTGAATTCAGTGGCACACACGGGCATGGCAGACTCATTATCTATTAATCAGGAGGTAAAGACATGGTTTTAAACTTGGGGAAAATTTATGAGCTCTCTAAAACAAGCTGTTTTCTGAGACTTTACCATGTGATGGTTAGATGCTTGGGGCACAACATTAAGTGGGACTTCTCAATATACACTGATTCACACATCATATACAAAAAGGATATCCTTTGGTTTCATAAGCAGTATTCGTGAAGCAGCTGACGTGGTAAGTAGTTCAGATGATATGTGGGCAAAATTATATGTGAAAGGTATCTGCACCACTGTCACTAGTGTCAACAGAGATACTACACATAAAGTAGTCTGGGTAGCTATTCAATTTGCCATGGATGCACTCAGCTGCCTGTACTATCTAGAAATGCAGATGGTTGGATCCTGCAAGCCAAGCAGAAGAGTCGTTCTGCCAGCTTTCTCATCCCACAGTAATGCACTGTGTCCATTGTAGTAGTAGTATAATTTATTTGTATATAGCCATAGGCCTTTACAAAATATAAGACAAGTTTATAAACAATATAAAATAGAATAAAAGCGTAGAAAAACATAAAATTTAAAACCATAGAAATACAGAGATGCAAGAGTGTTAAAAACCTGCCTTGATGGTGACCGTGTTGTGTCCACTGAAAAGCCACTCCTAAGATGAGTAGGGGGTCCTTTGGGGATGGCAAAGGAGGCAGTACAAAGGAACTGGCAGAAGTTGTGTCCCCCCCAGCTAAATCTTGCATGAGTTGGGGGAAAGTTATTTCTCTCAATGTCCCCCTCTGACTGCAGCTCATGTACCACATCTCACACAGCTCTTAAGGGCCCCTTAGCTCTTAGGAGTTGCTGAGGAGGGGCATACAAGGGGTTGTAGCAGGAAGAGGACAACAGCAACCATCTTTCTCAAGGACCGACTCCATTCAGTTTTTAAAATCCAGCCCTAAATCTGTGTTTATTTTATAAAAGCCTGATTCAGTGTTTAAAGTTTGTTAGGCATTTAACTTCCCCACATAGATCAACATGAACCAAACTGCAGGTTGCTGATAGCTTCAGCTCAAAAACTTACTTCTGAAAAAAAGGTATGTAAAAAGGTACATCTGGGACACCTTATGTAGGATCCTGTTATGTACTGTTGTGGAAATGGCCTTGTGAATGTCAAGTGCTACATCAGAATCTGCTCTGTTTATTATTTCCAATCTTAATACCAGTAATTTATGTATGTTAGCACCACAGGAGACCTCTTGAAGCCTTTTCAAACAGCAAAGGAAGTGTTCAACTTATGGGCTACTTGAACTATGTGCTCTTTGAAATTCACCAGGCTTTTCCTGACCTCAGATCTTTCTACTCTTCATCGTTTTATTACTTGCACTTTACTCTTTCACTTCAGTCCGTCTATTTGCTCTTTGTATTAACCTTCCAGGGCACCTTTTCATTTTTCTTGGCCGTCTATCTCATCTGCTTGGCATTAAGGTTCCCTATCTGGTTTACTGACTTTTGACCCTGTTTTTTTTTTTTTTTTTTACCTTTCTGGATACAACCGACTGAATTTCTGTGCAGCGTTCTGTCCAGAAAAATGGTAGGTTAAGAAATGATACCAATCAAGAAGCTGTTTCGTACCTCCCTTCGGAGAATGCAGTGGACCATGACGATGACAAAGCCTTGCAACGAATCAAATACCGCGAAGAGTATCTGAAATAATATCGATCGCTTGTCCGTCATGGCGAGAACTGCCGACATCCAAGTAAGAGCGAGGAGAGGCAGGACCACACAGGAGCTCCAAAGGGATGCCCTAGAGAGCGATAGAGAGGGGCGGGAAACCAGCAGCAACAACAGCATTGTAGAACGGTGAAAGCACAAGCACAACCCTATCCTTACACAAATATTTCTCTTATTTAAGGATGGCAACATGTCAGTTAACGTGAAAGCCAACGACAAATATTTACACAGATATATAAAGATCAATAGTTTATTTTCTAAAGGTTGCCCCAATTGAATTTTAAACGTGTGGTTGCCATTTATTTTTTTTAATTAACTAGGTCCAGTATTAGTAAGCCCAATTTTTTTCCATCACTGTAGTATTTTCTCACATGCACTGTATAAGATTTGTAACAAGAAGATGTAAATGATTAGGACTAACATGGCATTACTGGCGGTGGTGGCTGACAAAGCTGTTGTTGAAACTACTCCACACTTGGCACATTTGAGCGTCAAACCGCTATGAGGCTCACTCATCTGACTGCAAACAAACAGAACACCCACAAAAAAGAACAAAATATTGAATTTTTTGGTCACCAAAAAAAGTCGCTACTGAAATTTAGCTTTTTTAAAAATATGATGTCATGCAAGAAAAAAAAAAAGCAAGTAGACTTTATTGAGGATGAGACGTTCTATTCTATTACAAAGCTCTATTTGTAACATCGTATGCTTCACACTTTTCAAAAAAATATTTATGCTGGAGGGGGGAATCTTCAGTTCATGCAAAATCTAATTCTCCCATTTAAGCTCCTATTGAAAAAAACAAACACACACACACACACAAAGGACCCCCAATGCATGGGAAGGAAATGTTGCTTGATACACTGAAGTAAACAAGCACGTGCTAGTGTGAGACACACATGGTGAAGTCCCTCTATTCAGACCTTTGGAAGACCAATACGTCCATGATCCTTAGACAAATGGGGCCAGGCACACACTTCTAAGTAATGTTAAAATTAAGATAGTTAAAGAATTGCCCCCCTCCCATCAGGATGGGTCAGTTAGAGAGCCAAGTAACTTTATGAGAACAATTGGTCCAGGTTGGATCCTATACCAAGCTTGCATCATCTTTGCGTGCCCAGTCTTTGCTAGACATTGGTCTGGATATAGGGTTTGAAATGCATGGAATTTTAATGGAAGTATTCAGACTAGAAGAATGACAGTATTGTTTCACTTTAATAAAACATAGTACACAAGCATTGCAGTTAATATATTTTCTTTTGTAAAGAGCACTGTATCACAACCCCTGGCGTTTTGATTTTCCTCCCCTGTAAATGATTATAACTTATTCACTGCCTGTCTATTTGCAGTCTTCTATCTATCCTAATAATTGCAGTGTCATCGAAATATATAGGGAAGGGTTTTTAACCAAGCAGCAGTGGTACGTCTTAAATTATGCAGGGGAAAAGGGACATGTAAGAAAAAATCTTCAGTTTTTTCAATCTTTCCATGAATCTTCAGATCTGCCAAACATCATAACCCTATCAGACACTTTTATGTTTAGTGTTATACATAGATATATAAGCTATACAAAACCAAAAGATAACAAATAAATGGAAATAACCCTCTGAGTGGTATAAAGTTTCAACAGTTTCTACACCTAGGGCTATCTCATTGTCAAGGGTCAAGTGGCTCCCAAGAATGAATTTATTCGGCTATCAAGGGATCAGATGATTAACACAACCAAGAAGACGGCATGACTACAATTTATATTAAGTATCAGAGTAATTTTGCTGGCAGTGAAAATGTAATATACATTCACTGACAATATCTGTGTTCTGATAATAAAGCCACTTTTGAGAATACCGGCTACCTCTGGCATACCAGATGATGTGAGCTATGATAGATATAGGGGAGGTAATAAATATGTCTGTTTTTGATCACTAGTCTACCATGCCTCTGTTCACAGCCACTGTAGAGGAACATATGTTTTCTATTTCTTCCTAACTGTGTTATTTTAAATATATATAGTGTACTGCTCCAAAGGCTCCTTGACCCCTGAAACGTTGGCAAGGCAACCTTAGGGATAGAACCCCTCGACTTTTTTGCTCCATCTCAGCCCATTTTCCTCCTTGTGGCAGCTCCTGTGCCACAATAGGTTTTGTCTATGCAAGTTACATGGTTTTTTTCCGGCAATCAAAGGGATCACCTTAATCCCTTTATGATAAACAGTAAAACCTGTTGGATCCAGCCCCTCCAGATGAAATGGATATGAAGGCACTGAAGATCTGAACTCTTTAGCCTTCAGAAATATTTTCCCATTCCATGGAATGAAAATTCACACAGCTCCATTCAAGGAAATGTGTGTGATTGACAACACCTGATCCCTAAAGTGCTGGTTCATAACGAGTTAGAGCTATCAGAGGTTAACTTAAAACAATGATAGCCTGTGGCATTTTAAAACTAACAACCACATTGTGACATAAGCCTGTATGCCCTAGAACTTATTTTGTCAGATTCATGGAATATTGCACTTTGGGTGTTGGGTATATAGAAACACAAAGAAAAAGTGTTACCGGAGGGGTAAGCTAATGTGACAACAATCATGTGACATCTGGTTGTGAGAAACGGTTATCAAAGATAAACTTTGATTAACGGAGTTCTTTTAGCATGTGAATGCAATATTCTTCACAGCATGCAAATGTATCAGCTGAAGCTTTAATGCTGGAGAATGAAATCTCACTGGACATGATCCAGCCAAAGTTAAGCACAGAAGTCCCATTAATATTACAGGGAATGTCAACTGGATACTCAAATTTCTCTTTCTGAAATCAATGAACCCTGATCTGACAAAACTGAGGAACAAAGCTAAATTCCCACCGATCAACAGTCTGGCAAGGATGAGATTTGGGGGAATGACTACATTCAGTACCTTACTTCCTCTTCTGAAGAGTAGGAATCTAGCTTTTCCTCAACCAGTTTGCATGTAGGATTCTCTAAGCAGGGACACCTCTGTGAAAGGCTCTTTCTGCATTAATAATCCTTATGTGAAATATGATGAAGGAGTCTCATCGTGCTTAACTTTGGCCAGGTCCATGCCCATGGTTTGCAATATGGCCTTGCTTTTAATTATGGAAATGATTAAAAGCATTTCAAACAAGAGAAGAACTTGAACGAACTACAGAAAAATAGAGGTAATAATATAAATGTACAGAAATTACCCCTACCCAAGTGTACACGTATTACACTTGAGTGAGTGACCTATTTTAATGGAAAACTAGATGGCAAAGTGGCACAAGAATGGGGAATTCCTTTGTGCAAAAGCATAATGTGCTATGACTAGAGAGAGCACTGGTAATGCAGTAATTTCACTATGACAAAAATATGATGCTTCTTTTAAAGATGTCATGTCCTGGTAATTTATAATCATATGTGGCCTATTAAAGAATCCCAGATCTATGCATTGTATTTTAGTCAGGTTGCAGCAATTCTGTCAAGGGATTGGGAGTATTAGCTAACCAAAACTAAATATATGTACAACTATTTCATTCCAAATGAATCTAAAGATTAAGAAACTCAAATAACATCCCCATGAAAGCATTACTGAGGCTTCTGTTTGTGGTATCTTTAGTCTTGACTGCACATGCATTTTATTATTTTGCCAATGCGTGTCACATTTCCTACATTTTGGACATGAGTAAACTTAGTAAAGTAAACAAAAGTTCGTGTGATCAAATAAATATATGCTTGGTGAATAACTATAACTATAACTATATATATATATATACACACACACACATCTCATTGAAAAAAAAGTCACATTTGCAGTTGTCCTGAGAAATGCCCCAGCTTCTGCTTACCCCGCTCGGTGTTTGAGTTTTTTATCTAGGATTCCATCTCTGGAAACAAGTTTATTAAACACCAAAATGCCAATCACCATGTTGACCTGTTGAACATAAAAGAAACAGACGAAAAAACAAACGGTTGCGCTTTGGGACTGACACCGGAGACAAGTTTCGAATCCCAGCCTTTTTGGAAAGCAATTTTTAAAAAGCAACATCAAGTGCCCCAGTCCAACAACTGCTTGCCCATGGGGTGGGTGAGGGCTTTGGTATTTATGGAACAACCCTTTTGCACTGCCCTGTCTGCACACTGGATACTGCTACATCAGCAGGGAGAAAGGATGCAACGATTTGCCATCCTGGTGCATAGGCTTCCAGCAGATGGAGCTGCACTCATGTAAGCCAAATATGCAACACTTGAGAAAGTGGGTGTGGATCCACAAAGCACATGTACCAAGGATACAATTTTGCATGGGCATCTTTGCCAGGATCATTGAGGCAAGGCCAGGGGAGGGCAAACTAGAGGAATGGAATTCCAGGGGTCCCAAAGCCTTCTGAGGAGCAGAACAAGCTGCTGCTTGGGGGAGAATAGAAGCACACCTCTTAACTGAGCTTACACTTCTGGATGTGAGCAGGCTACTCCTTGAGTAGGGGAAGAGCCCTGTTGATCTCACCCCAACACTCCATTTTGCAGTTAATGCAAAAAAAAGAAAAAACAAGCAAAAACTATCTGGAAGGGCTTAGGGCTCTAGTCACACGAAAGTGCTTTATAGTGTATCAAACTCTTGGTCCATCAAAGTCAGTCTTTTCTACTCAGACTGGTTGAGGCTCCCCAGGATCTCAGGCAGACATCACCTACTGCCAGATAGAATCAGAGACTCATAGAGTTGGAAGGGACCTCCAGGGTCATCTAGTCCAACCCCCTTCAGAATGCAGGAAATTTACAACTACCTGCCCACTTACAGTGACCCCAGTTTGATGCCCTGAGCTTTTAACTGGAGATACCAGGGATTGAACCTGGCTCCCTTTGCATGCAAGCAGATACTCTACCACTGAGTCACAGCCCTTCCCTCCAAATTTAATTCCAATTAGTCCCATTTTAAGAGTCAGGCTTAGTATTAGCTAAAAGAGAGCAGCTACAACAACGCTGATGATGTTCAGCTGACGTGGATAAATATTCTCATAAGTTAGAAAGTGTAGGCATATTTGAGTGTCGTGCTTAAAGGACTACAGTCAAAGACTAATATGGAGGAAAATGTACAATTCTGTCAAGACAAAACTGTTTTATTTAGATTACAGGAGTGTTTGAGAGACCAAGGCTTAGTCTTTTTTGTAGTTACTTCCAAAGCAATCAGGCAGAAATATCGATTCTTTGGGCCTGAACATGCTTCAGAGCCAATAAATATATAACGGGTTCAGCACCAAGTCAATTCATTTCAGAGGATTAACAAAACCGGGAGGCAGATCTGTATTCAGAGGAAGATCAATACACACACAATCTGCATTTGAGGAATGTGTGATGTTTGCGGGGGGAAATGAGTAAGTGTTATGAAAGCCAGTCACCAAAAGCGTCTTAAATTGCATTTTTTTGGTAATTGCTGCTTCCCCTCACATTTCGTATGAAGACAGAATGAGCTTGCACGCTATTTTCTCGTTCCTGTTTTCTTGCATTTCACCAGCAAGTGATTTCCCCCTTGACTACCACATAATGAATCCCACGTAGTATTTATTCATTTGAAATATCTGTAGCCGGTTTTTCTCCCAAATGGAGCTCAAGCCATGTGATGAAAGAACCAACCACAGTGAGTCCACTAAGCTAATTTATTGACTCCCATGTGGCACTTTAGAGGTGCTGTGCTGGACAGACAATTCAACTTCCTTTAATGAAGGGTAGCAGGGAAGGTGTGTGCATGGGGGGGGGGGGAGGAAACAAAGTGGCTGGCTTTGTTACCAGCCCCATCCAGGCTGAGTGTGCCTGAATAAGAGAGATGGCAGGTAGTCTCAAAACTAAGCTGAGAATGCTGATCACTGGGTAAAAAATGGGGGAAACCACATTTTGCAAACAAGCAACACTTATTTTTCTCCTTGTGATTGTGCAGCCAAATGGAGAGACTTTAGCGTGACCTCCTGCTTACATGGGGACAAGCTCCAGCCATTTATATGATTGTCGCTGTTCCTGCCAAGCTAATGTGATCACAGAAAAGACTGCAGTGAAAGGCTGTTTTCACACACAACTAGATAACAGTGTGGACAAAATATGCACTGCTGCTTTGTGTGAATTGTTTCCTGGTTAACTGCAGTTAAGTTTCTTATTTTCTTTCCAGTATGGGCAGGAATGTTCCTGTTTATTTGACTGCATCTAGATCAGGGGTAGTCAACCTGTGGTCCTCCAGATGTCCATGGACTACAATTCCCATGAGCTCCAGCCAGCATTTTCTGGCAGGGGCTCATGGGAATTGTAGTCCATGAACATCTGGAGGACCACAGGTTGACTACCCCTGATCTAGAGGACACGTACATTTTAATATTGACGTTCACTATGACATTTAAGTCATAAGGTGTAATAGTCTGGAAATCTTTGGGGGTCCTCTTTCTGCTCCACAGTTATTCCATTGCACCTTTAAATATGAGCAACACATAGCAAGAGAGACTTCATGTCCTTGTGTGCTTGTGTCTATTTCAGAATATTCATTTCTATCATATAATACTGAGAGTACACACAAGAGCCGGCCAATGCAGTGCAAAATAAGCCTGTTTTCATAACTTTTAAGATGTGATTTGAAATCAGTTACTTACTAGACACTCCATAATACAGATAGAACGGCAGACAAACAGACAGATCCCTACTTAAAATACTGGTGTTGATTTTCATATTTACCAGGACAACAGCAGCTGCAGGTCCAACAAATGCATAAAGAAGTCCTCCTTCAAGAGAGAGCCAGCAACTGGAAAGAACATTAGAAAAGAACTAATACAAATTAATAAGATGTATCTACTCCATTATAGATCGCAGAGCGTACTGATGCCTCAGTGATGGAGATCTTTAAATTGCCAAGCAACTTTCAAGAAACATTTAAGTGCCTGCATCCCCGAATTTGTAGCAAAGTCTGAAAAGGGCCATTCTGCTTTGCTTGAAAACTGGTACATGAAGCCTGCCAGGCAAAAGAGGTCCTCACAGGACAAGCAATGGCACAGAATGAATGGAAAGTTGGGCTCTGGAAATTCCTCTGACATTACTAGCGGCAGCTTGGAATATAAACCTGAAATTGGCGCTGGCTACACATCAGTGGGACCTTCACAAACTGTAACATCCCCTCAGGCGATGAGAAAGAGTAATATTTAATGGCAATCATAACATATATAATAATGTATATTTTAAGGGAGCAGGGATATCTGAGGGACCGCCTGTCACCCTACACCCCCTGCAGGGTTTTGTGCTCTGCAGGTACAAACTTGCTGGTTCCCTTTCTTGCTTTGGGCTGGGCCTGTGCATAGGGGAAGAGACAGGACTTTGACACCTGGCTACAGCGTCCCTGCAGACTCAACTACAGTGTCCCTGCAGGGACACAAAATGCCCTCTTCAGTTTTGTGGTGCTGCAGAGCCAAACAGGATGTTTGTTTCCCCCACAGTGGTGGGATAGCAGCATGTCGCTTTCCCACCATCGTGCGGTGAGTCCTCTATGCCCCCTTGCTTCTGCTACCGGAAGATGCAACGGAACCCACCTGCTCTGGAGTTGCATGCATGTACACACAGCTCCAATCCAGACTGTGTGCACTGGAGGATATATCCCCCCATGTGTACATGAGATGTGGTGGGGCATGCTTCCCCCATCACTAGGAATCGGCGGCAGCCTGGTATGGCCACCACCGCACATAATCCATCAAGGTGTCTTCAATACACTAAAGTAACCTCAGTGTATGTAGAGAAGCCAGAATGGCACCATTACTCAAACGCAGGCATGGTATGATTAATAGGGATAAAATATTTATTATTACAGAGTGACTTACTAGTTACTAGTTCCATATCCTTTTGTCTTGGTAAACCCTATTGATATTGCCACCACCAATGCTGGTAAACCTGTAAGAAAAAACCCAGTAATTATTCCTCTGATGAAAGCTTGTGCCACAATACCTTTGTTACATTTCTGAGGCATCATGAAACACTGTGTGTCTTTCTTTCCTGCAACAGCTACTCTTCCAGAATTTTCTTCAGTAATTATTTATGTGGTCCACGATGCATACTGTTTCTCCTGCTTGGACATGAAAAGCTGCTGCTTATAAATAAAGATCAATTTCATATGGAAAGAACATTTTTACTACCGCAACTCAAATAGCTTCTAGCCCACCATGCATCATTTTCACGTTGCTAAGTGACCAGTGAATTCACATAGTATACCATGACGATTTGATGGATTTTACTGAGGTTTTTTTTTTTGTAAAAATTGGTTTTGTCTTGTATTACTGTGCTTTACTGAAGGTCTGCTAAAGGGTATAAGTGACAAAGTGATAAAAGTCTCATAATCAATTGAACATCTATCATCAGCCACATCTCGAAGAAAATCAATAGAATTAAATTATATCCTTGCTTGCAATTCTATAGAAAACCTACTAGTAGCAATATTCAGTTTAGAATTAGTGCTATCTACTACCTGCCAGGATTATTGAAACAAACACCAAATGTTCCAAATGTTACCTGTGCATGAAACATAAAGCTTTAAAAAAAATCTTAACTGAGTCATAGGTGCTCACCCCATCCGAGGCATAAGAAGCGTTTTCTTATAAGTCGCGTCCTGATTTTTCCAGTAACGGCCATGTATGACTGCCACGCTTCAGTCAAAACCCAACAAAATGAAGCTAAGAAGAAGAAATGTAAAAACGCTGTGGTCGTGGTACAGATATTCTGCAGAAAAGAAAGAACAACTGTGTTGAATAAGTAGGCACAATCAAATCAATAAAAGGTAGTGAAATTCCAACAGAGCAAAAGAAATCCCCTTACGCTATTTCTGCTAAAGGTAAAAGATTTTACTATGTTACTGAAAGGGGGCTCTCTCAGAATGGAGCCATCTCCCAGTCTGAGTGGGTAACCTAAAGTCTGCCCACACTGGTGGGAAACTGGTGGGCATGTCCCCACCTCTGGGCACACTGAAAATGCCCGAGGCCTGCTAGCAAAAGGAGCAAAATAATCTTCATTTAACACCCTAGAACAGGGGTAAACCTGTGGTCCTCCAGATGTTCATGGACTACAATTCCCATGAGCCCCTGCCAGTGTTTGCTGGCAGGGGTCATGGGAATTGTAGTCCATGAACATCTGGAGGACCACAGGTTGACTACCCCTGCCCTAGAAGATGCAGTTAGTGGGTTCCTGCCTGGATCCTTGTCTATGAACAGACTCTGATGTACAGCGGAAGAACCACATCATGTCATTAAGCAGGCAAAAACCATTCTCGTATCACGAAATCCTGCAGATTCACAAAGGTTCCTCCAATTCACCTTTATTCCAACACCCCAATGGGAAATTCTGGTGTGAAGGAAGCATTTCAAGGGAAGGATCTTCCCTTGCATATTTCAGATGGATGGAGGACTGTTCAGATCAGCATCTTGAAGACTGCAGTCAACTGGGACCATGTGATAGACCCACATTCTTCCATCCCAACCAGCCCGTTGACTCTGGATCACTTTATAGCAATTCAGTGATGAGCGAAAAGGAGAACAATTCTGTTGCCTTCATTTTGACTGCAACATTCTGCAATATACACAGCCCCAACAGCTGCAGCATGTTCCAGTTTCAGGGCAAAATACAGGCAGGAATGCAAACAGTCATTGATGTTGTGTGCATTTCCCTCTCATGCAGTCTAATAAAAAAATGCAAATTTGAACTTTATGGGGAAAAAACTTTTTTTTCTGAAATGGTACGCCCTGTTTCTGTAACGTACCAAGTGGCAGTCAAAGACTGTAAAAGACATCTTTGTTTTACAATGTAAAAGCTGCAATAAAAGTCAGAAACAGCTGCAATAAAATAGCAAGTACAGCCCAACTTCCATAGACATAATCTCCATGCCCTCATTAACATAAGTAAAAGGAAGAGTAAAAAATGTTAAGCAACCGTAAACCCGACAACAGTCAACTTTGCCTGTAGGGTTTTTAAAAAACAATTAAGTTCAACAGCAATCATATTAATTTTGAAATGGTTTCTGTATCCAGATAGATTTAAACAGTTTCTGGAACCTTGCTAGATAAAGCATGCTGCTCTTCTACTGGCAGGCTGCTCTAAAATGGTGGTTGTTGCCATGAAGGAGGTCACTGATCTGGATAGCAAATGCATCTTCTGAAAGAAGGGCACTTCCAACAGGAGGTGCTAATGCCAAGTGGTGAAAGGACCTACATGAGGGCAGGCCTGAAATATGTCAGTCTCAGGTCATGAAGGGTTTAAGACTAGCACCCTGAATCACACCTGGAATAAATAAAAAAGGGAGCCAGTGCGGCTGTTGTAAAATTGGTGTGTTTCTATGCTCTAGCCAAAAAGCAGGCTGTTGTGGTTTGCACAAGCTAAAATTTCAGAGGGATCTTCGAGGGCAGCACCACATAAACTATCTAGTTTGAAGATTATGAAAACCTGGACCAATGTGGTTCATTCAGCTTGTGAATCAGACAAAACACTTCAGGTAACAACACCAACCTGTTTACTTCAAAATTAAGGTTGGGTCCAGAAGCTCACCAAGACAGGTGATTAGACAGTGTCAACTTAGCCAGCCTAGGTAGATCAATCTGCTCAGAGGCCTTCCCAGCTAGCACTGCCACTTGGAATAATGCTCAAACCAAACTCAAAGTCAGAATGGATCTGAGAGATTTATCTCACAGAAGTGGCATAACAGATCATGGACCATCTCCATACAGAAGGGTAAAATGTGAATGGCTTCCTGCCTGCAAATGCAGGATGGTAAATCTAGCATTTGCAGTCCTCCTCACAGGGAGACCTCTCATGAGTTTTCCCTCTACCCCATCATGGCTTTTTGCCTCCTGCCGAGGCTGCAAGGGAAAGCAAAATGAACGTATCCCTCCATTCCTTGGCTTGTCAATCACAGCAAGGCATCAATCACAACACACCAGTTTTCTCATGGACTGAAACTTTCCCACCCCCAGCCACAATTTTATGTTAGCAGTAGTGCTACAACACAGGTGCATTTTTAATAGAAATCAACACTGCCCTGTTGCTATGGGGAAATACCAGAACAATACAGCATCCCCCCCCCTTTTGAGATTCATATTTTTGGGACTTTTGGTGGATTTTTGAGATGCTGAACATGGTCTCTGGAGCCCAAAAAAGATATTTTGAGTTAATGGTTGGCTTTAAAAGCAAGGTGCTAGGATCCCTGTATGATTGGGAGAAGGCTGCCAGATCACCCGTCTCCCCCTCTTTCTCAGCTCAATTCCTCCCTCCAGAAAACTCAAACTTTTGAAGACTTCCAGAGGACAAGTTTCAAGTGACAGAGAAAAAGGTTTTTCTTCATTGCTATTCACACCACTTCATCGGATAATATGAGAAGAGAGAGCACCAGGAATCGAACAAATCTACAATCTCAGGAAGCACAGCATTCCTAGTTCCTACTACATACTTGAAAGAGTCACCAGTGAGACTCTTCAAATTCCTAGCACATCCCTGAAAA
This sequence comes from Paroedura picta, assembly GCF_049243985.1. Classification (NCBI taxonomy): domain Eukaryota; kingdom Metazoa; phylum Chordata; class Lepidosauria; order Squamata; family Gekkonidae; genus Paroedura; species Paroedura picta. The sequence continues at coordinate 144,852,002 of NC_135369.1, forward strand.
CGCATAGTTTGTCGACAGACCATCTTAGTATATCAACCATCCTGGCTTTGTGCAGAGATTGCTAACACAACCAACTGTCAGCGTGACAATGAGATCACCAGAAACCTGTTGAGTGGGGAATCATAGAGTTGGAAGGGGCCATGCAGGCCATCTACTCCAAGCACGGCTCAGTGCAGGAAACATAGATCCAACATATACCTTTCCTATGTGTCAGGCTGAAAACAATGTGGGCCAATCCCACCGTCCCACACAATACTCAACAATGCAGATTAGATATGGATGTTGTTTTCTAGTGACCAGAACCAATCAGTTGAAATTAATTCCACAGAAGTTTTGGCTAAACAGCCAAAAGAAGTTTCTGACAGAGCAGTTCCTCAGTGGAAGAAGCTTCCTTGGAAGGTGGTGGGTTTTTCTTTTTTGGAAGTTTTTAAGCAGAGGCTAGATAACCATCTAACAGAAATGCTGATTCTGTGAACTTAGATTGTGAGTGAGTGGGCAGATTGTGTTGGTGATGGCTCTTGTAGCTCTTTCTTGCACGCCCAGGGAAATGCTGATTGCCACTTTGGGGTTAGGAGGTGAATTTCTTCTAGGCCATACTGGTAAGGGATTCTGTTTATTGGGGGGGGGGTCATCTGGGCACATAATTGGGGTCACTATGGATGGGCAGGTAGTTGTGAGTTTCTTGCAGTCTGCAGGTGGTTGGACTAGATAACCCTGTAGGTCCCTTCCAACTCTATGATTCTATGTTCAAAACCTCCAGAATCCCTCCAAGATGGAGGTCCTGTGCCTGGGCAGGAAGGCGACAGATAAGGAAGTGCACATTCCCACCATGACACCCTCAGTCAGGAATTTGGGAGTGGTCCTGGATGTCTTCCTGCCTATGGAGGCCCAGGTCATGGAAATAGCATGCACTGAGTTTTTCTATCTACCTGTCCTCAGATTGGTTAGCCACAGTCATCCATGCAACGGTCACCTCCAAATTAGATTTCTGTAACTTGCTCTATGCGGGTCTACCCTTGTCCTTGATCCAGAAATTGCAGCTGGTGCAAAATGCGGATGCTAGGGACTTCACAGGAACATCATGGAAGACCCATATCCAGCCGGTGTGGAGGCAGCTGCATTGGTTGCCAGTTGTAGAAGTTCAAGATCAAGGCCATCCATGGCCTGTGCCCCTCATATCTGCAGGACCGCCTAGCTTCTTATGTCCCCCACAGGGCTTTGTGCTTGGCAGGCATGAATCTGCTGGAGGTCCCTGGACCAAGGGAGGTTCACCGGGCCTTAACCAAGGACAGGGCCTTTTTGGTTGAATAAGCTCCTAGGAGAGCTGCAAGCCCTTGTCAGAGCGTTCACAGTTCTGCAGGGCCTGCAAAATGGAGCTCTTCTGCCAGGTTTTAGCTTGAGTTCAGGACAAGGAAGATCAGGGCCCCTCACTGAGATCATCAGGCTCCCCTGTGAGAAGATCCCCTGAGGCATGATATCAGAAGGCCTGTTGAATTGGGGGGGAGGAGGGCATTTTTTGCCATCAAGGGGGGGGTTGTAATTGGGGGTTTTAATGATTGTTTTATGGGGTTTTATTGGTTGACAATTTGTTAACAACCACAAGCCATTTTGGGAGTGGCGATATAGAAATGGAAACACAAATGAATTAAATCAATAAAATTAATCAATGGATCTTCTCAAAATCTTTACCAACTCAGATGGGGAGTTCACTGGGCAGCTGGCTAGCCACTACACTGGCTAAAATACCTAATCTGTCAATGTGTATGGTACATACAGATGAAGTCAGTAACTGTTTGTAGCAGGTATCAGTGGGAGGAAAAAAAGCATTCATGGAAAATTATACCTCCTCCCCTTTTCTCTGATTAAGTTGATGAAGAACTACAAAACCCAATTCAGACTACTCAAAGAAAGTGCACTGAAGCGTACTGAAAGCACTGGAACAAAGGCCTCTCAATATAAAGATTTAAGTCACTCTGTAAAGCTTAAGAAACACTAATTAACTTGAAACCTAAGAACTAAAGCTTGTTCCTGTACTGGTTTTACCTCAGAAATTCCAATCCCTGATTTTACCTCAGAAATTCCAATCCCTGATTTTACCTCAGAAATTCCAATCCCTGATTTTACCTGATCTTTCCCCAATATGTTAAATAAAATATTTTGTTATTTTTAAATTTCAAAATGCCTTGAGTGTCATTTGTTTACATTAAAGCAGTCTTCTGATCAGGTTCCTGGTCTGATATTGTACTGTGACAGAGTGGGACAGCCAGACTTCTTCAGCAAAGAAAAAGAAAAAAACAGATTACTATGCTGGCTTAGTCAGAGAAAAAATCTTGTCTCTGAAGGAGGGAAGTGGACAGAGCCGTCATACCTCTCTTTTGTCACTGCACCGCTTAATTAAACTTGACACTGTGGCTCACATAAACCAGCTTGACTTCCTTGCAGAAGTAAATTACAATCCATCATTTTCCCTTTTTGCATTCAGTATGGAGCCCTAAATACTGATGGGTCCATAATATAATATGGAACGGCACCGTAGCACTCTAGCATCAAAATAATACTGGTAATTTAGAGAACAGTTTACATTTCTTGAAACAAACAGTTGTCCGCAAGACAGAATTTCTTTTTAAATGTTATAATGGGAGCAACCCTCAGCAGGTTTACTCAGAAACAAGTCCATGTTATTCAATGGGACTTACTCTCAGGAAAGTGTCCTTAGCCTCCCCTTGCTCCATCTCAGTGTGTAGATACCACATCCTCACATAGAGAAGGATCGCGATTTAATGTTTATGTATGCAGAAACAGCAGTGCATTTACAGTAATAGGCTCATTTCTCAAATGGTTCATTTTGTCAGATCCCAAATTAGTATCTAATCATCAAATGGCTCTTGATTCCCTGATCATAACGGCAGAAATTGATGCACCTGCCTGAGACACGGGTGTAACAGCATGGCACAAGGATTTCATAAGCCACCCAAGCATCTATTTGCAGCCACTTCCATCGGATAGAATTTTATGTTTGGATTCAAAGCACTTCTTGCAAAAACAGAAGGTCTTCCTTTGACAATCAGATGGAGGATTTTTGTTTATATGAATGGATTTTCCCAGCTGTAGCTCCTCACCTCAACAGAGAGGAGAGTCCTCGTACTCCAAGAGCAAGTATTCAGGTGTGTGAGGGTAAGATATAACCAGTTCAGAAGCTACAGTGGGAAGAAGGTGGGTAAGTAATTGCCACTGTGTGAGCAGAACTTACATTTTTCTGGAATGAATCCATTAATTGGAAACCATTTAGTTTGACAACTAATTGAAAATTAGAGCATTGGGGCGTTTTGAGAATCAGGCTCCATGGTAGTTTTGACTGTTTGGCATAGTAATGTATACAAAACAGCCTTAATTTAATTCCCCTGAAACCTGTGACCAAATTCTTATTGACTTTGGTGATTAAACATTTAGGCCCTAAATGTATAGCTGCAAATTTCTGGCAACGGGGAGAACTAGGCAGGGAATAAATAGTGAACTAATCTTACAAATAGGATTATTTTTACTCTCAGGGATAAACATACAAGAATGAAAGAAAAGAGTAGGGTTGCCAGCTCTGGGCTGGAAGTACGAGAGATTGGGAGGTGGTGCCTGGGGATGGCACGGGAGGGACCTCAGCATGGAATAATGCCATAAAAGCCATCTTTCAAAGCAGCCATTTTCTCCACGGAATCTTATTTCTGTTGTCTGGAGAGCAGTTGTATTTCCAGGCTCCACTTGAAAGCTAGCAACCATAGGAAAGAGGAAGATGGCAAAAAACATAAGTCTGCTCTACTGACCTTTAGTAGGAATAGTCATGGAACCAAATTTTTGTTTTTCACTGTTAATCCTTATTTTATAGCTCCAAAATCATACCAAATTAGCTTTTCCCCCCCTTAACTGGGTGAAGTATTGCAGTATGAAGGCTTAACCAAACAAAAAAGATTATTAGAAACCCAATTAGGAAGAAACAAAAATCCCAGCCATTCCTGCATACCTGAGTTATCATGATGATGACAGTCCGGGGACTGATTTAGAAGCTATGTGCAAAAATTACACTTCAGCTGTTGTTTTAAAATTATCATGTTTTATTGGTCTCATAGATTTGATCAACAATCGTGATGCTAACTGTTGATTTTCAACTTTAAACATTGTTTGCACTTACTCAATTTATGTGGCACTAAAATCCTCGCTAAGTCCTCAGTTTTCATTCATTTTACTTTGATTTGTTTTAAGATGTGTTCACCATGTGTTTGAGGTATAGGCCTTAGAAAGGTTAAGGTAATTGTTATTTGTTTGTTTGTTTGTTTATTTATTTGGATTTTTATACCGCCCATTCTTTATGGTTCTGGGTGGTTTACATGGAACACTGCATAACTTTACATGGAGCATTATAACAGTCTTTAACATTATACAGTTTTCAATAGAACAACACAATCTATCAGTAACAACCACAAAACAACATGAATAACAACAGTGGGGAGAACAAATTGTTCAGTCATGAAAGCCACCATTTTGGACTAGGACCACCATCTTAAAAATCAGACCACCACAAGAATCTCTGCCTCCCCCCACCCAAGCCACTGATCCAGTGTGTGTGTGTGGGGGGGGAGGGAAACACCCAAACACCCATCTCCAGTATACATTTCACATGTCATTTTCGTGTTAGCCCCAGTTTGATGAACAGCTATACTTCTGTCTGTAGATCAATTCCAAGCTGTGCCTGGCTCTGAAGCATGTTTATATTTGAAATCTCAGATAATGACAAATTATCTTAATATTTAAAAACTTATAATGAAATACACGCTTATACTTGGTTTTGTATCTGTACAGAAATGGGGAAAAAATCTTGCATATTCGACTGACGATTTGTATGCAATACAATTATTTTATATTATCAACCTCAAACCTGAATGTTACTAATTTAAAAAAAGAACTTCACCCACACTCTTTTGGTAAAGGTCACTAAGATGCTTTCATTCCATAGTTACAATATAGAGCAACAGCTGAGAATTCTTACCTTCTGGGAATTGGTCTTAATTTAAAGATGCCCAGACTCAATCTCAATGCCGTTTGTCGTCAACTGGCAATTAATTTCTAAAGAATCTTAGTCATGCCTGAACCCCTGCAAACCCTGGAGAAACCATCCTGCTGACAAACCGTGAGAAGCAAGAGTGGTGGTGATGGTGGTGGTATAATTTCACCGTTTTGCAATGAATTACTGTTGCCTGCTGAACTATCTTGCTGGTGTGGCTGGATACATCAAGGCAGGGGTAGTCAAACTGCGGCCCTCCAGATGTCCACGGACTACAATTCCCATGAGCCCCTGCTAGCAAATGCTGGCACGGGCTCTGGGAATTGTAGTCCATGGACATCTGGAGGGCCGCAGTTTGACTATCCCTGCATCAAGGCTTCTATTATATCTGCTATAACGGCTGGCATGGAGCCATGAAATGGATGGACACAAGATCCAATGTGACAACTCGCATATATGCAGGAGTGTATGCCTGCAGGCAGGGCTTGTTGTGTTTTTGTATCGGTCGTAGTGGCTGTCGGTGCTTTATAAAAGCAGCCGCCCCCCTAAAGGCATTTTAGTCTGGGATTGCAGCTGGCTTCCAGCAATACATGGTGAAGTTAAGATGGAAAACGTGATGATGCTTGGATCATGGGCACTGGGAAATCATCCCACACAGTTATGATTTCCCTCCAATCAGTCATTGCATAAAGGCTTAAGTGTGCTTTGCAGCACAGGAGCACTTGCCAATGGAGATCTTCCACTGAAAGATCACCAAGGAAACCTCCGCAATGAATAAAAGCACAGAGTATGAAAGAAAAAAAGTTATATGCTCATATACACACTTCAACAATATAGATATAGAAGGAGAGAGGGGATCTGCTCTCCAGTGCCACAGGAAGACGTCTTTCTCGACCCCTTCTACCGGGTGCTTTTTTCATGAGGCCCGACATTCTGCGTACAAAAAATATACCCTGCCATTGACCTACGGCCGCTCCCAAAGGCGAAAAACTGCCCCCTCCTAAGAAAAAATGTCACCTATGAATAAGCATAGAGTGTGAGCTACCTCAAAATATGGGCCTGCATTAAGGAGCTGGTCTGGATTTTTTTTAAAAGGAAAATGGTGACCCAATTCTTTGCTGGTAGGGATACAGTGGCCTCTTTCATGCAGGTTGCATGTGATAAGTATTATACAAAGGTGAGAGCTAAAGGGCTATTGGCTTGTGGATCAGGCCAGGGGACTCTGTAAGTGTTCTAGTTTGCAGAAGAGGTATGGCTCTTCCCACAATGGACTGGTGTAGCTGGAGTTGGCCCTGAGGTTGTGACATGCACTGTCTATGACATGTTTGTATTTTTACATCAGGGTAACTTTAAATACACATGTACCAAATTGCAAGGTAGTAGCACTCTTGGAGGAGTTGGGGGAATAACCCTTGTCCCTATGGTCCAGAGTCACTATCTACAGGCAAATCCTAGAAACAGAGGGGCAGAACATCTCATTTTTCAACATGTCTGGTTACCATTCTTCCATCCACTATCCTCTTGTATTGGATTCTACTCTAATTGGTGAAACACCTTTCCTACCTCTCCCAATTCCCCTCCAAAAAGTGCTCCATTAGTTCTTTCTAAGAACTCTTCACCCTCTTTTATAGAATGAAGTGTGGACAGACATTCTTCTAGCTTCTGTAACTCGCACCGATTTGGGAAACCCTTCCAGAAAACCCCAGAGAAAGCCTGCTCTGAAGCAATGAAGCCAAGCTGGCTGCTCATTGACACGAGAGACTGGAAGATACATCTGATTCATCAGACGTTGTAGGCTGAAAGACCTGCATGCCTTGTGTACATCTTTGCAGAAGCTTTGCTCATCCCCCAGCCGTGCCATTTGAGACTAAAGCATGGAGTGCTCAGTCTGGGTGCAACATGTGGAATTGTTGCCTTGTCCATGTCCGTGCACCTCCTGTTTGTGGGTGACTCTGGATTGACTTTAACCTAGACCCCTTGAAGTCTGACTTCTGGACTGTGTATCGAATCATCTCTGGCTTGCTGCTTAGACTCTGGTAACAGACTGCTTGTCTCTGTTTGTTTCCAGCAAACTGACCAGGGCTTTGTAAGGCTCACACTGTGCTGCTGGCTTCCTGCTGAGATTGATACCACAGCTGGGAATAATGCTAGCTCCAAGGTTGGCATAGCTGAGCACAGCCCTACTGGGAGAAAGCCTGGATCTCCAGTCCAGCCAGGTATAGACCATCACACGATATTTGTCTTGGCTGGGGGGGGGGGGAGAGGATGAAATGTCCACTAACTTTGGTAAGCCAGTCTGCCAGCGAAGTGCTTTGTCTGCTCTCATAGCCTGTAGTTACCCCAATGGACAGCATTTTCAACCACGGCCAGTGAAAATAAATTCTCCAGCTTCCAATACATCCCTGTCTCTGGAAGACTTAACTGAGCCTTCAATGTTTAACTTGCATGAATATCCGAATAACCTGCTTTTCCTCTTTTTAATAAACAATATCCCTTTTGAAGCCTGTGTCATATTGCAAATTATTCTGTTCTCTATGCTTCTGGAAGATGCAGTCAGGGAGAGAGATCACTACAGCACTACCACTCAGGTAGATAAATTAATAGTTGGGGCAGGGAAAAGAAGCCACTCATTCTAAAAGCTTTTCTTTTTGTTGGGAATGGATTTTTATTTATATTTATTTTATTATATTTCAATTTTTATGCCGCCACTCCCAAAATGGCTCATGGTGGTTCACAAAGGAAGTTCCCACAATAAAATCCCATAATAATCATAAAATCCCCCAGTTAAATTCATTTTAAAAAACCCTCAGTTACAACCATCCCCTGGTGGAGACCTTGCCCTCCCACCCTCAGCTCAACAGACCTCCAATCTGAAAGACCTGTTTATTTTGTTTAGTACACCAAGACATTAAATCCAGCCACACAGAAAGTTCACATCTCTCTTCATTTCTCTTGGCTTTGGACATTCTCCATTTTATGTTTGTACCCATTTCAGAATAGTCATGTAGGCCAAACTCCTGCCAATAACAGAGGTCATCTGTTATCTGTGTACATACTTTCCTCTTGTCCCACCACATTAGACAGGTAATGTTCATTTGGAGTCTCAGGAACCCTCTAAAAAGCCAGAGCTAGAAGCGTGGTTCTAAAACAGATTCCATTTGGATGATATCACAAATTGTGTGATGTGCCTGCTCCATTCCCTTTTTAAATTCTGCGGCTGATTTGAGAAGGAACCACCTCCATGTTTCAAAGACAGCATAGTGTTGCAAAGGAATAATTTTTTCAGGCTGTATATTAAGTAATGTGATTCCCCCTTGTTTCCAGGTTTATTTCATTTATTTATTTTTCAATTTCTATCCCGCCTCTCCTAACAATTGTCAACTGGAGGCGGCTCATAATAAAACAATAAAACAACATTCAAATGCTGTTAGTAACACTTGTCTAACTCACGAAGTTTCAAGATCTGGGTTTATTTATGAAGCGCAATAACTTATTAAGCTCAGAGGTCAGTTTCCCTAGGCAAAATGTAAGGCGAACGGTATGGCATCAATATATTCCTTAAATCCTTCCCTACCAGAGAAGTCCAGGACTGCTATGCAGAGGCAGGCCATGGGGTAAACCACCTCTGCTCATCTCTTGCCTAGGAAACCCTACATGGTCACAATAAGTTGATTGTGATTTGACTGTATTTTCAAACAGAAGGGGAGGAGTTTTCCAGTCTGTAAGGGCATGAGGCTGAATATGTGCATTGTGTAGGGGGTTGTGGTGGCGTGGTGACAAATGAGGGCGTGGGTGTGGAGAGATGGGTGTCAAGAACCTGTGGTGTGGAATGTTAGTTGAGTGTGGGTGAGGCCTGACCTTTGGGAATTGTGGCATAGTGGTTAAAGATGAGCTTTCAAGAGTCATGTCTTCAGATATGTGAAGGGAAAATCAGACTGGAGACTATTCTTAGGGGAAGATTACATGGCAACCAATTCCCCCCAGTTCTGTGGCAATTCGCCTACTGTCTCCATAAAATTATGTGCCCCCATGCTCCTTTCACTGTTGCCCCTTATTAGATGGATTTGTGTACACTGCTGTTTACTACCAAAAGGAATCACAAAACAGTTTACAAACACATTTTCCCTTCATCTCCCCATAACAGACACCCTATGAGAGAAGTGGGGCCGAGAGCTCTGAGAGAACTGGGAATGGCCCTGAGTCACCCAACAGGCCTCAGATGTCTCTAAACGGTTTAAAAACACCTTTTCTTCCTCTCCCCATAACAGACACCCTGTGAGTGAAGTGGAGCTGAGAGCTCTGAGAGAACTAGAATAGTCCACATTCCCCCAGCAGGCCTCAGCTGTCTCTAAGCAGTTTAAAATCACCTTTTCTTCCTCTCCCCATAACAGACACCCTATGAGAGAAGTGGGGCCGAGAGCTCTGAGAGAACTGGGAATGGCCCTGAGTCACCCAACAGGCCTCAGATGTCTCTAAACGGTTTAAAAACACCTTTTCTTCCTCTCCCCATAACAGACACCCTATGAGAGAAGTGGGGCTGAGAGCTCTGAGAGAACTGGGAATGGCCCTGAGTCACCCAACAGGCCTCAGATGTCTCTAAACGGTTTAAAATCACCTTTTCTTCCTCTCCCCATAACAGACACCGTATGAGAGAAGTGGGGCTGAGAGCTCTGGGGGCAGCAAGCAGTCACTTGCCCCCTGACCCAGAGCAGCAGTCAGTGCCTCAGCCCCACTCCCAAGCAGCAGAGGTTTTCTGGCAGCGAGGGCAACAGCAGGCGGGCCCCTCAGTCACCCACTCTCCAGACCAGTGCCCTGACTCTGACCTCTGTCTCCGGCTATGTCTAGTGGCCAAATGGCAGCTACTGGCCTTGCGGGCTTTGTGGAGGGCAGGCCGTATGGTCGCTGGCCAATCAGGAGGGATGCACTGGACGGTCAGGGCCCCGGACAGTCTCCTCCCAGGAGGACATTTCCATTTTATAAAAGGGAGCAAAAAGTGTAAAAGATGACATTTGCAGATATTTTAATTTTAGTGGAGTAGTCACTTTGAAGGGAAAAAATCATACTTGGGTTTAAATGATTCATGGATGTGTTGTAACACCATCTTAGAATGGGCATCCTCATCTTTGTAAGAGAGAATGGGAATGCCCTCTTCTGAAATGGCACTTGTCCTTTGCAACTGTTATATTAAAAATAATATTTTAAAATTAAGATAATGGGTGGGATTTTTCTTTTAAACAGGCACTTTGCCTAATGGATTAATGGATTACATGTTAAGGGCCATCCTACATCGCACTATGTCAACCGCCTGTCAGCCATGGATGACAGGGCACCAGAAAGTAATACACCTCCCTGCATGAACAAGAGAATTGTTAAGCTCCAGGCATATTTTGAAGGCTTTACAAACTATCTGGTTAAAATACTTTATTAAAAATATTTCAGTTATATGCCCCTTCCTTCCCAAATAAGATCACAAAACGGTTAACATTGTTCTCCTCTCTTGCACTTTATTCTCACCACAATCCTGTGAGGTAAGTTAGCCTGAGAGAGTACGACTGGCTCAGGGACACCCAGCAAGCTTCCATATTAGGACTTTAAATCGGTTGACCAGATCCTAGGCTGACACTAACCCAGGGATTCCTTACCTTTCTGACCCCATGAGCACTTTTGGAATTCTGACAGACGATGATGGGCACAGCCACAAAATGTAGCTGACCTCAAAATGTCAAGAAGTGAGGTTATGTGTAACTGTGATAGTAGCTCTTCAACATTTCAGGCAGAAGCTGTTTAACAGGATGAATTTTATAATTAACAATAGCTTCAAAGCCCGTTCCAAAGAACGGACCTTAAAAGGGTCCCTTCTCCTGGTCCCCGGCCAGGCAGCTTAAGGTGGCTTTCGGCTGCAGCTCGCAGCCGGATCAAGTGGGGCAAGCAGGGGCTGACCAGCTCGTTAACAGGCCCGGGACAGAGCTCCTTAGCAGGCAGTCAGCAGGCTGGGAGGCCCTCATTAGCAGGCCTTATAAATCCACTGAACTCAATGGGCTTAAGAAGGTATAATTATCCTAGAATGGCACTACAAATGTCAAAAGCAACAAGCTCAACTGGGCCACATGTATTGAGAAGTAAGGTAATCAATTCAGGTTTACTGCCTCATCTGTTATTTGTGGAAATTAGGCCTTAGAGATGCTAAACTTCATCTTAGGGCAGCCAAGCCCAGTAACGGCAGTTTTCCCTCAAAAGTGCTGTCATCACTCTCAAGATGCTGTCCCTCAGGTCCCCCTCCAAGCCTCCTGCTGGTTGCCAGACTCAGCATGGAAACCCTACTTCATCTCCTCAGTTTTCTGCACTGCCTTTGAGTATATTAGCATATTACTGGACTGGGCATCTGGATTACAGGACTGCAATCTGGATTTTCAGATAGTTAGGTGGATAGCGAATTGGTTAGAGAACCGCACTCAAAGAGTTGTTGTCAATGGTGTTTCATCAAACTGGAGGGAGGTGAGTAGCGGGGTAACTCAGGGCTCGGTGCTCGGCCCGGTACTTTTTAACATATTTATTAATGATCTAGATGAGGGGGAGGAGGGACTACTCATCAAGTTTGCAGATGACACCAAATTGGGAGGACTGGCAAATACTCCGGAAGATAGAGACAGAGTTCAACGAGATCTGAACACAATGGAAAAATGGGCAAATGAGAACAAGATGCAATTTAATAAAGATAAGTGTAAAGTTCTGCATCTGGGTCAGAAAAATGAAAAGCATGCCTACTGGATGGGGGATACGCTTCTAGGTAAAACTGTGGGTGAACGAGACCTTGGGGTACTTGTAAACTAAACTTGAGCAGGCAGTATGATGCAGCGGTAAAAAAGGCGAATGCCATTTTGGGCTGTATCAACAGGGGCATCACATCAAAATCACAAGATGTCATAGTCCCATTGTATACGGCACTGATCAGACCACACCTGGAGTACTGTGTGCAGTTCTGGAGGCTTCACTTCAAGAAGGACATAGATAAAATTGAAAGGGTACAGAGGAGAGCGACGAGGATGATCTGGGGCCAAGGGACCAAGCCCTATGAAGATAGGTTGAGGGACTTGGGAATGTTCAGCCTGGAGAAAAGGAGGTTGAGAGGGGACATGATAGCCCTCTTTAAGTATTTGAAAGGTTGTCACTTGGAGGTGGGCAGGATGCTGTTTCTGTTGGCTGCAGAGGAAAGGACACGCAGTAATGGGTATAAACTACAAGTACAACGTTATAGGCTAGATATCAGGAAAAAAAAATTCACAGTCAGAGTAGTTCAGCAGTGGAATAGGCTGCCTAAGGAAGTGGTAAGCTCCCCCTCACTGGCAGTCTTCAAGCAAAGGTTGGATACACACTTTTCTTGGATGCTTTAGGATGCTTAGGGCTGATCCTGCGTTGAGGAGGGGGTTGGACTAAATGGCCTGTATGGCCCCTTCCAACTCTATGATTCTATGATTCTATGACTCTATGATTCTATGGTAAAAAAAAAAAGTTGAGAAAAGCTGGGCTATACTTTTATGTAAGCCTTGCCATTTTTAACCTGCACTGTTATTTGTAACAATGACAGGGTTGAAAGGCTGGTGAAAGCTTATTGTGGAAATGATGTGTACAATAAGAGAGAGATTCTAGACAAATCTTGACAGGAGCACAAATGCTTTTTGAAAAGTGGGAAAACATTATGTAGAGATGTTATCAACTTCTGCCTGAATTTTAAAAATGCCTTTAAACTGGGAATATGTAATGACTTCAATAAAATGCATTAAGCATTTTAGTCAGGTAGCCCAATCATGTTTAGTTAGAGGCAAGTCCCACAGTATTTTTAGAATCTCACTCTGCTCTGTGCACAGGTAAACTTCCTTATATAAGGCCACTGTCTTCATTATACCATAAACATTAACCCCCCTGAAGAAAGCCCCACCCACTTCCTAAAGTATTTGGCTGGCACCAGGAAAGGTGTCTACAGGTGCCAAGATGCCTATGGGTGCCTCATTACTCCAACCACCCTAATGCCAGATATGAGTCTTGTTCCAAGCATTCAGGTTTTCTTTGTTGGGAACCAGCTTGTCCTTTCACTCTCCTCTGAATTTAACCTCCTGACTCATTGGACTCCATTGTTTGACTCATTGGGCCACATGTTCTGATGTGATGAAGCTGGTCCTAAGTGACCAAAAAGGATCCCTGCCATTACAGAAGCCATCCAGAAAAATTCCTTGCCCACCATCGCCCCCACCCCCCATCTGCTAAAAATTGATAAAAAAGTAGTTCCAATCAATGTCGAGTCTCTTGGCTGTTCTCTGGTTACATTAAATTATTTATGAGTCAGTTCATGAGCAGGTACTCCTAACCCCTCTCCTTGCTGAAAGAACTTCTCTATAAATTCTGCCTCGGGGCTTAGAAGCCAGGATGGTTTCCTCCGGGCATTTCTAAGATTTTAGATGTATCAGGGAAGGGGTCATCACCCTTCTAAATTCACTCCTGTATTCTGCCTGGGACACAGGGAGAGAAGGAAGCATGGATATACGTGGTACAGTGTAAGATAGGCGAAACAATATCCCTAACAGATTGCAGAAACCCTTTTCTTCTCTCTACAAGTCTTCCATATTTTTTCTCCTCTATTTGCAGTTTATTCTTTTATTTTATTTATTTATATTTATATACTGTCCTCCCTGAAGGCTCAGGGTAGTTTACATCAAACAGGAACAATACAAATAACTCAGTTTTAGTGGTCTGCTTTCTTTTCGGCTGGTATTTTCTGAATTCTAAACCTTCCCCGGTAATTTAGTTTCTTTAGAACAGTGGTCCCCAACTTTTTTTATCACCGGGGACCGGTCAACACTTGACAATTTTACTGAGGCCCAGGAGGGGGTAGCCACTTGCTTTCCCGCTGGCGCTCCTGACTTCCTGCCACCTACTGGGGGGGCGCTGACAGCAGCAGCTGAGCAGTGCCACGCCGAGGGGGAGCCCCAGCCATGGCGGCCACTGGAGAGTACCAAAGGTGAGCCAGCGGCAGAGTGGCAGGGCAGCCCCTGAGGCAGCAGCCGGGGAGGAGGACGAGGAGGAGCTGTGGCCCGGTATCGACTGATCCATCGACCGGTCCCAGTCCCCGGACCAGGGGTTGGGACCACTGCTTTAGACACTTGAATATCAAAAGACTGAGAGATAAATATGCATTATTAGAGAAAACAGCACTAAGAAACTCCAGGTGTACCTTTTAGAGTAACAATTATTTCACTTACAAAGTATGTAGATTATTACCTACTTCATCATCAGATGCTAGTGTAACTGTTGGCTGCAAGCTACATAAGTTAGCTGGTAGAGTGTTTATGAAGGGATCTTAAGGGAACTTTCCCTAACAAGGATTATGCCAATGGACAGCAGATGAATATTATGCTCAGTTCTTGTGGTATGAGAAGAAAGCAGGATTCTAGTTTAGCCTCTGTCAGAACACAGCATGAACATTGCTACCCTGAAGTCTCAGGGAGCGGTTACAGTGCTGACTGACAGACACTTTAGAAGTTCTTAAAGGTAAAGGTATCCCCTGTGCAAGCACTGAGTCATGTCTGACCCTTGTGGTGATTCCCTCTAGCGTTTTCATGGCAGACTCAATACGAGTTGGTTTGCCAGTGCCTTCCCCAGTCATTACCATTTACCCCCCAGCAAGCTGGGTACTCATTTTACTGACCTCGGAAGGATGGAAAGCTGAGTCAACCTTGAGCCGGCTGCTGGGATCGAACTCCCAGCCTCATGGGCAGAGCTTTCAAACAGCATGTCGCTGCCTTACCACTCTGTGCCACAAGAGGTTCTTACGTTTGGGTAATTCCTTCCTTCCTTCCTTCCTTCCTTCCTTCCTTCCTTCCTTCCTTCCTTCCTTCCTTCCTTCCTTCCTTCCTCTATCTCTATAACATAGACTGCTGATGAATGTTTTCCAAGCTGAAGACTGAGTAAAAGGCTATGGTCTTATTTTTAGGACAATTTCCCTTCCCTTTTTGCAAGGCAAAGTGCACCCTCATTTGCAAATCGACTTCTACTCTTCCTTCTTTACCCCACCAGCACCTGGGGTTCTCCCAGAATTGCAACTGTTCTCTGAGTCATAGAAATCAGTTGCCCTTAATCAGCGACCTCTGCTGAACTCACTGCCTCCCCCATTTCACTCCATGCTTTTCAGATTCCACCAGGAAATCTCCACACATTTCCCAGCCCAGTATCTTTGTGGTTTTATTGTGTCAAGTTCTTATATGTCCGCACTTGTCTTTACAATCCTGAGGATTGGCTCACTTGCCTGAGATTTGTTTTACTTAGTCTCAAAGTACTCCTAATAGAATTCCTGGCTGCTATAGGCTGCTCTGGCTGCTCCACCTGCACACTACTTTGAGAAGCTACACCAAGGCTTCCCACTACTGTCTATGCAGAAAGGACATTTGCATTTTAGCAGGTAATTCGATAAATATAAATTAAAATACTACATAGGCTACATAAAAATTTATTTTTATCTATTTTTTTATTCTATTCATACTCCACTTTTCACTAGAATGGGAGACAAACTGTATTGGAATCAAGATGATAATCATAACATAACTACTTTCAACATTGTCCCCAACTAGTAGTCTTCTTTGGTTTCTTTACTGATCCCTGACAAAAGAGTTTATGCTCTCAGCCTGAAGAAGGGAGTGAAAGCGTTGTTATTGGAATGCCTGTAAATAAAGAACAATGCCAATGAAAATAGCCACTCTAGTTGATCACTAGGCTGTATATTGCAAGGAAGGATTCATGCAGTATCACACAAATCATTTGACATAATTATACGACACGGGAGGTTGCTGGTAATACTAAAAAAAGGACAGGTTAGAAAACAATTAAAGGCAGGAAGATAAAGACATGTATAACACTGCAAGGTTGAAAAGATGTGGAAGGGGGAAGATACTGATGGCGTCAGGCAGCAGGTTGAGAGAAGAATCTACAGAGTTGGTTAACCTCATCAGAGAGAGAAAATATAAATGGAATGCAATTCTGTGATACAAAAGATGAGGTTATATTCACGGGCAGACATACAATAGCATTTTTCTCAGTAACTGGAAACAACTGGGTAAAAGATATCAAGGGTATTGATTGATCATTAACGCTCCCCCCCCTCCCCAAGACCTGCCAAAGACAGAATATAGTATTTTCTCCCTCTGGTGACTAAGTCTGCATTGCCATTTCAGGCCATAAGAAAACTTGCTGTACCACAGCCCTCCCAGTAGACTTCCTGCTGGCTGTCCCCACTGCCCACTACTATTGTCAGAGAAAAATAATCTGAAAACTGTCCATTGGTATGAGAGTGTTATGTCGCTCCCAAGGAAAACCTGGAGATGACATCATTCTGTGCTCAGAATGACTGGAAGCTCTGGTTTTCCCACAGAGTTTCCAGTTGTTCATAGAATACTGCAACTTCACTTCTAAGTCTTCCCTAGAAGTAACATAAGCAGAGGAGAGGACACGCAGTAATGGGTTTAAACTTCAAGTACAACGATATAGGCTACATATCAGGAAAAAAAAAATTCACAGTCAGAGTAGTTCAGCAGTGGAATAGGCTGCCTAAGGTGGTGGTGAGATCCCCCTCACTGGCAGTCTTCAAGCAAAGGTTGGATGCACACTTTTCTTGGATGCTTTAGGATGCTTAGGG
Organism: Paroedura picta; assembly: GCF_049243985.1. Taxonomy (NCBI): domain Eukaryota; kingdom Metazoa; phylum Chordata; class Lepidosauria; order Squamata; family Gekkonidae; genus Paroedura; species Paroedura picta. The sequence goes on from NC_135369.1 coordinate 144,868,732, forward strand.
CTGATCCTGTGTTGAGCAGGGGGTTGGACTAGATGGCCTGTATGGCCCCTTCCAATTCTATGATTCTATGATAATGCCATCATGGTGACAGTGCTCCCATATCCCCCCCCCCACCCATACTTCATCTGGTTGCCAGCAACCCTTCTTCTCACTGAGTCTACCAAGGGACCAGGAAAACCCAAACCCTCCCCCCCAACAAGTCTGCAGTCTTAATCAATTTGTTCTGCTTTTAGAGATCACATTCCATATTGGTGGCAGGGAGCTGTTCAGGAGGGGTTGACATGCTTCCCTGACCCTTTCAGCAGTTGCACTGGTGATGTGGAGAAAGCTGCCCCTTCCATATCCATGCCTCTGTCACTCCAGCTGCCTCTGGAGCCTGGAGCAATGGACCCATCTAAGGTTGCCATTGCTCCAGGCTTCTCTTTCTAAGAAGAGAAATCATTCTTGGAGATTTGGGGTGGAGTCTGGGGAAGGCAGAATTTGGAGAGGGAAGGGAGTTCAGCAAGGTTGTCACAGGGCTAACCCTCTGAAACTGCCATTTTCTCCAATGTAACTGATCGCTGTATTTATTTATTTATTTATTTATTTATATATATATATATATATATATATATATATATTGTTGCAAAATTTAGGCTTTAGGCTTAAATTGAAGAAAGTAGGGAAAAGCACTAGGCCACTCAGGTATGAACTAAATCATATCCCCGACGAATACACAGTAGAGGTGACAAATAGATTTAAGGAATTAGATCTGATAGACAGAGTGCCTGAAGAACTATGGACGGAGGTTCGCAACATTGTACAAGAGGCAGCAACTAAAACCATCCCAAAGAAAAAGAAATGCAAGAAATCAAAATGGCTGTCTGAGGAAGCTTTACAAATAGCTAAGGAGAGAAGGGAAGTGAAAGGCAAGGGAGAAAGAGAAAGATACACCCAATTGAATGCAGAATTCCAGAGAAAAGCTAGAAGAGATAAGAATGCCTTCTTAAATGAACAGTGCAAACAAATAGAAGAAAACAATAGAATGGGGAGGACCAGAGATCTTTTCAAGAAAATTGGAGATATGAAGAGAACGTTTCATGCAAAGTTGGGTATGATAAGGGACCAAAATGGTAGGGACCTCACAGAAGCAGAAGAGATTAAACAAAGGTGGCAAAATTATACAGAACAACTATACAAGAGCGAGCTTAACATCCCTGATGACCACAGTGGGGTAGTTACTGACCTGGAGCCAGACATCCTGGAATGTGAAGTCAAATGGGCCTTAGGAAGTCTGAGCAACAATAAAGCTAGTGGTGGTGACAGCATTCCAGTTGAACTATTCAAAATCTTAAAGGACGATGCAATAAAAGTGCTACACTCAATATGCCAGCAAATTTGGAAAACTCAACAATGGCCACAGGATTGGAAAAGGTCAGTTTACATTCCAATCCCAAAGAAGGGCAATGCCAAAGAATGTTCAAACTACCGCACCATTGCACTAATTTCTCATGCTAGCAAAGTTATGCTCAAAATCCTACAAGCTAGGCTCCAGCAATATGTGGACCGAGAACTTCCAGAAGTACAGGCAGGATTTCGAAGAGGCAGAGGAACTAGAGATCAAATTGCCAACATACGCTGGATCATGGAGAAAGCTAGGGAGTACCAGAAGAACGTCTACTTCTGCTTCATTGACTATGCTAAAGCCTTTGATTGTGTGGAGCACAACAAATTGTGGCAAGTTCTTAAAGAGATGGGAATACCAGAGCATCTTATTTGTCTCTTGAGAAATTTATATGCAGGTCAAGAAGCAACAGTGAGAACTGAACATGGAATCACTGACTGGTTCAAAATTGAGAAAGGAGTTCGGCAAGGCTGTATACTGTCGCCTTGCCTATTTAACTTGTATGCAGAGCACATCATGAGAAATGCGGGATTAGAGGAGTCACAAATTGGGATCAAGATTGCAGGGAGAAATATCAACAACCTCAGATATGCAGATGATACCACTCTAATGGCAGAAAGTGAAGAGGAACTAAAGAGCCTGTTGATGCGGGTGAAGGAGGAGAGTGCAAAAGTTGGCTTGAAACTCAACATCAAGAAAACAAAGATCATGGCATCCGGCCCTCTCAATTCCTGGGAAATAGATGGGGAAGAAATGGAGATAGTGACAGATTTTATTTTCCTGGGCTCCAAGATCACTGCAGATGGGGACTGCAGCAAAGAAATTAAAAGACGCTTTCTCCTGGGGAGGAAAGCTATGGCAAATCTAGACAGCATCCTAAAAAGCAGAGACATCACCCTGCCAACAAAAATGCGTTTAGTCAAGGCTATGGTATTCCCAGTTGCAATGTATGGCTGCGAAAGTTGGACCATAAGGAAGGCCGAGCGTCAAAGAATGGTGCTGGAGAAGACTCTTGCGAGTCCCTTGGACTGCAAGGCGAACAAACTGGTCAGTCCTAGAGGAGATCAACCCTGACTGCTCTTTAGAAGGCCAGATCCTGAAGATGAAACTCAAATACTTTGGCCACCTCATGAGAAGGAAGGACTCCCTGGAGAAGAGCCTAATGCTGGGAGCGATTGAGGGCAAAAGAAGAAGGGGACGACAGAGAATGAGGTGGCTGGATGGAGTCACTGAAGCAGTAGGTGCAAACTTAAATGGACTCCGGGGAATGGTAGAGGACAGGAAGGCCTGGAGGATCATTGTCCATGGGGTCGCGGCTATTCACAACCGACAGCCAGAATTATTTCACGGGTCCCTAAGCACAGGCCCTGGCAAGTTTGTGAGGATTCCAGAGATAAAAGGAAGAAAATCAGGGTCTTGCTTCTGTCATCTCTAAGTGCCAAAAGTAATAGTAGATCTTCCCTGCCGGCATGAACAAACCCTGATTTTAATGAGCACAAGACACAGAAAGAATTACAGAAATGGGAAGAAGGAGTCTGTTCTGGAAACATCCACTGAGGCAGTACTACCCCTTCTCTGAGTGACTTTGGTCCATTTATTAATGTACAACATTTATCAGCTGCCTTTCTACCTTGTGGAGCTCAAGGCGTCTTTTGAAAAAAGGCTTGCAAAAAGCACAATGAAAGCAGTATAAATAAAACAAACATTATGAAACTCCACACAAAAACTCTAATTGGGGGTAACAATAAATAAAAACACAACAGATCACTAATCACAATAGATGTGCAGAAGAACTAGAACTAGGGAATATACACGGCCATCATGGGGGGAAGGCATATATCCTGGGGCCCTAACTCACCAGAGAGCCCCTAAAAAAAAAACAAAAAAACCTTACTGCACTTCTTCACTGCAACCACAGAAGTGCAGGAAAGGCAGGGAAGAGTTGTTATAATGCTGCTGCTGTGGCCTTTCTGCAAAGGTTACTAGCAGGCTGAGGGAAACCCTTGCTTCTTAGATCCTGTAAAATCCATCAGACAAGCCAGGATTGGATTAAGGAAAGACCAGGCAGTACAAGCTACAGTCCTTGGCAGGCTGCAGTCTTCTAATATAATCATTATCCCCAGCAGTCTATTGTTTTCCACTTCCTTAAGTTCCACCTGACTCCAGAGTTTTGTTTACAAAGCCAGAGCTTGTAAAAGGGTGGCCCTGTTGGTGTATGGTAGTTGTCTCTCCCTCCATTTCTCTAATTCTTTCCCACACTTGTCTCTTCCTTTGGTTTGTGCTCTTCCTTTAATGATCTGCCATTCCTCTATCCCCATTTCTAAGTTTTCTCCCTCTCCACATTTTCAGATCAATTCCGCACAAGGAATTTGCCCCTGGACAGCCTTCATTGCTCGGGTTTTAGTGCTTCCTAGAGCCTCTTGTGGCGCAGAGTGGTAAGGCAGCCGTCTGAAAGCTTTGGCCATGAGGCTGGGAGTTCAATCCCAGCAGCCGGCTCAAGGTTGACTCAGCCTTCCATCCTTCCGAGGTCGGTAAAATGAGTACCCAGCTTGCTGGGGGGTAAACGGTAATGACTGGGGAAGGCACTGGCAAACCACCCCGTATTGAGTCTGCCATGAAAACGCTAGAGGGCATCACCCCAAGAGTCAGACATGACTCGGTGCTTGCACAGGGGATACCTTTACCTTTACCTTTAGAGCTCTCCAGTGGGTGGTGCGAGTTTTCATCCACTTTGCTCTGTGATGAGGGAAACAGCAAAATCCCAATTTCCCTCTTCATGTTGCACTGCAAATCAGGGCACAAAGAGGGGCAAACCTGCCTGATGGGAAAAATGTGCAACAGTTGCAGTAGCGTTTTGCTACTCCCGTTTTGCTCTCGCACCCACCCTGCCCTCTCCATTTCCTGATCAATTTTTTTTTAATGGAGTGGTCCGCATAGCTACGGGACCACAAAGCAACGTGCCCTCACTTCAAATAAAATGTTTTCTCAGTGTGCACAGTATTATTGCGATCGGGGTGCTAAAACTCATTCCTGTTTCTGTTTTCTGGTGGTGGGGTATGAACAGGGAAAGAGGGGGGGGGGAGCATGTGACCCAGCATCCCTCTCCCTATTAGCTTGGCGTCCGTGCTCTTTACTTTAAATCTTTATCATTCACATACAATCATTGGGGTCCTGTTACCATGGCCAGCCTATCACAAATCTAAAACATAAAGAGAGACCATTGTATAAAGAATCCTCAAAAGGGATTTAAGGAAATGTTTCATTGTTGTGGCGTGATCCTGAAGCAACGCAGAGTGCAAGTTTTAAAAAATAAATGTTTTAGCATTGAGGCATTTCCCCATAGGTCTCCCATCAGGAAGCATGCAAACATGTGGTTTCCTGTCATGCGTTTGCAAGCAGGAGGCATTGCGTGTTTAACGCCTCCATGTGGAATCTGTCTCAGTCTTTGTTTCAACTCATCCTCGTTCATCCTGGTTGGCATATTAGAATGTACTTAATAATAGTAGAAGATCTAATCTTTGTTAATACTGTGAACAGAAAGGGGGGAGTTAATATTTTCCCAGACGATGCTTCCCCTCCCATTGTTTACATGCATGAGAACAGAATGTTTATTTGTTTTAGTGGTAATAATTGTGGAGCAAAAGTTAGGACACTGCAGATAGCTGGGCCAGGATACTCTGATTCCTTTCATTTTTGGCCCTGGAACTCCTACAATCATCTCATTTTGAGATTCTTCATTTTATTTTCTCATGCATTGTGTCTCCCACAAATGGATGGACATGCAGTCTTTTGTAAGTCTAAATACATGGCAACATTCAGCTAAGCAATTTGTTTCAATATGATATTTGGTTTGGATCAGAGTTATATGGGGGCCCCAGATGGAATCTTTGTCTAGGTTCCCATGGTGGCTCTCAGCAGTCCTGGAAGTACTGCCTGGCATGCAGTTGAACTCTGCAAGGTTAACAACTTGGGTAAAAAATCTCTGTATTGTGCTGTGTTCAGTATAAATAAGATTCTGGAACAAAATACCAGAAGTGTGACTGGGCTCTTGGAGTGCCCTCATGACAAGACTGAATGGATGTTGAATGAGCTCTCAGTAGCTGATGTTTATTCTGCCTCTGTCTACTCAATGTTTCTTGTACTTAATAAATTTGGTAAACTTTTATCTAGACACTTGTCAAAGAAGTCCTTGTTCACTGCCGAAGCAACGAGATTCCATTGCCTCTTGACAACCCATGAGATCTGATCGATCTTGCAGTGTTGCTGTCTGGCAGAAGGCTGGAGTGAGTTTTAAAAACCCCTAACCCCAATTCTAACAAATGTACCCTTTCAAATCAAATGCCAGCCATTACCTCTTTGACAGGGAAGGGTGAATGGAGTCATGACTCCAGCCTGCTGCTTCCCATCCTGCACAATTGATGGTTAGGGTTTGGGCTTTCCAAAATGACTACATACCCAACTCCTGAATAAAATTGGGGAACTGTACAGGAAACACATGTCTGTGCATACAGGTTGCCAGAGAATCTAGTTCTTATATATGTACATTTCTAGCTAGATTAGGGTGGGGTTAATTTCATAGGAGGCTCATCTTTCTCTGTCCAGCAGTTTAAGAATAGTCTTCAGGAGCCCAAGACTTTTTTTCTCTCTCTCTCTCTCCTGAATGGACAATGCAGAATATGTTGTGCATATTGTCCTGAATGAAGATAACTGCCCTTGATAGAGTTACTGGCAATCTTACAATGAAGCTTCATAATTAAATAATAGGGTCCCAGAGCCTTGACTCACAAAGTTCATAAACCAGATCCAGGTGTGACATAGCAATAGAATTGTTTATTTTTCAGACTAGCAAATGGCAAGGGTAGAAAACACTTAGACTGTCAGAGTCCATTTTTGCATAAGCAACTATTTTATATGTCACTTGACCACACTGCTATAAACCATCATGTGACAAAGGCATACATCAGGCCTCCATCACAGGTATATCACTAATTAGGCGATGCAAAAACTTTTCTCACAATTAGCAAGAACACTCTACAATTAACATAAACATCTTGGTTCTCACCAGGAGCATAATCTAGAACTTTATTACTCAATTTTGTCAAGCCCAAATAAGCTTGGGACTCAATGGTATTCTTTACAGATTAGGACAAAAAGCAAGCAGACTAATCTTTGCAGGTGGCTCAAAGCATCAACAAAGATTCTGAACAGAAGCTGGCAATTTAAACCTTTAGCAAAGGATAATAACTTTTTAAACTACAACAAGAATATGTACCAGACCCTTAGCCAAGGGTCATAACAATTAAATGGAAATGCTGATGTCTTCAGTTTTCTCCAGTCTGGAGTCTTTGGTTTTGCCCTAGAGATTTGGGCTCTTAAGTATCAAGGCCTCAATGAGGCTTCACCGACAAGCAGGGTGAAGGTATTACAGCTTTAAGCTGTTTTTTTTTTTCAAGACTCCTTGCCCAGCCTTTGAAGGTGTTGAGAAGAAACAGGGCAGTTAGTATTTGCGTGTGAAGTGACATTTGCATGACAAGAACACTTTCCCACTACAGATACAGAACTCCTTGCCACAATGAAAACATCCCTTTTGCTAGCCGCATAGGTCAGCTAGATATGAAAACACAGTCCTGATTCCTGATTCCAGGACATGGCAAGATCTTAAAAGGCAACCTTCACAAGTTAAGAATGCAATTCACTTTAAAATACTAAAGTAAAAACACATTAGCACAACCAATGTTAAAACACTAGACTAAAACATATTAACACAATCCGCTTCAAAACACCAGACCAAAACATTTTAAGACACTGAACCATTAATCCAACCTAATATAACAGTATTATAAAACGTATAAAAACCCCACATTCCAAGGCATTTCACCCCCACAGGGACGACCACTCCATCCTGTGGGTTTCTGTTCTCATAATATTTCCATGGCGGCCCCATTCTCTGAGCAACGCTGCAGCTCACTGACTTATCAACAAGGCTTGAGAGCCGAGACACAATCAGAACATGAAATCACATAATGAGATTGCAGAACAAACACTCTTCTCCCAGGAACAGAGAGAAGACAAGGGGGCTTTCCGCACCGGGATCCTTGTAGCAAATTGTTTGCTGAACGAAAAATCGCCATTTAAAATAGTGCAATTCGTCATTATGCATACCTGACTTTGTAGTGGAATCCAGTTGCGTTTCCATTGTTTCCCACAAGCTTCCGGTCTCAGCAAAAATCGCTAGAAAGGAAGCGCTATTGCCGAGCTCGTCCCGCCCCTGGCCGTCAAGCAGCCAATGGGCAGCCGTTAGCATGCTCCCAAACAGCCCCTTTCCCTTTAAGAAAGGTTTTTTTTAAAAAAAAAACACACCCATTGCAACGAATATGTGTTGATTCGTTGCAACAGAGAGACCCATCAGCTGGCAGGTGTGTTTGAGCTGTCGTTTCATCGTTTCCACGCTCCCCCCAAGTGAAAAAAAAAATCCACCCCCCCCTCACGGGCCCGATTTTCGGCCGAAAACAGTGTAAAAAATAAAGGGAAAATACATCAGCAAACGGGCTTCTCTGTTGTTTGTGCTTAGTGACTAAACAGCTCTGGGGAGGGACTGAAGCTGGGGAAGCCTCTAAACAGGCTTGCTGGTGGGTTGAACTCCGCTCGCTCGGAGAAAAAAAAATGGCGATCGCTTCGCCGGAAGATCAGAGGAGAGAGCCAGGGGGAGGGACTTTGTAGAAACCACAACAATGGTAATGCACAGAACTTTCCCGCTAGTGTTGCAGATTGGTTGCAGGAGTGTAGCGCTTTCCGGAGGGTGAATCCACTTTTGGGGATTTCCCTGAAAGCGCTACAAGGAAGCGCTTTTTGCGGATCGGTTTCAGGTGTGTGGCAGATTGTCAACGACGTTGTGCATAATGGCAAATCAGTAGCGTTTTCAATTGGCAACCATTGTGCGATTTTGAAGGCGTGCGAAAAGCCCCAAGGAATTGACTGAAGACCAATCTCTTAACACTACATGTGGCATCATGGGAGACTGGAGAAAGAGAGGCAATGAGCCAAACAGTGCACAGTGGCATGCTTTTGGGGGACACCCCCTGCCCCAACTATGGCATGAACAAGGCTGTTTTGTGACATCATGCTATAGATCAGGGGTAGTCAAACTGCGTCCCTCCTGATGTCCATGGTCTACAATTCCCATGAGCCCCTGGCATGGGGCTCATGGGAATTGTAGCCCATGGACATCTGGACATCTGTAATCCATGGACATCTGTAGTCCATGGACATCTGGAGGGCCCCAGTTAACTACCCCTGATGGCTGACGATAGCGTATCTGACATACACTATATATTAGTATGGCCAATTCAATGAAGGCACATAATTCTATACTACTTGTAAGGAGAACAGAAGACTGCATTAATATTCACATGGTATCAATATGATGAAATAAAATTTAAAATCAAAGTATTTTCATAGGTTGACCTCGGGGGAAGGGGAGACTAGTGTAGAAGAAGATAAAACCTGATTAATTGAGGAATGAACTCGCTGGCAGGTAATTTTTTAGAGCCAACAAACCAAGAAAAAATTACACAATATATGCCTATGAAGATGGTAGGGTCGCCAGGGACATCCTGCAAGCACTGCCACATGCCAAGGCATCCCCAAGATCCCCTGGCAGCATGATGATGTCACTTCTGGGCTCTTGAGGAGTAATGTTAGAATACTCCCGGCACCCCAGCTGAGTGGTGGTGAGGAAGAGGCTGGGGACAGGAAATCTTCCACCTGCACTAGAGAACTGGCAACTCTAGAAGATGTTGGTGTGCCAGCAACCAAGAGGGGAGGGATGGCTTGCACAGATACACTGTGGTGAATTTGGTCTCCAGCAGCCCAGCCAGCACCTCAATGGCCCACCTCAGTTGTTCAGTTGGAGTAGCAGCCCCATGTCCTAGGCAAAATGACCTGGAGTCCTACTGTTTGGCTTATTTGCTAGGTGCTGCTTATGGCTGAATTAGTTATTGTTATTATTGTTCTGTGTGTGAGAGAACAGTGTAGCTCACTGAAGGCTTGAAGAACTACACAAGGTCACCATTAGCATCTGCAAGAGCAAATTAATGTTCAGTGCTAAAACTGAGTCGTGGCAAACTTGTCACCCAGGATCACATTTGTGGATATAAGGTTTATCTCTTTTCAGATTTTTCAGATTAGTTTGGAATAATCCTCAAACGAGGGGGAAAAACAATGTACAATCCCTACAAATTACAGCTATGGGTTGTTCCAGAAGGGTTTTGGGGTAAAACGTGAACCGGAAAACTGGCCTCATTGTGTTATATTGGGTATTTATCTATTTAGACATGTACCCTGTATGCAGTACAAACCTGTTTCACTCTCATATCATCTTTTCTCTTCTAGACTGTACTAAAATAGACTCCTGGGCTGTGAGCTCCTTTGATATGGATATATGTGAGGTGCAGTTCTTTGGTAAGGAAGCGGAATGCATATAATTGGCACAGATGAGTATTTCAAATGAATTCAGATATGTGGTCCATCAAAATGTAAGTGCCTCTCAACAACCCCTATATTAGAGACATCTGGGAGCATCACGGGTCCTTTTAATTGGCATGTAACTTTCATCTCACATTAGGGTATATCAAATCCAGCTTCATATTGGATCTTAATCAGTAACAGAAATTGTTTCAATCCGGGGGTGTTCCTCTAGTAATCGAACTGATGACTGGAAAGAGACCATCAGCAGCAATTCCATTTCTCACTATTAGTGATTAAAATAAGATGAAGCAGGAGCAATTCCGTTTTATTGCATGGCAGTCTGCCATAGCATAGGATTAAAATAGGGTATTGATTTAAACTATTCGTTTTAGAGTCCTGTCAGAACCACCCAAATAAAAAGAAGAAGCAGAGGACTGTCCATTGTAAGGCACTCTGTTTATGTGACCAATGGAAGAACAACTAGAAATGTTAAAGAAATTATTTGGTGCCAACAACCATTCAAAGATTACAGCCCTCAGCATGTTACAGCATAGCACCTATCCTAGGTCTTTCCTATTTTTGTCCACTCTGCAGAAGCTGTATTACAACCAGCCAGCAATAACTTTTGATGATTACAATTTTTTTTTAAATCTTGTATTCCTCTATTCTCCCCAAGGGATATTCATGGTGGCTTACAAGACGCATTAGTTTCAGAGAGTAGCTGGGTTGGTCTGCAGTAAAACAGCTCAATACAAATCCATTTGCACCTTAGAGACCAACAAGAATTTCCGAGGATGATAGATTCAGGTGAATAGCCATGATAGCCTGAAACAGCAGGACAAAGTTCGAGTCCAAGGAGTGTGTAAACCAAGCTTGTGATTTGCTGCTCCATTCTCTACTGAGTTGTAACTTCCATTTTGATGCATCTGAAGAAATGAGTGTGCAAACCCCTCGCCTTTTTTTTTTTTTTTGCTGGTCTTAATGGTGCCATTGGACTCAAACTTTGTTTTTCAGGATATGAGCTTTCAAGAGCGAGACAACACTCCCTTCATCAGATACGAGGTGGAATAGAAATCTGACGCCTGTTTAGAACAGATCCTAATAAAATCAGCTAACATGATCCTTACAGAATAATCTCTATTTAAGACAACAAATTATATTGGACATTAAAAATGTCCAGCTGGTAGGAAACACATCAATCACCCCTGGACACTGTCATCTTGACACTGGAACTCCCATATGTAAACAAACCTGATCCAAGGATTATAGATCAGACCAATTTGTTCAGCCTGAACAATCAAACAAACAAAAAACCCATCATGTTCCTTGGGGTGGATCCAGAATTGCAAGTGGCCATTTACACAAATACAGGGGGGGGGGGGCTTTACCATTCCTTCTTCCAGCTACAAACACCATGCCCACCCCCCCAAGTCCCCTAAAGATTGAGTGCCCTCTGGAGCACCATTTGATGAGGCATAAAGGGTTGTCATCAAGTGTAAACATCATCCTTTTCCCTATGTGTATGTGACAGAAACACAAAGGATTGTGTGAATCCAGCCTTTCAGGGTTCCACATACTCCATAAAGCATCCTTTCAGAGTATAGCTGTGTCTGATAAAGCAGTGGCCCCCAACCTTTTTATCACCGAGGACCAGTCAACACTTGACAATTTTACTGAGGCCCGGGGAGGGGGGTAGTCTTTTGCCGAGGGACATCACCGCCGCCTGAGCCAATGCTCTAGTTGCTTTCCCGCTGGCACTCCTGACTTCTCACCGCCCGCTGGGGGGCGCTGCCAACAGTAGCTGTGCAGTACCACACAGTGCCATGCCGAGGGAGAGCCCCAGCCATGGTGACCACTGGAGAGTACCAAATGTGAGCCAGTGGCAGAGTGGCAGAGCATACCCCGAGGCAGCAGATGGGGAGGAGAATGAGGAGGAGTTGTGGCCCGGTACTGACTGATCTCTGGACTGGTACCATTACTTTGACCGGGGGTTGGAGACCACTGTGATAAAGGATGCTTTGACTCTTGAAGGCTTGTTATCCTGAAATTCTTGTTGGTCTTTAGGGTTCTCTTATATACTGTTCATAAAACATATAAAACTCTATAACTGCCCAAGTGTGTTCATTTCCATTTTGTTTTAGATGGGTCATAGTCAAGACTGCTGTTCTTTTACCCAGAACAATTTTTTTTTTTACTGAAGAATTAACGTCTTTAAAAAGTCCACCTGCTAACTGTTAAACAAATAGCCATACCATGCCTTTCATTGAACTCTAAAACATTCTAAAACATTCTGACTGAAGCTAGGGAGTTTTTCCAATGGTGTGCTAATCAGGTGTTAATAGTTCTCAAGGAAGTGAGAATGTCTGCTAAAGGGGCCCCAAAGGCTGCTGCAGAGACATTGTTCCACTGAGGGAAAGATTCAAACGGGTAGACCTGTTGGTCTGAAGTAGCACAATAAAGGTCCAGTAGCACCTTTAGGACCAACAAAGATTTATTCAGGGCATGAGCTTTCGAGGGCAAGCACTCTTCCTCAGACTTTGGTCATGATGGAAGTTCACAGTTCATCTTTGTTGGTCTTACAGGGTCTACTGAGGGAAAGACAGTGAAGGTCTAAAAAAACGACTCAACAAAAAATGACCTCCTTGCCAATACACTGGTGACACTATATTTTGACAGTTGCTCATTGCAGTACTAGAAATAATCCTTGCATTTTTCCTGCACCCACAGAATTCGTGCTCTTATCATGGCATGCTTGGGGACCTTTCTCTTGACTGCACACCAAGGCAGCACTCACACATTTTTGGATCTTACAAAACTGGGGTGCTCTGGCTGCAATTTGCAAGTCAATTTTCCTGTTTCAACATACCAGTTTTATTGCACATAACTGTTAGGGAGCAACAGCAGCACAATACTTGATGATGCCACCCTTTTTTCCACATTTTGCAATGCACCCTTGTTTAAATTGTACACCAATAGACAAGTAATGGCCCTGTTAGGACCCCATGCCAACTGTTACATCTGAATTTCAGATAAAAGTTCACATTGAAAAACACACTGAGCAAGGCAATCGCTCTTTTGTTTCCTCTCCTCTTCCCCACTTTTATGCTTCACTGTAGGGATCATGTGGCCTCTTACATATACATTACCTATGATGTATAAGGAAGACAACAGTGCTTGAGGGGCAGGAAAGATGTGTCTGTAATCACTGAATGAAGGGAATATATGTATCCTGTAGTTGGCCTTTCCAAACAGGAGAAAACATTATGTAAAAGCCTATTTTACATAATTTAGAACTTTATTATTCTATTAATTTAGAATAATTTAGAACTTTAATTTATTAATTTAGAACTTTAACTCATGCTGGATTTGGCTGTCTAATTTTTGTTTAGACCTACAGTCTGCTTGAGGAATCAGTTTTTCGCTCTTTTCTGAACAATCATTCCATCTACCCTCAATATATATATATATATTTTACTCAGCAATGCTATAAATTAGAGAGAAGTGGTAATAGCAGTTTGATTTATAATTCTATGGAATGGTATATCGTTCTCTTTATTCTATAGTACTACTATGCTGTTTGATGTTATCACTGTATTATTGTTACAAATATTGAGGTATCTGTTTTGTTCCTGTTTTATGTAAACTGCCCTGGGCCTTTGGGGAAGGTGGTATATAAATATAATTAATTAATTCATTTCAATATTGTCTATCCCTGAGAACCTTTGTGAAAAAGCCCATTACAAGTGAAGTCTGAGCCATGGAGGGTCATCACAATTATTCGTGGGTGTATTATGCATAGCAGGAAACCTCATAAAAAGTCTGCACGTGGCCCTTTATGCTGTGCAAAATCCATTATGTTATTTTTTATTATGGCAGCCCCTCCTCATAATGTTGACTGCGTTTTTTCAGCAAAGTATTTAAAACTAGCTTTGCAATGACATTTCTTCTGTGACAGTACTGAGGATGCTCTTTTTGGCCCATTATGCACGGACGCCGAAACGGCGATTTCGGGTCACATGGAAAACGCAGAGGGGGAAGACACGACGCACACCAGTTATGCACGGGGCAGGGCGCGACGGCGGCAAAACCCAGAGTAACCGATTATGCACGCGGCGATCCCGCCACCACTTTTGGTTGTGCCCCGGTCACCCGGAAACTGCGCTTTCTTCTGTGTTCCGTGAACGCGGCTTTTTCGGCGGCATGCACCGAAGCTGCGGCCGGTTGCAGCCGGCACCGTGCGTTATCGGTGATTTTAGTCGCCGCCATTCCACCCCGAATGTGCGCTAAAACCCACGTGCATAATGGGTCTTTATGATGCATCAGTGTTAGCAGGTTTTGGGTCTTCTCCTCTAAGTCCCTGTGACAATCACTTTTCTACTCCCAGTCCCTCATCTGCCAATAAGAGCTCAAGGTGTCTGCTGCTGAATTTCTACCTTTTCAGTGTCAACAATCACATGAACATGCTTTTGCTTCTGAGTCTCCCTGGCAACCGAGCCTGCTTTATTATTTTACTGCATAATATCCCAAGGAATGGTATGTGTGGCATTTCCTGCTACTTAAATGCTCCTGAGACTACAGAACTTGCAGCTGCAATCTGATCAGTGATGGAGGGGGCTGTTGTTTGACCGTTTAGCAAGCTGGTAAGGCAGAGGGATCTCCCCTATGCTGCCCTGTATAGGCTCAGCAGCTGTCTTAAAGGCCAGTTCCATTTTTCAGGAGAATGAGGAAGCAGAGGTGCTTCAGGTTATGGGCAGAGGCTTCTGGGCTCACCAGTGATTTAAAAAATTTCACAGGGGAGGGGATTAAGGTTGTGCAAGGGGATCCCGATTCGGTTCAATTCGGGTCCAAATGAACCTGATTCAGACTGATTTGGATCTGAATCGGGCCTATTTGTATTGATCCAAATCGATTTGGATCGATTCGGAGCCATCCGAATTGATTCAGAGCCAATGCAAGTCAATGGAGCCAATGACTTGAATTGGAAATCCTTCCCCTGCCTTTCCAATGGGCTAGGGGGTGAAGGGTGTAAGTTGCACCCCTGAAACTTCTTGGGGAGCTCAGGGAGTGTCTTTCCTGCCTCCCCTGCAAGTTTCAAGGGGTCCAATCCTAGGGGCTCCCAAAGAGGGTACCCCTATCCACTCCCTGAGCTCCCCTGCAAGTTTCAAGAAGATTGAACCAGGGGGTCCTGCTCCCAAAGAGGGTGACTTAACCAGGAAATTGGCAAGAAGAAATTAACCTCTTCAATTCAGCCATTTTAAAAGTAGTGACATTTTTTATTTGGAAATGTCCAAATCAGCCCCGATTCGGCCGTTTCCAAATCCAAACCGCACATCCCTAGAGGGGATGGTACGGTAGTGGCTTTAAGCATGAATGAGAATCATGGACATTTCTTGTTAGGTCTCCATGTCCATGAACTACAATTCCAATGAGGCCCTGCCAGCAGCATGTGCCAATGTGGTGATCAGGTGACATTACAGCACAACGAAGAAAGTTCCCCCTCCTAGAGTTACCATCAGAACGTTTTCAAATGCATAATCATGGCAATACAGTATCAGAACACATGCATAAACAGGAATGTTTTAAAAATGTTTTAGAAAAGGACATTTTAAAAGGGTTGGCAAACTGATTGCAATGAAAACCGGTACATGCGTTACACAGTCACTATACCAAGATGCAAAGTTGACCAACATCCTAATTTAGGTCTGAGCCACAAAGGGTTGCCAGGTCCCCTTGGCCATGGTTGGAGGAGGTGGGGTAGAGTTTATTTGTTTTATTTTATTTATTCTATATCTATATACTGCCCTCCCGGCAAGCCAGCTCAGGGTGGTGTACAACTGGCTTGAAAACTCCTAGGGATTTGGGGATGGAGCCTGGGGAGGACAGGAATGTCAATAGGGTACTGTGCCATTGAATCCGCCCTTGAAATAATTCATTTTGTCCAGTGAACTGATCTCTGGGGTTTGGAGATACGGTGTAGTTCCAAGGACCCAGCTTGAGGCTGCCATCCCTAGGGGCACATGTTCCAATGCAGCCTAAATTTTCAGTGGCTGCATTTATCATTGCCTAATAAATAACTCATTTGGTTTTTGCATGCCTCTAACCATTGATTTTAAATCTTCTTCTCTCCAAAGATGCTGTTCTGCCTCTTTCCTTTTATCCGGACTCCTGCTTTCATTAATATTCCCTTCTTGGAGCATGGCAAGCATATCATTGCCAGAAGATAAATTGTTTTCAATCCTTCAAGGTGTTAACTCCATGACAGCTTTATGGTAAGCCCTTGTTACTAATTATTTTAGAAGTAGGGCTGCTACAACATCTGGATGAGGCTGAGATTTTGCCTCTCTCCCCCTTCCATCCACAATTAGCCTTGCTATTCTTAGTTGCTAACCACAGATCCTGAGTTGGGATTCTTCCCTATTTTGTGTTGCGTGGAGTTGGCTGGCTGCAAGATTGTTTTTGCCCTTGAGCGTAGTGTCTTATCGTTGGCTGATATCATGAGGCATGAATTGATTTCCCCCCCCCCGTGGCCTTTTATGCTGATGACACTGTCCAATTAATCAATTGATCTTGGTAACCCGCATTGGCAGAACCATTTCAGCCTTGCCTTACAAGTCTCCTCGCTCTGACTCACAAATCACTTGGGTGCTGAAGATGAAACCTTTAATTAAGAAAATTCAAGGCTTGAACAGATTTGTTGCACACTTGCTAGCCACTAAAAGCCTAAATGTATTCTGGCAAAGACAACCCCCTGCGCCAGACTTGGGTATATGTCACTGCTGTATGTCAATCACCATGTGGAAATTAGAAAATGAGACACAGCAGGCCACAATGTGATATGCCAGTGACAGATAAGATGAAAAAACCACAAGTGAAAAAGGCAAAAGGAATTTGCTTTCCTTTTTTTTTTTAAAGGTTTTGTCTCATTGATAACATGCTGGGAGCACTCGTCTGGAGGAGTGAGGATCAAACATTGCCAGTGATCAAGCAGATGGTGGTGACGTGTCCACATGGAGTAGTTAGCAGAGCTCACAAGACTGAAAGGGAGTCTGGATCTGAGAGGCTGGTCTCTCCAGAAGGACCTAAGTGGTGCCGAATCCTTTCTCCCATCCAGCACATCTGAGTGATGGAAGATGATATGTTATCAACCAGGAGCCACTATCAGTCTCACATGGGAGGAGTGGGAGTCGCTTTGAACTATTCATCCATTTCAGTTTTGCCCTCAGTGTAGGAAACAGTTTGTGGCTTACCATACAGATGGATAATTCATTCCTTCTCACATTAACCCTCTCCAGGTTTCAGTGTGCGCAGAATGAATACATGTGGGGGAGGAGAACAGCATTGCAGCTGTAAGCTTTACTTTAGCCAGTGTGCAGGGGTAGTCAAACTCTGGCAGGGGCTCATGGGAATGGTAGTCTATGGACATCTGAAGGACCACAGGTTGACTACCCCTGCTCTAGAGCATACATACATATGCAGGTATAACTCCCTCTGCATGACTAAGAATCTTGGTTTAATGTTCACGTTTTCTAATCACACACTCATGCACATGGGCTCTATCTGTATATTTCAGAAGGGCTGTGGCTCCCTGTAGGACGCTTGTTCGGAAGTTCTCAGTTTCAATCTCCAGTTAAAGGAGTTCAGGGAGCAGGTTTTGGGAAAGGTATTTCTTTGCATGAAGCCCTAGACAACCACTGGCAGTCAGTGGTGAGAATCCTGAGCTAGATGCATCAATTCTCTAGCTTAATCTTAGGGAACCTTTATATGCCCATAAATGTTCACATGTCCAATAAACATGTGTAGATCCAGGATGGGTTTTTCTGTAACCATCTTGGTCTCCTCTCCCTGTGTTTCCATTTTACCCAGGCTGAATGTCTGTAAAGGGCAACTGAGGACCCAACTAGATGTGATGGTATCTATAGGTCTGACCTGTGGTTGTTCCCTTCAGTTTAAAGGGATTCTAAATGCAGTGATCAGGCTGGCAGTATGGCCATCTGAGGCACTCTTGTTGCCCTTTTAGCCTGTGAATAAGGAAGGACAGCAGGGACAATCACTACACTGTTGGGGGCTCATGGCTTTTAAAAATCCCTTTAAAATCTATTTGTTTATTTTATTTCACAAAATGTACACTCCACCTTTCTGACCTCCAAAAGGTGGCCAACAAATTAACACACACAATAAAATCACATTTAAAAACCACTAAAACCAAGATAGAGTCATGTGGGTAGCCGCATGGGGGCTGAAGCAGCAGAACAAAGCTTGAGTCCAGTGGCACGCTTAAGATCCACAAGGTTTTATTCAAGAGATAAGCTTTTTTTGTGCACGCACACTTTATCCGACGAGGTGTGCATGCACACAAAAGCTTATGCCTTGAATAAAACTTTGCTGGTCTTAAACATGCCACTGGACTCCAGCTTTGTTCCATTAAAACCAAGAACAGCAAAAACATACATGCATAAACTTAAACAAATTTAAAATAGCTAAATACATACAAATGCATTAAAACAACAATTAAAACATTGGGCAGGAGTGAGGGATGATGACACAAAACAAGAGAGTCTTTAGGCAGGGTTAGAAGATGGCAATAGAAGGAGACAGCCAACTCTCTGGAGAGAGTGTCCTTGAGTTTGGTGTGGGAAAAGGTGGTAGCATCCATGGGTCCAACCAATGAAGAATGTCACATCTAGTTTGGCCCCGCATCCATAAAATCAAGAATGATGTAGGACAAGAGCTATGCAGAGTTCACTTGGATATTACTCTTGTGGATATTATGCATTTGCATAAATTCAGTGTAAAATGACCTTTTGAATTTATGCCCTTCTGTGGCAAGCCTAAGATAATTCAGTGTGGTACAACTATTGTATCCGTAAAAGCCAAGCTCCTTTTTTGTCATGGTAGCGCATCTACTAAGAGTACCTTTCCAGGAAATAATTTTTTCTCTCTCAGTGCTTTGTTTTGTCTGCTACTGTTGTTACTACATAATAGTCCACACACTAGGACAGCAACCAGGAAGAGTTCAGGACCTCTTAAAATGAAAACAGGCAAAGAATACTGTAACAGAGGCAGGCTAGCACACCACAAAAATGCCTTTGCAGATCCTTGATGTTATTTTGGCAACTGTTGTAAAAAGCCTCAGCAGGAATATAAGCCTACTAAAATGGAAACCGCAAAACCATGCAGAGTCCTTCCACTCTGTTAAAAATGTTGCCTATCTGCAAATTTAGTTCAAAACTGATTCAAGTTCACAAGCCAATAATGTCACCTCAGGAGACCAGACACAATCTCAGTGGCTCTATAAAATTGTCCTTGGGTATACAAATATTATGAATGCTATAGGATCTCTTCTCCTCACATTCTACAGAAGAAAAGTCAGGATGCTGGTCATTTTCTCTCTGGCATACTCAAAAATCAATAAGCAATAAAAGAAAATAATTTGTTAATTGCCCATAAAACAAAATAATGTTGGCCTACTGACCACAATCCAAAGGGCTACATAACTAATTATATATACCCACTGGTGCAATGTCCACACTGTTTGCATCAAACTATGCATATGGGTCATGACTAGTAAGTCAACATTACTATGAAGCCATCTTGCGGAAATCTACTCCCCCCCTCCGTTTCCGGTATATCTTCTTTTTCATTTGGTGACATAATTCTATTTCATTCTCGCTGTAATATTTATTTCTTTATTATACTTAACTGAATGTAATAATAATACATTGCGCATTCACAAAATCTTTTTAGCCTGGAAAGCTAGAGACATTTTGAAATCAAAGCATAGCATTCCAGGTACATTCTAAAAATCATAACATAGGGATTGGCTGGATTATGGGTTAGGTAGGGAAAGCTTCATTAAACAGAAAGAAAATCTAAATTTCCCAGTGGGGACACTCGTAGGAATTATGTACATCAGTAGACATGCAGCAGAAACGAGACAGCTCAGCCTCCTTGCACCAGTTCAGAACCAAAATGGAACCAATGGAGATTGAGGCTTGCATCATGAAATACAGAGCTGAGTGCCATCTGCCTATTGGCAACTCTCAACCCCAATTTCAACATGCATTTATATGTGCTCTTTAAATGTATGATGGTGTTCTCCCATTGAAAATACTGGTGACATGAGAGGGACAAAAACTGGGGGGTATACTTCAGGTGCTGTTACACTGAGAGTGAGACATGAACTAGACAAGGCCAGCCATTTTATATGCTAACATTTGACCTGTACTGCTAATTATCCATCAGGAGGAATGCAGGGCAATGGCAATATATGGAAGAGCACGAGGAGTTTCTTGTTTTTCTTCATGCCTGAGGCCTCAAAAGCACGAGGACTGTCAGTCACCTGGGAAACCCCAATACATGGCTTTTGAACTGCATTCACCTTGACAGGTCAAACTTTCCCCACCAATTCGTTCTTACAAAGGTCTGTGTGGATGTTATGCTAATGCAAACTGGGAGCTCACCAATCACATGCATTGGAAGTGCGCTGTTCCTACCATATACCCCATATTTGCCCCATTGTCTGAATGGAGTGATATATGGATTATCCATGCATACTTGGCTTCTGTACATGCAAACCAGCCCCACCCCAGGCAACTGAGTCTTCTGTTTCAAATAACTTGAAATAGTTCACATTAGCTGGCTTGCTGGGAGGGCAGTATAGAAATGTAATAAATTAATTAATTAAAAAAAATTAACCCTGAAAGTATAGCTGGCAGATTCCCAGTAAAGGCTTCAGCACTTTTTGGGGCAGTCTGCATCACTGCCACAAAAGTCAGAGGCTTCACAAAGCATTTAGCAAAGACACTGGTGTGAATGTGGGGAGTTTGCTGCTATTCACAGCTGCTGACACAGTAGAAATGAAATTAAGGCACCAGCACCCAATTGATTAATCTGAGATGGTAAGTGATTGAGCACTAGTCTTTCCTATTGAAACGATGGGGATCAATTATTCTTATTAGTCAAGGAGGACGGAACAAGAATCTTAAGTTACGGGCGGGGTGGGGGATATTGGGGCGGGGGGTTTGAGGGTGAAGCTGCCCGACATATTGCAAAATTGTCCTTATTCTAGCCTTGACATCAGTTCCCTCAATGGCAGTTTAGGAAGAATAAAATCAGACATGATGAAGGATGATTGAGAAGATAATGTGTCCAAAGGGAAATTTAGTGCACTAACTAATTAAGCAGTCTTCAAGTACTTAAGAGTGGTGGCCACTTAAGTCT
This sequence comes from Paroedura picta, assembly GCF_049243985.1. Taxonomy (NCBI): domain Eukaryota; kingdom Metazoa; phylum Chordata; class Lepidosauria; order Squamata; family Gekkonidae; genus Paroedura; species Paroedura picta. The sequence goes on from NC_135369.1 coordinate 144,889,802, forward strand.
CTTTATGTTCAGATCCTCAAAAAATGCTCTGCTTCAAGCTCAATTAAGTAAATTAGCTTTATGGGGAAGGAATGCTGCTTTGACAATCCTAATGTCTCATTTCAGATTCTTCCAATTAGAGGATTTTTGGTACTTGTAACGTGGGAATATTGTTGAATCATATGGATTCAATAAATGTGGTCGGGGAGGGAATGAAGTTGGTGAACACAACACAATTACACAGGTTTATGTTTTAACAACTCTGGAGTATCCACATTTAGGACCAGATATATATATCATATATATATGATTTATGCACTCTCAAGACCCTCTAATGTTCCTGAAAGCAGTTCTTGCTAATCAATTTGCTTTTGTCTCACTATGTTATCTTTGAAATTAGATGTTACACATCTGGCTCGTACTGTTCTTTATGTCAAAAGTTACTTTGAATTTTCTCCTTCTTATTTAGCCTTTCTAGTAAAATACGTCTTTCAAAAAATACAGCAGCAAAGAAGTGTTTTAAATAGATTCTTTGTTATCATGTCCCCCACCTCTTTTCACTTGCATGTACAGAATAACTGACGGATTTGCTGAACAAATGCCCATGCATTTTGATTTCTCAAGCCCAATGATTAAAAAAAGAACATGGCAATTTCAAAATCCTTTCCTTCTGCACAATCGCATTCGGGGCTTGATCCAGTCCCTCTCTCAAGTGCATCACTCAGAGTGTGTAGTGCCTCTGACACTGCAGTTCTTTGCAGGTTGCCAATGGGATGAGCCAGTGAGAAGGGGACTGAGTGAATAACAGAATGTGCATGATGGGAGGGAAGAATGTGGTTGAGAAACTATTCATCCTGGACTATGTAGGGCCGCCCTCAAACTGGTGTCCTTCTGGGAACTGCCTATATTTTTGTGATCTCACATTTCTTTCTCAGGCAACTTGTCTGCAGTGTATATGAAGCTTGCTGGGATTTCAGGATGAATTAATGTTGGGACACTAAAGGAGCTTGAATCCCCTTCAGTTGTGCCACAGGGTTCTTTATAAAACTGGCACTGCTGTGTGGGGCTGTGATCTTCCACTGGCCGATTAATTAACTACATCTCCAGTTGAAAGAACAGTGGGTGTCAATTAAAGAAGGGAGGATGGATTTCAGTCAGTGCAGCTGCAGATAAGGAGCCCAGTTCTTACCAGCTGTTTGGGTTCAGATGTGTTGATGTAATGAGGGAACTGAAAAAGATGCTTCCTTTACATATTTTTGATAAGAGCAGGCCAGTTGAGGATTTTATAATATCCAATTATATTTTATCAATTAATAGAGTTACCAGCCTCCAGGTGGTGGCTGGAGATCTCCCATTATTGCAAGTCACTTCCAGGTTCACCTGGAGAAAATGGCCATTTTTAAAGGTGGACTCTATGGCATTATACCCCATTGATGTTCCTCCCCTCCCCAAACCTTGCCTTCCTTAAGCCCCACGTTCAAAATCTCCAAGCATTTCCCAACCCAGAGCTGGCATCAATTAATTAACTAGCATATTGGCTAAGGGCCATGGAATTGACTAAAAATTCTTCAGTTGCCCGAGCCATGTACATGATTCAGCATCAAGTGCTAACATGTGAAAATCCCATGTCTCTTCCTTTCAATTTAAATCTCTCTCTTGATTCCAGATAAGTGATCAGTATCCTATTTCTCTTGGGAGGAAAATTCTGAAAATAGACTTAAGGGTCCTTACTGGAGAATATATTTTTTGTGTGTAAACAACACAATGTGTACTCTGCAAAATGATTTGCTCTCCCACAGGAAAGAGCCGATCAATTTAAATGGTAACCATTATTTTTAGTATGATACTTAGTTATGGATTGCTGGGACAGGAAGTGGTATGTTTATCTCCACATGAATTCTTGGAATGCATTAGAGGATTAGAGAAACTTCAGCTGTGGGAAATGGACCTGTGCATTTCCTGTATTCTGAAAATATGAAGTCTCTATAAAGCTAAGAGTTGGATAACAGCTTTAAAAATATAGACCAGTACATGGATATAAGGAACCCCTAAAGTTCAATTCAATATCAGGATTTCCATGTCTAACTTCGTGCCCTTAAGCATAGTCCAATGGTGTTTTCTTGTTCACTGAGGAATCAGCCCTCTTCCACAAGCAAATAGGAAATGCCACTCAATTAGAAGCCCCTTGTGCACAACAGACTTAGGGTAGCCTGAGCTGGGAAATTCCTGGAGATTTGGGAGTAGAGCCTGCAGTCTGGGGAAAGGTGTAAGCTCAGCAGGGATGCGATGCCCTACACTCCACCCTCCAAAACAGCCATTTTTCTCCAGGGGAACGTGGAGATCAGTGGTAATTCTGGGAGAGCTCCAGATCCCAGCTGGAGATTGGCAACCTAGGTCAAGGGCCTGGATCAGTCACTCATCTAAATAAGTGAGAATTTAGAAAAAGGAAAAAAATGACAGTAATAATTATCATTTTATATGAAAAATCTGGGTATATTTGTAGACTTCTATACATCTATGTTGTCTATACATCTTTGTTGGAGTTGGCATTATAACTCTGGAAGGATTGAGTGAAGTGTAATAATTTTATGTCATATTGAACAAATTATAGAACCTAGCCACTGACACTTCACTCAAACCTTCCAGAGTTATAATGCCAACTCCAACAAATTCCCTTTCTATTGGATTGAGGATGACTTGCCTGTTCTTTTTAAAACTCCATGTTAGAAGTATTTCGAACATAATCCTGCATAGAAACCTTGAAAAAGAACAGCAGTTTCCTTTTAGTGTGTGAGAGAGTATTTAATTGATATGATAACATTTATTGTATGTAGCCAAAGGCCATTACAAAACACAACTAAAACAGTAGAATACAAATGCAAATAAAACAATATTTCTCCAGTATTACATACATAAAACTGTAAGCAAAAAAAACCTGATGTGTTAATGTGGAACATCCTGTACAAATGCTTTCACTGGAATGTTCCTGGCAGCTAAAGCAAAAAGTGCAACGCTGTAGGGGTCGACATCTGATAACAGGCAGGTTTTATCAAAATCAGAAATAGGGTATGGATTGGGTAATAACTTGGCAAGGAATTTGTCCCTGGGATCAGAGTACAGGGGGCAAGCCAAAACATAGTGAGGCAGGTCCTCCAAAGATGGATTCCCAGCTTGGTGTAGTGGATAGGAGTGTGGACTTCTAATCTGGCAAGCTGGGTTTCATTCTGCGCTCCCCCACTTGCAGCCAGTTGGGTGACCTTGGGCTCACCATGGCACTGATAAAACTGTTCTGACCGAGCAGTGATATCAGGACTCTCTCAGACTCACCCACCTCACAGAGTGTCTGTTGTGGGGAGAGAAAAGGGAAGGCGAATGGAAACTGCTTTGAGACTCCTTCTTCTTCTATATACAAAGGCGTGTTTAATTAAATCAGACTCTAGGACAGGCAATCCTTGGATGAAATAACCTATCTGGAAGGGTATGAATCAGGTCAGGGAATGGATCTCCCTATCCTAATCCCTATCCCTATCCCTATCCTTTGTTGTGATGGTCAGTGACTCCATCTAGCCAACAAAGATTTATTCAAGGAGTGAGCTTTCGAGAGGAAGAGTGCTCTTTGTTGGTCTTAAGGTGCTACTAGAGAAAGAAAGGACAAAGAAGACAAAAGCATTCCTCCCTTCTGCAATTGCAAACCTTATGAAGCACACAATGTACCCCCAGTTTCCCCATCTTCCATGCCATTGGTCTCAAATTAGCTTTGTTGTGATGGTCTTGTAAGGATTACATCAAGACCAAGGTAGCATCCATTTGGAAAGGGATCATCTCTTCCCAGTCTGAACCACATCAGCATTGTTTTCCCTGCTGCAATTGCCTATAATGGCTTCCCCCCAAAGCATTAATTCCCTTCTCAGACTGCAAATTGCAAAGCTCACATGACTTACTTATGAGTAAACATTCCCAGAGGGCTAGCAGGGGGGTTATTTCTGGGCCTCCTGCAGCCCCCCACCTCCAGAAGTCATGCAGAGGCTGCCCCAGCTCCCTCCCCCATGTCCTCTGAGTTGAAAGAGGCCAGAAGGCCATGGCAACTTATTGGAAGCAAGGCAGCAAACCCAGAAAACATCTGAAACCAGAAGGTAGTTGGAGGGAGAGAACTGATCGATTGTTAAGCCCTTCCTTCCTGAGGGCTGCCCCCTGATTGGGACTAAGCTACCAGGTGGGCCATTCCTTGATGAAGGCCATCACTTACTTATCAGGAAACACTACCAGGGCAGAAACATTTCCTTGGCACCCAAGATCCCAGAGAGCCAGCACAGGGCTGTTACTGGGCCTTTGGCAGCCCATCACCACCAGAAGGCATGCAGAGGTTGCCCCAGCTCTCCCCCCCCCCCCCAGGCTCTCCAAGTTGAAAGAGGCCATGGCACCTTATTGACAGCAGAGCATGCTGAGGCTGGCTCCTCTTGAACCCAGCAAATTCCTGAAATTGGCAGCAAATTGGAGGTGAAGAGCTGATCCCTTCCTGGCTGAGTGCTGACTCCTGATTGGGTCTAAACTACCAGGACAGGCCTTTCCTGGTTAAGGCCCAGTCAAGTAGTTTTTAAAATAAGGTTTACTTACTGATGATGATATTGAAGGCAATAGACTAGTGGCAACAGCCGGTAAATATAAAACAAAAGTGGAACCTTTCCAAGCTTCTCCACCTTCTGCTCCATTTCTTTATCTAAACCCATTTTTATCTCACCATTCATCCAAAGACTTCACAGGAGGCTTAACTGAGATTATTCTTCCCTTCTCCATTTTACCATCATGACAACCCTGGGAAATAGGTTAGGCTTAGAGGGAATGACAGTACTCAGCCACCGAGCAAGCTGCGGGCAGACTTGGGGAGGTGAACCTGCATCTCCAATATCCTAGTTGGATTTTGCAATCCTTACACCACTCTAGCCATTCAAGGGATGCTAGTGCTGTTAAGCTAAAACACACACAATCATCTTTCTAAATGAGTTTTTTTCTTTAAGTGGAGAGATGATTAAAATTAATAACTAGGCCTCATAAGAAGAAAAATATTGGCTCAGGACGTATAATTTTCACCAGCTCTGGTTCAATGGAACACATGAAGAGCACGTGGGGTTGCTCAAATTATTAAAATCACAAATCCGATGATCAGCTTTTTGAGGAGGAAGCAAAGCCAATTGGGAAGTCTTTGGCTTTCTTTTGCTTAAAGAGAGGGGCCAGCCCTGAATTGGGGGAAGCAATTCACATATTTAGGACCTCTTTGCACAAACATGTTTCCATCCATCCAGGGATATACAGGCAAGAATTTGCTTCCATATATAAAGGAACCTTTCGTTAGAAAAATCAATGCTCAGCATGGTCAGCGGCAAAAGGAAACATGGTCGCCAAAGGATCCACTGGCTCAACACAATCAAAGCCAACACAGGGTTGACCATGAACCAACTAAAAGTAGCGGTCATTGACAGAGACGCGTGGTGGAAACTTTCCTATAGAATCGCCAAGGATTGGACATGACTGAACAGATGACATCATCATCATCATCATCATCATCAAGGAACCCTAGCTGGACTGGGGTAAGTTGTTCTTCAGCCCCAGGCTCTCACCAGTTTCCCCAGAAATTAGGAACATTTATCTGCCTTCCTGATGGCAAAAGGAATCTCACTCCTAACACATGCTATCTGAAGACAGATAAACATTACCAACTTCAATCTAGGACCTGGAGATATCCTGGAATTATAAATGATCTCCAGGCAACAGAAATCAGTTATGCTGTGGCAAATGGCAGCTTTGGCAGGCTCCATGCTATCATATAGATTCCAGGAGATACACAGGTTGAAGAGTGACATCACATCTCAGCTGAGCTTCCTCCCCAAATTTCAGCATTCACAAGCACTGCTGCCAAATCTCCATGAAATTCCAAAGACAGAATTGACAACCCTCAGACAGATACTGGCAATCCAACTGTGGTTTTAAGAGAAAAGAGCTTCTAATAATGATTGTCAGGTGTGGTGCCCCAGCCATTTATCATATTTACACCTGCACAGGGAGATGGTTATCCATAGCCTCTTGCCACAGAGTCCGGGGAATCCGGGGAAGCAGAAGGAAGGGCTGCTGTGTATAGTAAGAGGCTACGCCAATGGAGGTTGCCAGCCACACACACCACTCCAGAACCGATTTCTCTTTACTGATTGGAGTGGCGGCAGGAGAAACATTGTTTAAATGGTCATCAGGCTGATAGCATGTTGTCAGTCCTCTATAGGAATTGCCAGAAAAACTATGGTTTTACCTGGCAATCCAAACGACAATGGCCCCTCTAGTTGGTCTCTGTAGGTTGCCCAAAGACACGGGTTGCCAAACTGTAACACTGCAGATGTCAGTGAACTACAATAACCATGAGCCACTATCAGCATGCTGCATGAGCGTGCTGGCAAGGGCTCATGGTAACTATATATACCATGGAATATATATACCAAGGCATTCCCACTGAAACCAAGGGGAACACTACTCTTGGCTAATGTGGATGCCAATCAAGTTAAACGGGTAATCACTGGAGTAGCCATGGCAACTATAGTCCATGGATATCTGTTGAGCCACATTTTGGGCATCCCTGCCCTAATATTTTAACTGGCCACAATGGTGGATCCTAGTTACTGGAGATCACCTTTATGCTGGTGACCTTCAGATTATTTCCTCTTTATAAAGTTTTCTGGGATGCATGTTTTTTTTTTTTAAACAAAAAAGACCTTATTGATTTAAAAAGAGAAAAAGTTACAGAAAACAGAACCAAAGGAGTAAATTTACACAAGGTGGCAATTATTTACAAAATGAAATGCACATTAAAATTCATGGCAATACACAGATAATTTCAGTAGATTATAATGTTGCCACAGGATAATAATGGTCTCCCACCGCCAGATAAATCCTGAGGTGATTTTGCTTTCAAAGCAAAGGACATTTAGCCTCTGACAAAATACTTAATCCGTTAATTAATTTTATTATACCAAGTGATAAGCCAAACATGCAAAGAGGCCAATGGATGGCAGCGACTGTGGCACTCTGTGACTAGGGTTGCCAAACTACAGGTGGTGCCTGGAGACCTCCTGGGACTGCAACTGAGCTCCAGGGGACAGAGGTCAGTTCCCCTGGAGAATATGGGCCGCTGTGGAAGGTGGGCATTGTACCCTGAGCCCCAACAACTGCTGGCTAGGAAGAAACAAGGGCAAAACAGGGCAGGGGAAAACCAAAAAGTGCGATTACTCAGGTAAGTGACCCTGGAAGGGAGGGGAAAGTGGCAAACAAAATCTTCTCCCAAACACCTCCCAAATTACCCATTGACATCTCTGACTGGACTTGCTGTCAGACTATGGAAGGTCAAAAGGGGCAAGGAGCATGCAGGTAGAAAGGAAGGAGCACTATGGAGTGGATGTCCTCCAAAGGCTGGACCAGAGCCACAATTTTTTTTATAAAGGGAGAGTACTCAGGAAGACCCAATATGGTCGGGGAGGGGATCACAAAAGAGGATCCCAAACTGGCTGCACTCTGACACAGCTGAAGCAGTGATTCATGATTGGCTCCAAAGCATGTCAATAGGGCATGAGCAGGGGAAAGAGGGCAGGAAAGAGAAAAGCACAGAAAATGAAAACTTGACTGGTAAAGGTAACAGTTTAAGGTACTCCCATGTGTGAAAGAAGGGAAGGGGAAAATGTGGAAGCCAAGATACTGATTTGGCTATCCAGCCACAGCCGCCCCAGATACCAGGAAAATATGCTGGGTTTGGAGCCACAGCCCCCTCATCACACATGCGCCCAAGTGAAGGTGAATCTTGAGGGGGGTGGGGGGGATTGCTTGAGGGGATCCAAAACTGAACACATCCTGGTGGATGCAGAAACAATAATGTCTGACTAGCCACCGTGTGTCAATGGAATGTGAGCAGGGGAAAGAGGATGAAAAGGAACAAAAACCATGCTGTAAGAGAAAGCTGAAGGGGCTCCTTCTCTCTTGAACCACTCTATCTCCCTCTAAATAGCAATGCATCTCTCTCTCTCTCTCTCTCTCTCTCCGCCACCCAGGCCCACCGAGAGCAAAAGAACACAATGCTCTCTCACATGGCCTCAGGGATTATATATACCAAGGCATTCCCATTGAAACCAAGGGGAACGCTACTCTTGGCTAATGTGGATGCCAATCAAGCGAAACGGGTAATCACTGGAGTAGCCATGGAAACCAAAAGACACCCCTCCCAAATCCTGTCTATGCCGGAAGAGAGATTTTTGCACGCTTTACACGCTCAATGAGCATGCACCGAGGGAGGAAACTCCACCCCTGAAAAAGTCCGCAAATGCACACAGAGGGGTAAGACCTGCAGGTGGTCATGCATGGTTGTCGGGGGCATGGCCATATGAGCCCGGTTTGTGAGCCACAAACGACCCAATTTTGTGGGTTCACAGAGATCCGTGGGATGGGATCCATGCCCATTTCTAGACAGAACATCATTAGGGTGCTTGGTATTCAGCAGCACAGTGTTGCAGCAAGATTTGCATCTGGCTGGGTTGACATTTGGAAAGAGGACCATCTTCACCAACATTTCAAATATTTTCTTAAGGTAAAACACTTTTTCGATTGAGACCTCAAAACCTTCTCAGATAGACTCTGCTTGGCATATTTTGGAAGGCACTAGAAAAATTCTGAACAAGGAAATACTACAGCGCATAAAGCCTGATCTATCACTAGTAGGCAAAATCACGATGCTCCAGGTCACTTACTTTGTCCATATCATGAGATCCAACTCAATAGAGAAAGCAATCATTCTAGGATTGGTCAGTGGAAAAATGAAACCAGGTCAACAGGAAGCACGGTTCTTGGACACAATCAGAGTGGACACTGGCCAGAACATTGCATGACAGTACAGGATCTGGGATCGTGGCAGCGACTGTGCCATGGGATCGCCAAGAGTTGGACATGACTTAATGGCTGACAACAACAACAACAGAAAAAGCTGAGGCAGGCCTCCTCTTGGGTGGTCAGTACTAGGATCCAACCAGATGATTAGAAAACAAAAGCATTTTTGTGCCTAGAGTTGGGTTTATAATAATAATTTGAACCAGATACAGGTAGCTCTACCATATTTGTTATCTCTGGCTATTCTGCAGTTCACATACCATTTACAAAGTGAAGAATTTTCCACCTGAGGTAGCAGTTCTCTAACTGACGACTCCTCACTCAGAGGAAGGGAAGAATTAGAGACAATCTCATGCTGTCTTAACCCAACTTGTTTACTGGGCTGTACAATATAAATTGGTAAAAGATCCAGTTAGGAAATGCTGAGTAATCTAAAGCCATTCCATTTCACTGTTGGGGACCTGATTAAGACCAGAGGAAAGAACTCACATCTTTATAATTAACTGAGCAGATATAATTTATTTTTTCACAGAACTACTGCTATGAGATGAATCAGTCAGTAGTCTTAAGGCTTTAAAAACCCTGTAATTCCAGTTGTTGTTAAGGTGTCATAAGACTCCTATGTTTTTTTCTGCAATTGACCGACACTGCTATCCCCTCAGGAATTATTACAGCAATGAGTGCACAATGATACCAAAGACTTAATAATGGTAACTTACGCCATAACAAACCCTTAGCCTTTGGAGGGGGGTTACGTTGCCTGAGGAACAAAGATGACCTATGAAATGCTGCTTCCACAATCTGTTTCTTTTTTAGCTTGTCTAGTGTATGTATGATGATACCAAGGATGGATAGTAAAATCAATAGGTGAGGGGGGAAATGTTAGGAAGGAAATGGAATGTTGAAAATGTTAGTAGAGATACCCTCTTGAGAGAGAGAGATAGAATGTTTGTGTGTATGTGTATATATATATATAGTGTGTCCTAGCTACAATCTATGCAGCACAGCTACAAAACCTTTATTCATTTCAGTGAGAGAGGACAGTATTGTGGGAAGAACAGCTGCAAAGCCTTTAGTCATTTCAATCGCGATGACCAGCAGTATGGCAAGTACAGCTTTAGAGTAGCAGCTGCAGAGCTTTTATTCATTTCAATGGATGAAGACCAGCAGCAGCGGAACAGCAGCTGCAGAAACCGGCACCAGCAGGGTACTAGCCATAAAGTACATCACATACCAAGGCGGGGAGGAAGGAGGGAGTGAAATGTTGACCAATGAGGTATTGAGTTGTGGTTAAAGTTGGACAAAGTGTGACAGGAGGCCTGGGAGTTTAAAACAGGCCTTCAAAAGTGTGAGACGCTTTATGGACAGTTTCAGAACAGTCCAATTATATTCTCTGCCTACTAATTCAGGCATAAATTAGCACATTAGTCTGAGTATAGCTAGATATACCTGGGTTGTTTTGCTATTGCCATCAAGTCACAGCTGGCTTATGGCAACCCCATAGGGTTTTTAAGCCAGTAGACATTCAGAGATGATTCACCATTGCCTGACACTATATCATGAACCTGGTATTTTCTGCTGGTCTCCCATATACTCACCAGGGCCAACTCTGTTTAGCTTCTGAGATCTGGCAAGATCAAGTTAACTTGGGCTATCCTGATCAGTTCACATATACAGACTTTTAATACATCGAAAGGTCACATTCCATTAGCAATGCAATCTTAAAGTTATATCCTTCTAAATTCACTGAAAATTCTATAACTTAGTTCATGATTGCTCTGTAGAGATAATCTGTAGACCAAGAGGTTCTACGAAGTACAAGAGATTCTACGAAGTACTTGCGGGAGGGACAGGTTTTTCTTCTTAAGGTTTTAATGCTTTGATTTACAAAATTAATTTACAGAATCACAAGATTAATCATAAACCATGTGTCAGAATATCTCTATAAATCTGAAAACTCAAACAAGGCTTTTCAAATGAAATTGTAGCAACAGTAGCTCCACAAGTGGTATAAGGCTTGACAGTCAAAGTCAACATTTATTAGCCTGCCATTTCATCAATTAAAAACTTCAGTTAAACGCTAATTATTATAGCAAAGTCTACAGTTAAGAAAAAAAATGAATGATTTCTACCTTAAAGGTAAAGATGACATGGAAATTAATTCAAGTTAATGATTCTTCATGGCATATGAGTTTTCCTTAATCCATGCTAAGTAAGAACCACAACTGAAGATCTCCAAAGTGAAATCAGTTTCATGTTTCACAAGAAATCCTTACCCAGTTTACAGACCAATCATAGATTTTTTGCTGAGTTGCAAGAGGTTTACAGTGCAGTCCTGAGCAGAGCTATGCTCTTCTGAGTCCATTATAGTCCATCAGCTTAGAAAGGTGAAGAACAAAGCACAGATCTATTTCACTGCATCTGAAGAAGTGTGCTTGCACATGAAAGCTTATACCTTGAATAAAACTTTGTTGGCCTTAAAGTGGCACTGGACTCAAACTTTGTTCTGCTGCTTCAGACCAAAATGACTATTGACCGGAATCTATCAGTTTAGAAAAGTGTCAGTGTTTAGGATTGCTCCTATTAAAGATCCAAGGAACAAAGAGTACTGTAGCTGTGAGGAACAAATTCTTCACTGTTCTTTATGACAGGATTAGAATACTCACAATATTTCGGGGGTCTGTTGGCAAATCAACACGCTCACAACCATTTTGTAATGTTAGCATGGAAATAGGGTGGCCAGCTCTGTGTTGCAAAACACCTAGAAACTCTGGAAATGGGAGGAATTTGGGGGCAGGGAGATCAATAGAGTATAATATATGGAGTCCACCCTCCAAGGCAGCCATTTTGTCCAAGTAAACGGATCTCTTTAGTCTGGAGATGAACATTCTAGGGGATTCCAGGCCCCACCTGGGGACTGGCATCCCTACATGGAAATCTTGTCAGTACTGAGATTGCTGAAACAAGTTTACCAGGAAGAGCAATAGATTCAAGCCACAATGTTGTAAATGTTGAATGTTAAGAAATCGCTGAAATGCCTCTGTATATCCACAAACAAAAGGAATAATTAGAAACTAAAACTGGAATGGAAGAAGTTTGCTACTGAGTAATAATAATTACAAAACTGAGAAAAAAGCAGATGATAGATAATAAATAAATAAAAACCAGTTAAGCATTCCTCCGTGATATGATCAATAAGTAATGAATTACATCAAAAATAGTTATTTTCTAACGCTAACACATTCACCAAGAGGGTATGGAATTTACAAACATATCTGTACCTTTTAAATGGAACTTACCCGTCTTTGTGAAGTCTAACACTGAGATATGTATATAAAATCATAAAATCATAGAGTTGGAAGGGAACTCCAGGGCCATCTAGTCCAACCCACTGCACAATGCAGGCACTCATAACTACCTGGCTACCCACAGTCATTGCAATTTCATGCCTGATTCCCCCCCCCGCCCCTCAAAAATCTCAGGAATTCAACCTGGCCTGGAGGAAATTCACCTACCATCCCACAGTGGCAATCAGCAATTCCCTGGTTATGCAAGAAATGGCCACAAGAGACAAACACCAGCACATCCCTTCCTGCCCACCCATTCACACTCTGCTAAGTTCATAAAATAAGCATTTCTGTCAGATGACTATCTAGCCTCTCCTTAAAAACTTTCAAAGAAGGAGAACCCACCACCTCCCGAGGAAGCCTGTTCCATTGAGGAACTGTTCTGTCTGGATATTCTTCCAAATGCTTAACCAAATTTTTTTAAATTAATTTTTTAAAATTAATTCTGGTCCACCCTCTGGAGCAACAGAAAACAATGCTCCATCTTCGATATGACAGCTTTTCAAGTATTTGAAGATGGTTATCATATCACTTCTTAATCATCTTCCCTCCAGGCTAAACAGACCAGGCTCCCTCAACCTTTCCTCATACGACTTGGTCTTCAAACCCCTCACCATCTTCATAGTCCTCCTCTGGACATGCTCCAGTTTCTCTACATCTTTTCTCAGTTGCAGTACCTTTTAAGCTATCTCTATTCCTTTATCCAAATCATTTATTTGGATACATCATTTATAAATATGTTGAACAATACAGGGGCCAGGACAGATCCCTGAGGCACTCTACTTGTCACTCCTCTCTAAGAGGGTGACAGACCATTAACAAGCACACTTTGGATGCTATCTGTCAACCAGTTCTCGATCCATGCAACAATAATTGGATCCTACTGCATTTTACCAAGTTGTCAATAAGAATATCAAGTGGAACCTTATCAAAAGCCTTAATGAAATCAAGGTAAACTATGTCCACAGCATTCTCCTGATCTAGAGGTAGTAATTTTCTCAAAAGAAAGAGAGATAAGGTTAGTCTGACATGTTCTTGAGAAAGCTATGCTGACTCTTAGTAATTACAGCCATCTGCTGTAGCTGCTCAAGGACCGACTGCTTGATGATTTGTTTTAAAATTTTGCCAGCTACAGATATCAAGCTGATGGGTTGGTAGTTACACGGATCCTCCTTTTTCCCTTTCTTGAAGATGGGGACATTTTCCCACCTCCAATCTTCTGGCACTTCACCTGTTCTCCAAGAATTGTCAAAAATAATGGACAAAGTCTCAGAAATTGCATATGCATGTTCTTTTAGTACCCTTGGAAGCAATTCTTCTGGCCCAAAGGATTTGGTTTCATTTAAAGAAACTAGGTGTTTATGGACTACAGTGATCCTAGGCTACACCTCCCATCCTTCATCATGTGAAATGATTCAGTCTCACCACTGAACAAGATATTTTACAAAACCAAAACAACACAAAAAACAATTTAATTACAAGAGGAATTATATCAACATTTTTTCAATGTGATACGAAAGATCTTTGAGTCTTGAAGAGTATAGGGTCACTTTAAAATTTATACCAATGAAGCCTGTGAATTGTGGCCTTAAAGACTTACAGAGCATAGATCTACCCCCCCCCCGGGATTTGGGACCTGAAGTAAACATCATCAGGACCTCCTCTCCACCCGCCAGTAGTGGGAGGGGGGGAAGTTAAGTTGCCGATCTCCGATCTCCTCCATGTTGGTAATGTTGGTAATGTTATTGTTGTCTTTTAATGGGGTTTTAATGGAGATTTTAGGATGCTGTAACCCGCCACGAGCCGTAAGGGAGTGGAGGGAAACAAATCTAATAATAATAATAATAATAATAATAATAATAATAATAATAATAATAATAATAATAATAATAATGTTTTGTTGAATGTAAACTAACCCAAATAAGGTTATAGTATGCTCAGTCTTTGGGGAAGGCACTGGCAAACCACCCCGTATTGAGTCTGCCATGAAAACGCTAGAGGGCGTCACCCCAAGGGTCAGACATGACTCGGTGCTTGCACAGGGGATACCTTTACCTTTACCTTTATGCTCAGTCTTGTAATATAGGAATGACTCCAGACGGCCGTTATAATATACAAAACCATAACTTCCAGCAAAGTTGACATGAAATGTACCCATTTATCGGTTAGGAGCTATAATTCTCCTTTTGTGTTTGCACACCAAAACTTACAAAGAACAATCTTGTGAAAATGATCTTCATGTGGCTGGAGTACCAATAATGGGAAGATTCTATAACACAGAGGTCAATTAGTGATTGTAGTCCAAGAACAAAGCACTTTTTTTCTGATCCGGCAGAAGTTAATTTTATACCCATGACCATAATCTCTTTAAAATATTTTGTGCTCTTGGCATTTCAGCTATGTAGATTTAAAAAAAAAACATAAAAAGGGGAAAACACCAGTTGGGTGGGGGTTACTATGAATAAATGCAAGAAACCAGCACCTAGTTGATAGATCCAACACCATGACAAGTACAAACTCCATTCTATTCCACTCAATATTTTTAACTTGATTTAAAAGTATGCAGAAGTGTGGTTTTCTGCCTGAAGTACACACTAAAGAATACATCTGCAGAACTGGGTTGCTTATGTCTCATTAGCATTTATCCACCTTAGGTTTTCTTCCTTTTCTGTTCTACTCTTTGGTTGGAAAAACAAACAGTTTCCTTTCAAAACTGCTGCATAATTCATCCTGTCATCCAATTGCAACCAGTCATGTCCCAGTGTTTGACAGTCCCAAATGGGACTTAGAAAATACAGTCCTAAGTATCTCTACCTCTTCTAGGGAGTCCATGATGTCCCTCTTCTAAATTCCTGAGGGATGACTAAACCCAATGGAAAGAAACTGTTTTGCAAGCATTTTGAGAAACAGCAACTGAGTATCAGTTCAAGAGGCCAGATCCACTTCTTGGACTGTTTGAATTGCTCCAGTGGTTCAAAGCATTCATAAACTATGCACTTAATTGGCCACTTAGAAGGGCATGGTTTCTGTGCATCAGCAGAGCAGAGAAAAGCCACTGGAGTATACAGGGTCCTTAGGGAACACCTGTCTCACTCTCAACCAAAATGTGAAAACTAGATATAAGACTGTGAGAAGAGGGTTCGGGGAGAGACTATAGTGTTCCCAACTTTTGATCTCTAGATGTGAAACTCTGAGTTTAGATTAGAAAACATGGCTTCTTCAGAATGCTCAGACTGTTGATCTACTGAGCTACTGCATCGGTTTCCTTCACTTTATTTTCTATGACCATGCACTGAAAAATTGGTTCAAGGTAGCATTCTAGTGAAAAGTAGTGTCAATGAAAAGTAAATATGGACAACATTGTGAAGTCTTAACTCTTAAAACAAATACAAAATATTTGTCAGTAACGGTTACTGATTAAGCCAGAGCATGTATTCGTATTCAATCACCTCAGGTGGTCCAGGCTCCCCTCCAGCAAAGCCGGACTTGCAAGGTCTTCCCTCCTGCCCAGCCACTATGGGAGCTTGAGCAGGAGACAAGGCCCTTGCACCCCCACATTGGCCTCTGGGAAAGCAGCCAGAGTCAGGCTTCCCAGGTGACCTAGTGGGACGACACCAAACCACTTTGGCAAGGCACAGACACCCGAGCCTCAGCACAGCCACTCAGAGACCATTGGTACAAGACAGACAGCTGCATCACAGAGGGTGCAAACCTTCCCCTTCAACAAAGAGACTCCGGTCAACCTGTCATGACAGCCACAGCCACCAAGCTGACAGCCAGGAGCCAGGGGCACATTGGATTGCAGAGCAGCAAAGGCAGCAATCCTGGCTGGGAGAGCCAGGCCCCATCCACACAGCAGCTGGCCACAGATGCTGAGCAGTCAGGGAGAAGCCGTGGCTGAGTGGGAGACAGGGGGACCGTTATCACCCCAGAAGGAGGGGAAGCAGGGCGAGCGGCTAAGCACAAGAGATGTATAAAAGGCAGAGGACTGGAAAGGGAGGGGGTTGGAGGCAGAGGAGGCGACGGAGGGCTGATGACTAACAGAGAGAAAGAGAGAGAGAGAGAGAGAGAGAGAGAGAGAGAGAGAGAGAGAGATGGGGAGGACTACATTAACAGTGAAGCCAGCAAGGAGGAAGAGACTGGAGGACGAGAGTGTAAGGAAAACTAGAGGCAGAGGGAGAAAGTGTGTTGCCAAGTCACTGGATATGGAGGCAAGCCGAAGTAGGTGGCTAGGGTGGGAGGACCGGGGAACAGCTGCTGGAGCCCCCAGAACCCCCCACACAGGTATCTGAAAAGTACAACCCCAACATATGCCCAATCAGAAACCAAAAACATGATGAACAGAACAATTTTTAAAAGGTATATAAAGGTATCTAGAGGAGTCATAAGCAAAACATTAGGAGTAAAATCAGAAGGTGGCCTCAAAACAATAAAACTATATTGGGATTATATTATGGAGTAAGTAGAAGGCGAAAAACAGGGTTTGAGTCTAGTGGCACTTTTATGACCATGAAAGTTTTATTCAAGGCTTTGTGTGCAAGCATACTCCTTCTGATACAAAATGTGCTTGCACAGAAGAGTGTATACCTTGAATACAACTTTGTTGGTCTTAAAGGTACCACCAGACTCAAGCTTTGTTCTGCTGCTTCAGATCAATGCAGCTACCCATCTAAAAGGTGAAGAGAAAGTTAGAAAGCCAGACCACAAGAGGACAAGTAACAGAAATTAACAAGGACCACAACGACTTGTGGGAAGCATCTCATTTCCCCCTCTCTTACTATTTCGTCTTTCCTTCCCCTGAAAACCTCCATAGTCTCTCTCTTTTTCTTGCTTCCTTCTCTCTTTCCCAGACATCAGCTAACCTACATTTATTTGCTCCCATTTATATTTGTCTTTCCCTCCACCTGGCAGCTTCTATCTAGGAAAACTATGTTCCAATGGGGTGGTGCCAGACACTAGTCTAGGCCCAGTTGCATGGTGGGGAGCCAGAAAGTACTTATGGGGAGGACTTCACTGTCCTCCAAACTATTTCCTCTTTCCCTCCTCCATATCCTCACCTTTTCCTGCTTATTTTTAATCTTCACTTCAGCCTACCTTCTATCGGCTCCTACATCTTCACTGATATTTATAGGTGACTAGCAATCGGAGGACCGTCCTTCAGTGGCTGATCTCCTTTCCCCCAGAACTGGGCACAGATGGTGGCGGTGGAGGAAGAGTTGTCATGCTTCTATAAACTACCTTTTAGAGTTCTTCAAGGGGTGATACTCTCACCCATGCTTTTAAACATCTATATGCACCCTCTGGCACAGCTGGCACAGACCTTCGGGCTGGATTGTCACCAATATGCAGATGACACCCAGCTCTGACTCTTGATGGACTGCTGGCCGGACTTTCCCTCGGAAACATTTGCGAGAAGTTTGGATTGCTCAAACAGAGCCACCTGAGACTCAATCCCTCCAAGACAGAGGTCCTGTGACTGAGCAGAAGGGGACAGGATCCAGAAGCTTGCCTCCTAGTCCTGGATGGGGTGCAGCTTGAGGCTGTACCTACAGCCAGGAATTTGGGGGTGATTTTCAATGCCTCCCTATTGATGGAGGCACATATCACTAGAGTAGCCAAAGTGGCATTTTTCCATCTACACCCAGCCAGGTTACTAGTGCCCTACCTGTCTCCATAACATCTGGCTACAGTGATCCATGCAATGGTCACTTCCAGACTAGACTTCTGTAACTTACTCTACACAGACCTTCCCTTGTCCTTGACCCAGAAGTTACAGTTGGTACAAAATGTGGCTGCTAGAGTCCTCTCTAGGTCATCTTGGAGGGCCCACATCCAGCCGGTGCTGAGGCAGCTGCATTGGTTGCCAATCATGTTCCAGAGCAAGGTCAAGGTTTTGGTAATAACCTTCAAGGCCATTTGTGGTCTGGACCCTGCATATCTGAGGGACCACTTGTCCCCATGCCTCCCTCAAGGCCCTTAATTCTGTGATTTTCAATCTCCTGATGGTCCCCAGCCCACAGGAGGTGTGCCTGACCTTGACTGGGGTCAGGGCGTTTTCAGTCCTGGCCCCAATCTGGTAAAATGAACTCCTGGAAGAGCTGAGGGCCCTGCCAGAGCTGGTGCAGTTCTGTGGAGCTCTTCCACCAGGCATTTGGTTGAGGCTAGGCCACGAAAGATCTGAGGTCCCTCCTCAGGCTGCCTGGAAAATCTAGGGCAGGAGGTGCCCTCTCTCCCTTGAGGCCAGCTGGGCAGGGAGTGTAGGTGGGTGGGTGTTTGACCTGCACTGGACTGGCGGGTTGGGAGGGACAAACAGGGATTACATTGCCTGTTGCCTTCTCGTTAAACCCAAGTATGTGCATTTTTTAGCATTTGAATTTTTTGGCATCAGAAATATATGCAAGAAAAGTCACTTTAAAATTCAGACATTTTACCTTCCTATAATGAACATCTTCCCTAATAAGTAAATTTTATTATTCCTACCTTATCACCATGCTATATTCATTGCCAAGAGGGAGATGGGCTTCTGAATAAGGGTGATCTTGAAGAACCACCCAAGGTAGACCGACATAGCCAAGTTTCATGGGTTGAACTTGGAGCTCTCCCACTTTGGGTAGTAGGGTGCCCATTGCAATGGATTTTTTAAACCATAAATCCCCCTATTTTAGGAAGTTCTCATTTCTTAAATCGAAATGCAAGGAATGCTGAGAAATGTTCTTAGATATCCTTAAATGGGGTCCATTAGACCCCTAAGTGGGATAGTGACTCCTCTGGCCTCACTGCTAATTATTCACAGTTATCTGTGGTGTGAATATCAACTAAGTAATTAACACTGCAATACTATGCAGAGTTACCCCAGGTCTAGGCATATTGTGAGCTTAGATGGAGTTCCTTTGTGTAGAATTGTATGGTTAGACTGCAATTCTAAACACACCAATCTATGAAGAAATCCAGTTGAATAAAGTGGACATACTTCTGAGTAAATATGCATAACTTGTGTCAAGCCCCAGTGAAGACTCTACATTTCCCCAGCTTCCAGTAGGCTTTTAAAGCCAGCTTTCCAATTCCTCCAGTGAATGGGCAGAGGCCAAAGCTGAAGCACCCTCCAGGGTTCCCAGGTCTTAGGAGGGTCTGAGATGACCTAGAAGAGAAGGGGTGCTTCTACCCAGCTCCCTCTCTTTCTGGTCTTTTCATATCCTTTCCCTTTGCAATCTAGGGAGTGGTCAAGGCCTTCCTTCCTGGCCTGTTCTGGACTCCCCTTTTGAAGGGTTTCTGGAGACGGACAATTCCAGATTTTCTCTTGCCCTCCAATGGACTCTTGAAAGTGACAGTAACCAGAACTTTTAGAACTTCTCCCTGGGTCTCAATACACCCTGTCCTACTTTCTGGCCTCTTCTAAAAGAGCTTGCCTTCAGTTTGCTCAGGCTTGATGATGCTGGGACTGCTTGTTCCCTTTTCCACCCTGCCAAGTGTCCTGTCCTGTATCTTGCCTACCCTGTATTTTGTCTGGCCTGTCCCACATGGGAGGCACCATTATACCTCCTCTGTTGTTGACATGCCCCAAGAAGAAGATGAGTTCATTCTTATATGCCACTTTTCTCTACCTGAAGGAGTCTCAAAGGGGCTTACAGTCGCCTTCCCATTCCTCTCCCCACAACAGATACCTTGCCCAAGGTCTCCCAGCTGGTTGCATGGGGGGGAGCATGGAATCAAACCCAGCTCGCCAGATTAGAAGTCCGCACTCCTACCCACAACACCAACACTAACCACAACACCATGGATCCATTGGGCCTAACTGCTGGCTCCTGCAGGGTCCCTCTTGTTTCTGCTGGCCCCAGGCTGCCACTACCTGAGTGGGTAAGTGCGGTGTCATTACCTCTGGACACGAGCTTTCATTAGAATCCATACACAGTTCCTTACAGCTCTCCTCTAATTTGAATCTAGTCACTTCATAATATATGTAACCATAAATACTAAACAGAAATCAAATGTACACAACATGGTCTTTTAAGAAATTGTTTAACGGCTAGCGGTCAGTGCTTTAGAGCTAAGCTACAGTATTTTCAGTTTCTTGACCCTGGCAAAAGGAATGGAACAATCCAACATTGCTTCTTATAAATTTTATTCTCCCCAAACACTTGCTTACATTAAAATTCCATGAAAGGATTTTCTTGGTCTCACAATTAATCATTATATTTACATTGGTACATATTCCTTTCTGCTATATATTCTGTAAAGCATACAAAATTAATTGGGAGTAGTGCTCAGCAAAAAGGGATTTGGACACTTTTCACTTGCAAGGTATGGAATGACTACTTTAGACAAACAAGTAAAGGAAGAACAAAATCTGCACTGTACTTTTAGGGTGGGATCCAAAGGTGCCTTTCTACCAGGGCAACAGCAATTGTAACCACATTTCTGTTGGCAGAGGAAGGGCCTGATTTCTGCCAATTCCTGTCACCTGTGTTTCCTCACTTTGTCCTTCATGCTGAGTTCCTTGAGCTCCAAAAGTAGAATCGGAGTGCGGGAAATCAGTGGGCTGAAGGAGGAGAGGTTAGTGAGAAAGATCCACTCTACAAGCTTTGCTACATTTGCTGTGTTGGATCCAAACCACTGTGTGTTTAGATATTAGAAATATGCATTGACAGGTTAGCACATTGTTTGATAGAGTGCAAAAAAGGGAACTGTTCAGGATTTAGCGATTTAAGAAACCGAAAAAAATTATTATGTTTGGTCAAGTAAATAAGCTGCCAACCGCATAATATTATTCTAATATATTACATTTCATAGCCATCCAAAGAGGTTTAAAAATTGTCTCACATTCATATTTGAAATCCCTTCTACTGGGCACAATGATAGGATATTGTTTTCTGTTGTTAGTTGCATGGTTATTTTTTAAAAGAAAGGAAACGAAAGCATATTTAAAAGTCCATGGCTGATTTTACAATGCTTGGCTTGTCATAGCTCTTGGGGCTAAAACACAGAATTCCAAATTGTTCAATGAGGTAGGATGTCCCCTAGATGTGATATAGTAAAAGCATGGATTAAAATGGCTTACTTTTAAATGCGGCCCTTGGTTCATCTGTGAAAGGACAAGAATAAAGTGTACTGAAATCTAGCAGTTCTACAGAAAGCCAAGGACTAAAATCCTGTACAGAATGATGCTTGGCTAAACTCTACAGGTTTGAATAGTACATAGTACATAAGTACATAAGTTGAATAGTACATAGATGTGCATAAAGATGCACTGGACTATGAATTAAGTCCGTAGAAAGAATTTTAGTTTATATTGACTTCAGGCATGGTATAATGATTTGTGTGACAATTTAGAATCTGGAAAACTCACTTTGAATCTCCTTTCTGCCAAGGAAGCTCACTGAGTATCATCCAGCCAGTTGTTCTTTCGCAAACCATCCTACCTCACATTGTAAGGATAAAATGGAGAAGAGATTGAATGACAACACCCTTGCAGCAAGGGTGAAGTGAAAATATACATAATACCTAAAATTGTGCACATAACAATGTGAAAGAGATAAGTGAAATCTTTTGTTCTGCTGTAATTTCACCACCTGTTCCTTGGTAAATAGGCTGCCAACCAGAGACATATTTCAGATGTGGCAGCTGGGACGTGGGCCCTGGGAGCCAGGATGGGGGTGGTGGTGTGGGAGGGAGCCATGGAGGCTGCAACCCATGCCCACCACTGTGCGTACAGCAGGCATTCCGGTACCCCTGGGCATACCCTGCTAGTGCCCCTGCAGGCAGAGGACAGCAGAGCAGTGACCTGTCTGGAAGTCACAAGAACCTCAGGGGTGTGTGGCACCGGGATAGCATGCTGGCCACGAGCCACCCCGGCTAACACGAATTCCCACTGTCTTCCTTCCAGACTGACAAGAGGTCTCACAGC
The DNA here is from genome assembly GCF_049243985.1 of Paroedura picta. NCBI lineage: Eukaryota > Metazoa > Chordata > Lepidosauria > Squamata > Gekkonidae > Paroedura > Paroedura picta. The sequence goes on from NC_135369.1 coordinate 144,911,939, forward strand.
TCAAGGAGACATTTCTATTGGGTAGCGACAGGGTCCTGCATCCGCCACCATTTCACCAACCCCCACCCCTGTCACCAAGCCCTGCCCAGCTGCCCCAGGTACAAAATCAGCTAGGTATGCCACTGCTGCCCATGGAGAACATCCTAGGTCCAATTTCTGACTTTTTAATTATAAGAATCTGGATTGTACATTGGGAAAAAACCTCTTTCTGAGAGCTGCCATTGCCAACAGATGAAACATTGATCTCAATCAATATTGAGCGTTACTTATATCTTTGCACTTATTTCGCCCTCTTAAACAAAATATATTCTTAAAAGAATATTATTAGGCAGAATGTCAGGCAATTGCTTAATGTAACTATGAAGATTCGTCATCAACTATAGCTGTGGTGAACAATCACTGTCCTTATCTGTATCCTTTTGTCTTCGGAACAGAAATGTCCCAAACTAGGCCTTCTACTTCCATTGCCTGCACCTTCTTTCTTTCTTTCTTTCTTTCTTTCTTTCTTTCTTTCTTTCTTTCTTTCTTTCTTTCTTTCTTTCTTTCTTTCTTTCTTTCTTTCTTTCTTTCTTTCTTTCTTTCTTTCTTTCTTTCTTTCTTTCTGTATAAAAAGCTTTGCTGACGGATAAAGTTGGCTCAAACCCATTAACATTAACACCATAGTAAATTTGTTAGTCTACGAGGAGACCGAGGACTGTTTTCTTTATCTGACAGCGTGATGCTTAGATGCATGCATACAGATGGGCAAATGGCTAGCACAGCATGGGTGCCATGAACAGGATTTGCACTAGATGCTGAGAACTGTTCAGCAGCCTTTCCCCCCTCTACTGCCACATCCTGATGCTCTCTGGTAAGGACATTGGGCTCTCTCTTTCTCACTCCCTGTTGATTGCTACTGCACTACTTATTACCCTTAATAACTAACGAGCTCATGAGGCACTGGCAGTGCTGTAACTAACCCACAGGCACCAACTTCATGGCAATCAATGCAGGAGCGCATGCGCAGAGGTCTACCCTGTAGGACTAAGAATACGCGGGCCTCTATCTTGATCACTGTGGGTAACATTGCACAGGAGTGGATGCATTCTGCATGTTTTTTTATGGAGAACAAGCTGCTTCTTATGAATGGGGCTGCCCTTAGCACTTGGGATCTCTGCTCTTGAAGGCGGTTTACTAAACCAAGTTGGAAGTCTTTCAGGAAGCCATAGAAAGAAAATCGACTAGCCCATTGCAAAAAAAAAAAAAGATTTGCTGCAGCATGGTATTGTTATTGCAAAATCCATCAAAAGAACGCAGAAGAAATAATATAAAAGGATAATTTTATGAGGATCTATAATTTTCCATTTTCTGTTTTCAACTGCATTTTGCAGCTTCCAGAGATATACGGAAGGCCAGAATAATATTCTGACATGGATTCTTTTTGCCATGCTTGCTAGATTCTAAAAGAGGAACACATGAAATCATCCATTTGTGGTGCAAAAGTAATTTGCAACAATGACAAGGGGATAGCAGATGAAAAAATACTTGGGGTGGGGGAAATTAATTACTAGCCATGGTCAAGCTAGATTTTGTGTCTCCTCAATTCCTGTCTAATAAATACTACATGCTCCCTACTTCCCTAACCAGTGAGATGTTCCAGACTCAGAGCTTTCTGGGTTGGCTCGCTTTGTAGAAGAGGGTATAGGGACCTATGGGGTGTTTTGTAATGTTGTTTATATTCCCAAATATACAAGGAGAGCACAGATACGGGCCAAGAGGGTGAGAGACAGCTGGTATTCCATAGCTGATGCCCAGAGAATTATACAGTTTTTTGGGGGGAAGGGGTTCCTATCATAAACCTTGCCAGTTTCTCTACATGAAAACACCAGGTTTGTTATCTGTTCAAAAATGGCATTTACTGAAGTTACATGCCTCCTTCTCATCTTTAGTGCCTTAGAATTCCCTTGCCTTTAAACATTGCATCTTTTATTCATATATAAGCAATAGAAAAATGGTTTAATGACTGCCAGCTAATGAATACAGACATGGAATTCAGATATTTATGGAATGAGTTATTAATTCATTATGCAATTTGAAAAATCTGGGTGGAATATACTTATACCATCATGGAGTGATGCTAGCTGCAGCGCAGACATCTTTGCTAATGGAAGGCATCTATAATAATTTATTAGTACTGCACCATGTTTTTTTCCTGCAAAACTTTAGGGAGCAAAAAGAAGATTTTTGAGGAATTGTGAAATGTCCCAAATAAAGTGAAATGTATCCTTGGGAGGGGTTTGTGTGTATGTGGCTGGTTGCAGCCATCTTGTTTCCCTCTCTATTGGTATTCTGGTATCATGTTTGTAATCCCTCCCCCTGCATAATCACAATCAATTAAGTGTCAATTGTTAGTGAAATGAAGTCACAATACTATGTGGCTAACTGGATTTGGCAGTCTAGCCTAGGCACAGGGAACAAATGAAGACATTCCTCTTGAAGCATGGCCCTCCATCTGTGTGCAAGGGTTGGGGAAGTCTGCTGGTGGCTGAACAACTGAGTGACAGTCCTTGTCTTCCTGAAGTGTTCAATGAGGATGGTTTCATTATTTGCCCTCACGTCCCAAGGTGAGACAAGGAACATTATCCATCATGAAGGGACATGTTTCATATCATGCTGTATTATACTTCTAGGGCGTGCAATGAAATGACTATCACAGTGCAACATGTCATTCCTGAGTCAGCCAAATTATGTTCTTTGTGTTCCTGCTCAGTGCTGTAGGGCCAGGCAATGAACTGTATGTCCAAGGAGACAGGGACCATTGCTTGGTTGTCTTGGCAACATCAGAGATACGTTCCCTTTCCCAATTTCCTGCCCATCTGAGGCACATCTGGGTCTCATTCAAGCATGTCTCTCAGTGGGATCTAAGCTTGTATGTGCATTTTGATCCAAAAACCAATTGCACATCCTGATAGCTTTCCTTGATTTGCTACATCACAGTGTTTTCACTGATACAGACTAGGGAATGTTGACCCAGTTGTTGAAGTACAATGAAGATGCATTCCTTCTCTCATTGCAAAGACCTTTGCACCATTATTGCAAACACCTTGTTGAGAAGGTCCTGAAAAATGCATCACAAACTTTTCAAGCCATGCAAACATATCCAGAAAACCAAAGATACCTATCAGGATAGTGGCTTGTTCAGTTTTGAAGATAATAGTAACTGACAAATCAACTAATCTTTGTGGCTAGGACATTTAGCAAGTTATTTTTTTCTAAATTGTGTCAAGAAACTTGGCGGACACTCCATAAAATTTTGTCCATTTGACTCATGAGACCAAAGATGCAATTAGTGAAAAAAACAACAACACAAAACCCTTTTGTCCCATTATTATGATCCTTCGGTTTTATTTCCAATCTCAAGGAGCAACAAAATTAAGGGATTTGTTAAGCGGTAATTCCATTGATAACATTCAAACTTGAATTCTGATTGACATAAAGTAAAAGGGAGGCAATAAAAGAGAAAGAATTGAGTGTGTTCTGAAATACAAGCTACATGAAATCTCAAAGCAAAGAGAAACAGATTTAAATTAATTTCATCTTTTAAGAACTCAAGATTCAGGAGCGGCATATTTTTCTACTTGCTGAGTTTTGGCACCCCATTGAGGGCTTAGTGAAGAACGTTAAGGACAATGTTTTGATTCCGTGTCTTTACCTAACTATGCAGAAGGCTTAGGAAGTTTGTTCAGATCTTACTGTTTGGAGAAATTACTTAACTAACACGGTATGTTTGAAGATTTAATTATTATGGTGTGTAAAGATCCACTTCACATTGTACACAGTTGATCTCTTCAAGGCTTTCTCTTACATAAGCACTTGCTGTTGGTTGGTATTTTGTGCCAAATTCAATTGCATTTCCATCTAGCTGCCAGACCCCTTATGCCAGACGTACTTCAGTTTTCATCTGACGGAAGATCTGAAAGTGTTTTCTTCCTCCTAGCTTTCAAACTCACTAGTCTGAACTTTCTGACATTACAGAAATTCTATCAGTTTAACAGCTTGAGGGTTTTTTATTTTTTTTAAATTAAACTTTCCCTACAGGGATCTGAACAATCTCCCTGCTACATTTGTTAAGAAGGCCATGATTATTGAAAAGTTAATGCTTCTTAACATTTATGTATTTCCTTTCACAGTTTTTCTTGGACAATTACATACTGAGATCAGCACAACAGGACTTCATTATTTGCCTACAATATCCTTCTTTGTCATAATACTGTCAACCACAACAGTGGGAAAAGCAAAAATAAACCTCAGGTGTTGGTCTATAATTTAGAGACCACCTAAGGGCCTATCTAAGGGTGTAACCTTGTATGCCTGATTTTCTTTTTTCACCACAGGACAATGCATAAATCATAATATACTCCCAGGAATCTTTGCAAACGCCAACAACAGTACTCAGAATAACTGAGGTGGAGGTGGTGATATATACCTGTGTGATTTCTTCATCATGGGCAGAACTTCACATTATAGCGGCTTTCCATGAAGCCCACAGAGATGACTAACATTTCTGTCCTAGGTAGAGTTGCACCTGTTTGGGCTTAAGTTCTATGCAATGTTTTGGATCGAAACATGCTATGTAATGAACCGAAGACACTATGAATCGTAAGTGTAATTGTCCCTACGATGACTTTGTGCTACTTCTCTGAAGCAGAATATCCTCTCAGGCCGTACCATAATTCTGAGAACAGTTTTGAAGCTTTACAATCAATCACGGACAATTTCCTTTTATCAAATGACATGGTGCTCACAATTTCTTGAATAATTCTTCAACCAAAGAGGCAGCTGCAAATTTAGATGACTTGCAGAACATGTCACAATGGTCTGAGATGCCCAGAAATGGGGACTCAGTATTGAATATGAAAAAATAGGTATATATATAATGAGTTGAAGACATTTTTGCTTGGAAATGGCCCCTCTGCCTTTCACAACTGCAGCCTCCCATGTCGCATCAAAGCAATACCCTAGCCTTCAAGAGCTGTGGCATTCTGGGGGCAATTCTTCTTGCAATTCTCAGGCTCTTGTGGGTTGCATATAAAAGCTGCCCTACTAGGAGTGAAGTTCCTCCAGAGGAAAGGGTCTTCTCCTAGAACGGAAGAGCCTCCCATCAGTGATCAACTCCTGTTCTGCTGGAGAGAGGCTCCTTGCACCAGAGGAGGACTCCTGGCATCAGAGGAAAGTTGCACCATTAGTGGAATGAAACCTTTGGATCCAACCCAACATTTGTATAGAAATCTGCTGAGGTAATCCTTGCGGTGGTAGAAATGAACACAACCATTCCATTAAAAGTATAAGGGTCACATGGAAAACGATCTTTCTCATTTGTAGCCTGCCCTTTCTCTACAAGCTCAAGGTGGTATGCTTGGGAGTTATCATTAAATCCCCATAATAACCATTTGGGATATATTACACTGAGAGGCTGTGAGCCTCATCACCAAAAGGAACTTAAACCATGGTCATCCAGTCGAAATCCAGCACTCTGTTCACTACATCATGCTAGCCATGATGATATATAGCAGTGATGACAAGGACTGTTGCTGCTACAACTTTCCATGAGGGGGCGGGACTTCATTGCAACTGCCTAGTAACCCCTGCTTGAAAATTCTAAGGTTGGATTCAGTCAATCTTGAATACCCTTATATTTACTGTAATAATTCCCTGACCTACAAGATTTCCCCCCAAGAAAGTCCTATGATCCCTAAACATAGATTTGTGGGTGGTCAAAGTAAACCTGGTTAGATCTGACCTACAACCCCCCCACCCCCCTTTTTCCATTAATATGTGTTTTGGGATGAAATAGTTTTTTTGCACCCTAGCCACCACACCAATTTGTCTATTTCTAACATTTATATTTATTTTTAGATTTATATACCGCCCTCCCTTGCAGCTCTGAGCAGTTTACAGGGTGGTTTAGCTCACCAAAATAGCCATTAAAAAACAAAAGCCCCCCCACCCCTGCCAAAAACAAATACAGGAACTGATTATTCCACAAGTCTTTGCTGCCAAAATCTTTGAAAGTGGCTGGTCCTGGCCACTGTTATGCCCTGGTTAATGCTCCAGGCTGCCATGTACCTTCCTCAGCATGACAACTCTATTATCACATATTTAGAAATAAGGTTCAATCATCATTTCTGCATAAACAAAGGCACCAAAAAAACCCTGCAAGAGACAGCAAAAGTGTATTTGCAGCCTTAGGAGCACAGTAGTAGCATCTAACAAAGTCTGTTGCCATGCTTCCCTGGATGGATCTTTCACAAGACTGTCAAAAAACAAACACACAAAATCCTCTATGCTTGATCCTGCCAGTATTTTTTTTAATTATTATTTACCAGGAAATGCCTGCCAGTATACCAGAAGCACAGAAAAGTACGCCTTGGTGTTTGAGACTTGCTGTGTGCAATGGTGGCAGGAGCCAGGATTTGCCATATGAAAAGCAGAAGCAAATAAAGAGAGAACAACACAGGTTTATTAGAGGAAAGCCTATTACACTCACGTATCAAACCAGCCGCCTATTCCCAGACTTATCCTACAGGTAGACACTCTAATTGACTTGACCATGACAAGATCAGGCCCCCAAGAAACTGTTACCGAGAATGAAGAGTACAAGGCAAAACAGAAAGCCTGTAAAAAGGCGCCTGATGTCCTTCCGTCAGTACCGAGACATCTGCAAAGAAGCAGGAGCACAACAACAAGGACTGCTAAGAGCGCAGGTACCTCTCAGTGCTGCTGTGCTGAACAGGCATTTTTGCAAATGAGTTTCCAGAAACCATTCCGGCTTTCTTGAAATGTTTTGGCAAATTTCTTATCAAGGAATGCATTAAAAACAGAACACTGTTAGCCACCGGTTCTATGTACGTGTCTCTGCCTCTTTCTATGTAATATGAAAACCATCACTGGCAGCCAAGGATGGAGAACAAGGAGACAAAACAGCTTTGTTAGGCAAAACTGCCTTATGGAATCGTATCAGAAGAAAAATTGAGAAAGATATAATGGCCCATTACTAGAATGATTATCTATTATGATTGTTGAAAGTCATTGCCTTTCAGAATCCTCCATTCTGGCACTCTGTTCCTGGGCAGAGTCTGTACGGGGCTTTTTATCCATCTCCAGTCTGAATAAATCCCCTCCATCTACACTGAATTCGATTTGAATTTTGCCTCTGCAACATGCATGATTGAGCTGCAGTCGCCCTACCTTTCTCCTGTGATATCCAGGAGCGGATATAACTTGGTATCATTGATCAAACCACTGAGATAGAGAAGCAGTTTGTCCCTGATTGGCTTGGCGCCAGTTCAAAGACTTCCTTGTTCCTGGTTACATAACTTTCCTCCCAAGATTTATTTTTGCCCTTCTTTTGGAATCTGTTTTAAAGTGACTGCGCTCCAGAATCCCACACTTCTCTCAGCCTCGTTCTTTGAGAGGCTGATGCTGACTCTACTCAGCTTCTCTCTCTCTCTCTCTCTCTCTCTCTCTCTCTCTCTCTCTCTCTCTCTATCATTTGGATTTCTTACTCGCCTCTCCCCGGAGGCTTGAGGCGAGTTACAGCACATAAAACCCCAGTAAAACCATAAAAACATGAATACATACAACTGACAGTACAATAAAACAGGGGGACTCCCCTCCCCACTGCTTGTTAAGAAAAGGAGGGAAAAAAAGAGACGAGCAGCCTCGTACTGCACTTGGCTTCTCCACTGGCAGTCAAAAGAGAAGAAATAAAGCACACTCCTTTAATGCTGGCTGGACTTCACACACCCCTCCCCCCTCTGAATGTCTCCAATCAAGTGCAGAGCACATTCTGTTTCAAGTCGGGGGAGCGCAATGAGGAAGACCCGGGTTCAAATCGATCTGAATTAAGCAGGATTGACAATGGAAAAAAGTACGTGCAGAATCAGCCCTGGTCTACAAAAGGTGACTTGGCAGAATATGTGTCTGAAGAATAAAACAAAAAAACTAGGATCCAAGCTAGGCTCTTCTAATAACTGTGCACTCTATCCCCCAATGTCATAACTGGTTGTACAATCCTGAGCAATTATATCTATCTATACAACAGCCTGGCTTTGGTACTTTATGTACTCAGTCAAGATCCACCACATCCGAATCCAGAATATACCGTCTTCTATAAAATAAGAAAGGAAGGTTCATTTCAACTGATCAGGGTTTGCTCTTTTTGCCATTTACTATTTTTACTACTTCAGCTGGAATCCAATGAAATGTAAAAGAACCAACAACAAAAAAGTGGTGTGAAGCCAGGAATAGCTTGCTTGAGTCATCAACAGATTGCCTGGAACTACTGTAACAGGTGCTTGGGAAGGGATGTGTGATTTCTTCTCAAGGTTGTGGGGGTGATTTCCAGAGGAGAAAAAACAATTAAAAATAGGCCTTCAAGAACAGTGAAAAATTCCATTTTCAGGCTGGCATGCCATGACGTTACTACAGTGGTTAAGATGCAATCCTAAAACTTACAAGAATAAATTGCAGGAAAGTATCTGGAATCATATATTTTCTGTATTGCAAGAATGCTTTCAAAGATTCACTGCAGCTCACTTCAGGAATCAGAGTGGTCAACCAATGTTGGGTATTTGTCTATTTTCTTTGTTAAAAACATGACATGTTTAATTTCTTTCCTGGTATTACTAATTTAGTTCCGGTATTACTAATTTCATAGAGATTCCCTTTCACTCTGTCCTTTTGAACACATGAAACAGCATTATACTGAATCCCTCAGTCCACCAAAGTCAATATGTTCCACACAGTCTGGCAGTGGCTCTCCAGGGTCTTTTATATAACCTACTGACAGATCTTTTAAGTGGAGACACCAGGAACTAAGTCTGGGACCTTCAGCCTCCACCACTAAGCCACAGCCCCTCCCTTTGAGGATGGTAACAACAGTGTCCATGGGACTCCAATGAATCAGGGTTAAGTGCAGGGTTAGATGAACGCTATAGTCAAGAAAAACTTCTTGAAGATTGTTGATAAAATTAAAAGGTCTTGGGATGGGGGAAGGAGGGAGTCAAATTAAACATACCAAAGATGCAAAATCCTACAGTAGATATTTGTTTCAGAAGCAACTCAACTAGGCCCATTATGCACGGAGTGGTAGGTCCGCATTCAGGGTGGAATGGTGTTGCCTAAAATCACCAATTATGCACGCTGCAGGCGGCAACCGGACGCTGAGTCAACGTATTCCGCCGAAAAAGCCGCGTTAGCAAAGTGCGGAAGAAAGGCCCATTATGCATGGCCACCGAAACGGCGATTTTGGGTCACATGGAAAACGCAGAGGGGGAAGACGCAAAGCAAACCGATTATGCACGGGACGGGGTGCAATGCCGGCAAAACCCAGAGTAACCAATTATGCACGCGGCGATCCCGGTGCCGCTTCTGGTTACGTCCCGGTCACCCGGAAGCTGCGCTTTCTTCCGCATTTCGCTAACGCGGCTTTTTCGGTGGCATGCACCGAATCTATGGCCGGTTGCAGCCGGCATTGTGCGTTATCGGTGATTTTAGTCACCGCCATTCCACCCCGAATGTGCGCCATTCCCTCCGTGCATAATGGGTCGAAGTGGAGCTTCCCGGGACCAAGGCGCAACCAGAAGTGGCTCTAGAGTAGCCACGTGCATAATCGGACACTCTGGGTTTTGCCACCATTGTGTTCCATCCCGTGCATAAGCGGTTTGCTTCGCTTCTTCCTCCTCTGCGTTCTCCATGCCGCCGTTTCAGCGGCCGTGCATAATAGGCCCTACAGGGGCAAGAATGCTGTGTTCTCCTCTGAGCCTCTTCTGCAAGATGCAGAGAATAACATCTCATTAAATGTTCTGTGTCTTTAAATTTTTAAAGAGCTCTGTTCTGCCTCTTTAAATGTTTTTGGCAGCTTTTGGAGACTAAGGCTTACTCCTCCCACGCACTGAAGATGAGAGAGCAAAAGATGTGTAGAAATGTCTGGATGAACTTTTGAAAAGGAAAGAGCCTCCACTCTAAGAATACCTTCCTAGGGAACAGGGGCTGAGTAGAGCAGCTCCAATTTCCTGATGGCTGAACTAAGGAGAAAAGAAAAGAAATGGAGGTATGCCTTCCACCAAACAATGCTCCCAACACAAAGCTCTTATTAAGCTTATATACGTACATAAATACCATTAAGGTGACCCCAGAAAAGGGCATTCAGGGCAAGCGAGAAGCAGGAGTGGTTTGCAGTTGCCTTCTTTTGCAGAGTCTTCCTTGGTGGTCTTCCATCCAAATACCAACCCTGCTTAGCTTCCATGATCTGGTGAGATTAGGCCATATGATACAGCTCTCCATCCCTCTTACACAGCTTGCCTGCATTTAATTCCATCCCAGTTAGGTAGCAGAGCAAATGTGCTGCAGGGTGGCATGGTTTATATGGTTGCACAATTACAAGCACAGAGAGGCACTGCAGACTGGAACAGCCTACAAGTTTTGCCTTCTCTATGCTCTGGAGTGCATGCATAGCTTAACAGGTTGATGGGAAAAGATGATGTAAAACAAGATCAAAGGTAATAATGTATATATCATGTGATGTGATATATCTGCAGGTTCTCATGGCAAACTGCCCTTTCTCATGAGAACAGGATAAAACATCTTGCTCTTCGTATGGAGTCAGGATTGTTAGGTCATTAGTTGAAATATGGCCCTTCTGAGAAGTGTTTCCTCTGCCAGTCCAAGTTCTCCCTTCACACACAAAGATTTTAACGTGCCAGAAACAAATATTTTAAGATGCTGCTTCACAGTCTTTTTTACATTGGCAGTTTCCATAATATTCAACAGTGTGACCCTTACATACCTGCTCTATGAATCCCCCTCCCCCAAGAAGTCTTAACTAGAGCATAACAAATGCAGTGCTATAATTAGAGAGGGATGATACAGTATTCTACATGTGTTGTGACAAGTGTGACGGACTGCACTTTTAAAAAGCGAAGTGCTGTGCAAATAGCTAAAGGGCTTTGAAGGGTTAGCTCTTCACAGAGCCAGGAAGTCTAGAGTGACAGGCTGTTTCAAGAGATCTGATTGGTTAGCATTCGCTGAGCAGAGAAATATTTCTGAACTGGATGCTGAGGAGGATTCAGTCTGATTTCAGCCACAGCTAAGAAGGGTTGAGTTCTGGTAGTTTTGGAATTCAGCCCTGACTGAGAGCAGTTTAACACAGACACAAGAACTAGGGGGAACTTAACAAAGAAGCTTGGGAAGTAGACAAAGACTCCCATTCAGGCCAAAGGGGATAGATCTTCTAGTGAGAGGAGAATTTCCCTTCCCAGTCAAACAGGGAGTTGACTCTGAAGAGTGAAGAGATTCCTGGTCTGATGTGGTTAGAAATTGCTTCTGGAGTCTTTAAGAGTGTTTCAAAAGAAGGGGTTTGAGTACTGGAAAGAGTGGTCTGGCCTTCTAGAAAACAAATAAGTCAGAGAATACTCAAAGAAAGTATATTGGAGTGTTTGGGGAAAACACTGGGATAAAACCCTCTCAACATAAAGATTTAAGTAACTGTGACTAGCTTTTTAGCCTGATACATAAGAACACATGTCAGTGCATGGACTTGGTTTTATATCAGAAATTTCAACCCCTGATTTCACCTGACTTTCCCCCTCTAAATTGAATAAAATATTTTGTTAATTTGGAATATAAAAATGTATCGAGTGCCATTTAAACTAAAGGGGGCTCCCAATTCTTCCCTCAGATTCCTGGGATGAGCAAACAGCCAAAATATTATACTGTGACATGCCAGGACAGTCAGAGTTCTTCAAGACCGTTTATGCACTGGAGGTTTCATGCCAGGCTGCAGGCTGGAGTTTTAGTCGTGGCAGGTTGCCCCACCTCTTCCTGCACCCACATGGGGGAGCATTTGGCCCGGTGCACCTCATCCGCCCCCGATTTGTGTTCCTGCATGGAAACTGGGGCAGTGAAGTTCCCAGTGCATAAACGGTCCAAGAAAGAACAAGGCACCTTACTAGTGTGGCTCAGTTAGTAAAGAGAAAGAAAAACGGAGGGAAAATCTTGCCCCTGGGAGAGGGAAGTGGACAGAGCCATCATAACAAGCCACCTTGCATTTTGCCTCAGAGGATAATGTGTCATACAAACCACTAGTAAACTAAAGTGTAGGTACATCGAGATACAAGAAAGCCACATAATTAGGATCGTCTTTCTGCCTGAATGCATTTTTGCCATTTTTTCAATGGTGTAGTATTGTTTTCCTTGCCAGGGAAAAAGGTAAACAGTGTTTTGTTTACTTCAGATGGTTAATGTGTTTTTATTTATAACGCAATTGCTAATGAAGCTGACTGAGAGAGTTTCAGAACGTGAAGAAAATTAATTAAAAAATGTATGCACTCACACATTTCTTCTTCTTTTCCTCTCT